>NC_062280.1:109363377-109666407 GCF_902655055.1 Lutra lutra
GTTCATATAAATTCAGTCCAAGTCTGTGTGGCAAATTTTGATTTAGTATCAAATGGCATGCATCCACATTTTCCTAAATTTACTCCCCAATTAAAATTCCATTTAAACAAACCAGAATGCCTTCCTCGCACATTATACTGACTCCAAGGAACTAGAGTCTGTGACCCAGTTCATCAAAATGCACTTGAAAAATTCTGTCTGGAACTCTCAGACCAATGCTGTGCATTAAAGGTTTTGTTTTGTTTTTCATTTTTTTTTTCATTCTGTCTTTTCTCTTCCAAAGCTTGACTCATAACCACTTGAGATAGAGCTAAAGCTGACAGAGAAAGTGAAAATCCTATGCCTTCTTGCCCGCAGGAAATGCTTGGCAGGAGATTTCCAGGCTGTGCTGTCATCAAAGCTAAACTTAACCTTGTTCAGGAAAAGAACCCTTCACTTTCAAACCAACTCCTTGTCAGACCCATTCAGCTTGCAGAGTACAATGTTGGGGGAAAAGGGAAGGAAGAATAGCAATGAACGCATTTCAGTTTGAGGTTATTGAGTCTTGAAATGGTGACTTCTCATGTTTTGCAATGACATTAAAGTTAAATGTCTTGGTTCACAGCCACTTACCATTCCCTTCATCTCCATTAATCTTTGCTCATGGTTTTGAAATATGCCACTTTCTGTCTTGAGCAATGGAATTAAATTTTCCTAGGATTATAACTGCTTTCCAGTGTGTCTTTTCTCTTGTTATTTGATTGCTAAAGATTCCCCCCCCCATAGAAGATATTTAGTGAACACAACACAATGTATTTTCCCTCTATTTTAAATCTGTTCATGCATAATTTGAGGGGTTGGGTATGGGAAAACTTGAACTCATCTGACCGTGACAGATTTGCAAACACTGAATACAACTCAAACTTTATTGATGCTTTTAAATTACAGCACCTAATACCTGGACATGTCCATATAACATTTATAGCATTTTATGTCTTCATAGCTACAGCCAACATTTGCTTAAGAGTCACAGTTGTAATTCAGGATGAGCAAGAAGAGCATTTTACAAGGAAAAGTAGAACATGCTGAAGCCTTTTGCCTGGAACAAGCTTTTATTTTTAGCCTGTCCCCAAAAAATCATTATCTAGAGGCCTGAAATGTCTCAAAAAATCATTATATTTGAGTGCCTGGTAGGTCACTTCATAGAGTTCTGCAGGATCAGATCATATTTGGTATCAGATGGGTAAGCTCTCTGGACCACAAAAACAATTGGTAGAATGGATTGTCTGTTGGAACCTACCCCTTTCTCGGTCTTCTGATGAGCAAACATTCTCTAGAGAATGTTTTAACAAATGGCACACCATACTTTGATCCAGTAAATCATATCCAGAATTTTTATTGATTTATATAAATGATAGCATTTCTAAAATTGAAATATGGTAATATGAGGGGCTCAGAATAATTAATATCTGTCTGCATATAATAAATGAAGATCTTCTCTCTATTGCTGTAGATTGGATATATTTTGTATGGGTGATAGGGTACAGAGGGTGGCAAAGACAAAAGGACCAGATTTGAGACTTAGCTCTGAACTCTGCCTAGTTCCCTCTCTTGCAGTGATTAAAATTTTTGAGAAGAGGATAAGCACATTAAGGTAGAGCCATCAGTAATCAATAAAAGGGAACCAGCGGTAAGTGGGAACCACTAAGGCCAGTTTATTCGCCACCCTTGCCTAGTTCCTATCCTCAAATTCTAAGAGCAATATTAAGAGAGGTCTAGTGATAAGTTAAAGATTATCATTGAGAACTGAAAGTGTTTTCACTTCCAAATTTTAGGATTCAAGTTTATGTACTCTCTAAACATCATTTCCTTACTCAAAAATCCATACAGGGGCTTACTGGATAATTATGATGTTATAGTTACCATTAAATGAACACTTTTATCTGCCAAGCATTATTTTCTCTGTTACTTATTCATAATAATTCTAATTTGTCACATTCTCTCTGGAGAATAGGCATCTGCATCACCAGTTTCCAGGGAGGGAAACTGCAGCACAGAGAAATGAATGGATTTGTCTAAATGTATCAGTAAGTAAGTAGGACAACCAAATGCATGGGTAGATTGATGTAGCCCACAGCATTAATGTTTTTATTCGACTCAATACTTGCACACTTATTAGATTTACACAGTCAGGATCCCCTCTGTATTTATTGGTCTCCAAACCTTGCTTTCTTTGCCAGCAGAACTGGGATGGAGGAGATGTTTGAGGCTAGAGCAAGTACTTTGGAGAGAAGATGTCTTTGTCTTTCCAGGTAACACTTGTGTGTTACTGATAACTGTGCTTCTCACCTGTTAGATGACCACCATTATGGCCGTCCTACTCACCTGAGACATTTTTTCCCCCAAAGATCAATTAAAGAAAGTATTTGGAAATCACACACATACAGAAATAGTATTGATGATCTCATCAAAATTCTCTTCAGGCATTCAGTTTTGATTTAACTCCCCTGTGTGACTTGGGCAGAGTCTTTACGGTTGTAGTCAAACGCTCTTCCATTGAGCTATACCCCCCAAAGTTTTGACTGTTGCCCAGACATTTCCCATTTTAGAAAGCTGCCCAGTTTCTACTCAGATTTTTAATCTGGATTAAAGACTTTCCTTCATTTATCTAAGATTCTACTTAACAAATAATTATTGAACAACTGATCTGTGATCATCACTGTGAAAGGCAAGGAGGATAGGAAGTAAGACATGGTCCCAGCTCTCAAAGAGCTTGATGCCTCAGGTGCAACAATATCATCAAAATAAAAGCTCATTGTTGTGGTAAGTCTTCCTACTGATCTACTGACCCCCCAAAGAAGAAGCACTTCTCTCTGCATGAGGAGATCAAGGCATGCTCTGGGAACATTTGTGTCCTGTGCAGGAAATAGGAGTTGATAGGTGGGCAAGCGGAAGGTGATATGGAAGGCTTTCAGGACAGAGTTACAGATGGAGGGGCATAGAAGTATGGCACAGAATGGTCCAGAAAGCTGTCAAGAAATTGTCCAGCTGTGAGCACAGACTGAGAAATAAGGAGTGCTATGAAATAAAATAACAAACAGTGTGATTATAAATGGATCTAGAGAGGCAAGGAACTAGAATTATATTCTTTTGTTGTTGTTGTTATTGTTGTTGTTACATAAATTAACCCATTTGTTATAGGCCAGCAATGTTTCAAATGGTGGGGCTTCTCCTGGTCTTTCAACTCCTTCAGTCATCTGATGGCTGACTTTGCTGTGACAGCAGAAGTGGTGTTGTAGGTCCAGGCACCACCAATGATAGTTTTCATGCAGGAGGCTCAATGGCATATCCCCATAGCTAATTTTTTCATCTTGGTTTTGCTGCAGAAGGAGCAAGTGTACTTGGCGTGCTGGCTCATTTCAATCTTTTTCACTGTTTTCCTGAGGAAAGCACTATAACTGATCCCATATACCCAGGATTCCGATCTTCTTGGTGGATTTAGCCATGTGGCTGCAAACCAGGTCTGAGCCCAGAGAGGAAGAGACTCGAGAATTGTGTTCTGAAAGCATGGGGAACTACGTACTTCAGGTCAATGTGATGTTTCTTTTTTACTGAATATAGTACTTACTGCTCACCTCTCCCTTTGGACAATTAAGGGTGTTCTGTTTTATAACATGATATGACTTGCCATGTGATATATGTGCGTGTATGTGTGTGTTTATTATTCTCATGACACTATTTATTGTATTTATCTAAAGGAAGATGAGGAGTATTAACTATACTTTGGAAATCATTCTAATGTGTGGTCATTCATCTCTGTTTTGCTTGATTTAAATTTGTTAATTTTAGAAACTGATCTGTAAGCTTCCAGGTCTCTAAAATGACAAAATAGATAGTCATTGAGACAAAACCTTTAAACTATCTTTTATTTTTACTTCCCTTTCAATGTACCAAGCAACAATGATTTTTAAGTGATATATACCTCAATTTTCTTACCTTTTCTCCATTCCAGTTGCCATTGTTTTAGTTCAGGCCTTCATTATCTCTTCTTTACTATTTCCATAGGCCTTGATTGGTTCTCCCTGTCTTTTACCCTCACTACTCTGTACCTATGCTTACTATGGACATGCACATATAAACATGCTCCGTTTTCTATGCCGAAACCAGAATAAACTTTCCAGAATACAAACTGGGGAGACTTTCTTGCCCAGAGCAGTGTTTCTCAGCTTTTTAAGCTTCTGATCTAAAAGCACAAACATAGCAGGACCATTTTTTAATATCTAATTTTAAAAAATACATCAGGAGCCCCTGGGTGGCTCAGTAGGTTAAGCCTCTGCCTTCAGCTCAGGTCATGATCTCAGGGTCCTGGGATCAAGCCCCGCATCAGGCTCCCTGCTCAGTGGGGAGGCTGCTTCCCCCTTTATCTCTGCCTGCTGCTCTGCCTACTTGTGACCTCTCTCTCTGTGTCAAATAAATAAAATCTTTAAAAAAAATACATCAAATATAAGGACTAGAAAGAAATCCAAACATGTTCTACAGCTTCATTCCTTGTAATGTCGTCTAAGAGCAGTGCTTCATATTCCTCTTAAGACTCACCGCTATATAGGCACCTGTGTGGCTCAGTTGGTTAAGTGTCTGCCACCTGCTATCAGTTCAAGTCCTGATCCCGGGGACCAGGGATTGAGCCCTGCTCAGTGGGGAGCCTGCTTCTTCCTCTGCTCCTCTCCTTGCTCATGCTTTCTATGTCTCTGTCTCTCAATTTCAAATAAATAAGTAAAATCTTAAAAAGAAAAAAAAAAAAAGACTCACCAGTATAATGGACCAGACAGCATGATCCTTGGCACATTGTGCTTAAGAACCGCTATTGAGGGCGCCTGGGTGGCTCAGTGGGTTAAGCCGCTGCCTTCGGCTCAGGTCATGATCTCAGGGTCCTGGGATCGAGTCCCGCATCGGGCTCTCTGCTTGACAGGGAGCCTGCTTCCCTCTCTCTCTCTCTCTCTCCGCCTGCCTGCCTCTCTGTCTACTTGTGATCTCTCTCTGTCAAATAAATAATAAATAAAATCTTTAAAAAAAAAAAAAAAGAACCGCTATTGAATGCATTTTTAAAAAAAAAGAAAAAAAAAAGATGATAAAACTTAGAAAGAGTACTGGGTTTGGTCTTAGAACATAAGTAATGCATACACGGAATGGCTCTTGGTACAGAATTATATTAAGAGCCCTGAAATGCTGATAAAGAAATAGTGTTAAAACCATCTGGATGGGAAAAGTCTGAAATATATAATAAAGTGTACAAAAATGTCCTTTTTCAAATGTAATGACTGCAAGTGGAAAGGGTGAGCTTGAATTTAAAGTAGAAAGAGTGACAACAAGTGAAGGAATGAACACATATCCAGACATGTGCCAACCACTGGGTTAAATATTTTACATGAATTGTCTTTTTTTGTTCTCATAACAAGCCTATGTACACTTATTATCCCCATTATACACAGAGAAGACTGAGATTAAGTAACATCCCAAAGGACATATAATTAGTAAGCTGCAGAGTCAGGATCTGAATTCAGACTGGGCTGGAATCCAATGTCTGGGCTCTTTCCAAATATACTATAGTCTCCAACTGGTCCAGAAAGAAAAAGCACACACATACACACACACACAGAGCCAGATTATGATCTTGAAAGACTACTGCTTCTGTCTCTGGGCTGTCATTATTTTTTCATCTAAAGACCAATAACGATCAATATTTGTTCACATTATCAGTACATGTTTATCCCATCCACTCATAAATGGTTGGCGTTGACCTCATTGGGTTGTGCTGTCAGCCAACTGGCCAGTTTCCAACCCAAGCCTATCTTTTTAATCAGGCCTTTTCCCTCAGTTCCAATGAGCAGATTGATGACACAGAGATGCTAGTGTTTCCTTTAGAAATTCTGTGCCCATGCCCATTAAAAACAAAGAGGTTTTTACAAATATCTAAGGATTGATCAATCTGCCCTTTAAAATCAGGGTTTCCAGAGAACCAGAATTTTCATTGTAATTTAGAACTACTTGATGCAAAAACTTGAGTAGCTATTGGAAGTTTAGCTTCATTGTATTCAAAGAAAGAATAGGTATCTACTGTAAAAGACACAGCTCCAAAACAGAAATTCTCAGCTCTGATTAGCACTGAATTGGCAGAAACACTATCTTTATAATTCTTCAGTTGTCTCCATTCTTTCATCTTAATACCCCATGCATAATCCTTTAAACAATTCACTTTTAAAATCTGTACTTTTAATTCTTTAAACCTGTGATCTTATTTTTCCCATTTTCATAATCTTCTTCATTCTATATATCCCATTCATTCATTTTTTTTTAGCTTTGCTTAAAATCTCAATAAACTCCAAACCTGACTAACACTGTACTTTGCAATGATGTGTGTGTGTGTGCATGTTGTGAGTTGTGTGTAATGCTGATAATTGTGTTCTATGGGGAGTGTTGATAATTGCAGATAGGAAGAAAGGAACAGGAGTACACAGAAGCAAAGTTAGATTTAGAATTTAAAATAGGTAAAATTTAATTATTTCAAAGATTGGCTTTTCTTTATTATTTGCTTTTAAAAATAATCTTGTCACGAATCTCAGTTTCTTGTATTCCAAAAATTTGCAGTCCTTTTTATTTGTGATTCTTGCCTTTTCTACCCATCAAAGACTTCCTGTCTTCTAAGTAATCCAGCTCCTCTATGAATGAGCATTCATAATCTTAAGGGTTTAAAAACTTTAGCATATTTGTATTTAGACACCACAAGTGATGCTTTTGGGGGTTATGGTTCTTGGTCTCTGATCAAAGCTGATCTCAACAACAGGCTCCTTACTCCTGACTCTGCTGATTGGACCTCAGTTTCTGAGTCTTCAACCAGCCTGTGACCCCATCAATGATGCTCTGACCTTATGGTCAGCTGAGACCTCATATATGCACACAACTCTCTCTTTGTTCCTTCATTTTTGTGATGCCACCTCTGGAAGCCAAATTTAAGGCTCACATACTATTAGGTCTTGGTGAGAGAAACATGTTGTTGAAAATAGGGGTTTAAAACTGTTGATTGAATGAGGATAGACACAAGTGGTAAACTGACAAGGCAGTTACCAAAATTGTCACGTGGTGTTCAAAAAGCCTGATATGGGATTAAGTAGTGGACAAACAAAAGGGAAAAAAAAATTGAGTACAAATCTGAGAGACCTTTCTTTCAACCGTTTATTCAACACATATTTATTGAACATATATGTAGTACTGGAGTAGAATAATATCCTTGCTCTACCAGGAGCTTTGTATGCTTTAATCACCCCACAATTAGTATATATATCCTGTGACTCACACATGAAGGAATTAGGAAACATTTCTTCAGTTAGGGGCACTTGGGTGACTCAGCTGGTTAAGCATCTGCCTTCAGGTTAGGTCATGATCCCAGGGTCCTGAGATGAGCCCTGCATCGAGCTCCCTACTCAGCAGGAAGCCTGCTTCTCCCTCTTCCACTCCCCCTGCTTGTGTTCCCTCTCTTGCTGTGTCTCTCTCTGTCAAATAAATAAATAAAATCTTTAAAAATATTCTTCAGTTATATTAAGTCATTGATATTTTATATTTAAGGTTAGAATAGAAAAAAAAGATAGTCAATATTCCTAACCCGAGAATAAAAAAAAAAAAAATCCATTAGTGGCGGTCTGGGAGTGAAATGGAGTATTTGAAGAAAGCAACTTAGAAAAACATATTTTTAGAGCATATTTTGAGTTTAGGCTAATTATGTAAGAGTCATGAGGGGACATTCTTGAAAATTCAAGAAGGGCCAAACTCACACAAGACAGTCAAATGGAAGACTCACCCATGTACATCTAGGAGGCATTTCTGCTGTCATTTTTAGGGAT
The DNA here is from genome assembly GCF_902655055.1 of Lutra lutra. NCBI lineage: Eukaryota > Metazoa > Chordata > Mammalia > Carnivora > Mustelidae > Lutra > Lutra lutra. Next base: position 109,371,252 of record NC_062280.1, read on the forward strand.
TGGAAGCCAATTTTCAAATAGGCGATATGCAAAGAATCATACCAACCTTGGTTCAAAGCCCAGCATAGACATTGACTAGAGTGTGAAATGGATTACAATCCTTGTAGCTGCCTCAGCCACACAGTACAAATGATGGTTTTCCTTTTGTTGACAACCTAGACAGACAGCTGTGCAAGACAGACAGCTCCTGCCGCTTTGCAATTATACTTAGTCATTTATTTATGATGTAGTCCTAGCAAGCCACTTATTTTTTTTATTTAATTTTATTTTTTCAGTGTTCCAAGATTCATTGTTTATGCACCACACCTAGTGCTCCATGCAATATGTACCCTCCTTAATACCCACCACCAGACTCACATAGCCCCCCATACACCTCCCCTCAAAAACCCTCAGTTTGTTTCTCAGAGTCCACAGTCTCTCATGGTTCATCTCCCCCTCCGATTTCCTTCAATTCACTTTTCCTTTCCTTCCCCTAATGTCCTCCATGTTATTACTGATGCTCCACAAGTAAGTGAAACCAAATGATAATTGACTTTCTCTGCTTGACTTATTCCACTTAGAATAATCTCCTCCAGTCCCGTCCATGTTGATACAAAAGTTGGGTATTCATCCTTTCTGATGGAGGCATAATATTCCCTAGTATATATGGATAATATCTTCTCTATCCATTCTTCTGTTGAAGGGCATCTTGGTTCTTTCCATAGTTTGACGACTGTGGCCATTACTCCTATGAACATCGGGGTACAGATGACCCTTCTTTTCACTACATCTGTATCTTTGGGGTAAATACCCAGTAGTACAGTTGCAGGGCCATAGGGTAGCTCTATTTTTAATTTCTTAAGGTATCTTCACAGTTTTCCAAAGTGGCTGCACCAACTTGCATTCTCACCAACAGAGTACGAGGGTTCTCCTTTCTCCACATCCTCTCCAATACTTGTTGTTTACTGTCTTAGCAAACCACTTATAATTGAAAGACAGTACCTCCATATCAAATCTAACACAACATTGTGAATAGAATTGCTTTTAAAGCTGGGAAAATACCCCAGAGCTCTCTTGTCAATTCCTGGACAGGACTAGCTTTTCTTCCAGAAACTCTTGCAGCCTGCTGCACCCCATCCATCACCAATCACCAGTACAACATAGCAAGTGAAGTGCCCATCTCCACCATGTTTGAGGAATTTGCTTTAATGGCCTTTATTAACTTTGAGGCCTGACAGACCCTCAGATGTCTAGAATGTGCTCAGTTAAGGTTTGTTGATTGAACAAATGAGCGATAACCCTTGCAATTTACATTTGAGGAATCTGAAATATAGAAAGGTAAAACCAGAAATATCGAAGGTAGAAGAGTGCCCAGGATTCCTGGATCCCAAGTTAAAGTTTTTTTTTACATGGAATTGTTCATAAACATAAGGAGCTTCTTAAAAATACATGTGGATTATCGTTCAACGCAAAGTAGATGCTTCGTTTCTTGAGCTCAGGGTCTGTGCCTTTGACTTTAATTTTGTCTTCCTACAACAAAGAGCACAACCATGTTTATTCAGCCGGTAGTCAAAAGGCAGAGACTGTATTAAGTTGGAGATGGATGTCAGGAGAGAGAAGGTTTAAACTTCTTTTCATCTATCTAAATTTCTTTTATTTTAGGGAGCCATGTTTCTTGTTCTGTTCATTATAAAGCAATTTATCTTTTAGGATTTCATGGTGGAAATTGGGGACGGGGTCAGATTTAAGAGTAATATTAGAGTATTTATTTTTGTTGTTTACTAAGTGAAATTATAGGTAACAAGGGGAAGAATAAATGAAGATAAAGGCATGAGTTGTCACTTCTAAGCACCATTGTAGGCACTACACAAAATGCATGCTTTATGTCTTTTAAACAAAGTAGGCCATTAAGTGTGAAATGCTAAGAGGAATTTTATCTCACCTATAAATACAAGTGAATCTTTTAAGCTCCAAATCCCCATACACAGACAATTTACTGTGGTAATCAAGATGATACTCACAATTTGACTTCAGGGCCATCTGTTACTCTATTGGTATTTTAATAATAATGAATAAAAATATATGTTGGTAACAAAAAGTGTTACTTAAAGTGGAATCATCTTAAAGAGTCAATGATAATTTCTAAAAAGCTGTGTAAATATCATATTTACTCAGAAGTCTCTTGTTTGCCTTTACCTTTTAATTAACGTGATAGAAGACCTTTAGTATGTAACCGTACGTATATACTAAGGAACAAATAATCCCCACTTCTTCAGACTGAAAATATCAAACAAAATGCTTAACTTGAGGATCCACACAAATATTCATAAGGAAACATATTACTTTTATTTATCTGTTCTTATTTTTTTCATCCTTCCTTTATGTTTTCTTTTCTTCTTGATGTTAAAGTTGTTGAACTAAGAAGACAAGAAAAAATAGAGAAGATATTCAAATTCTTTTTAAAATCCTATGCTATTCTTTACTGTTTTTTCTGTTATCCAGAAGATGCAACTCTGGCCCTCCTTTTGCACAAAGAAAGTTATTTGTTAAACAAATGTTATAAAACATAATATAATAAAGATTGCTGGACTTATGCAGATGTAGCAGGTAATTTTGAGCTAGCAGTCACCATTTATGAGTAAGGAAACCTGAGCTTTTGTCTAGGTTAGTCCATCAGTGAACTGAATAATCCTTAACAGCCTTGTCATCTCTCTAAACCCTGAAGTCCTCATTTGTAAAGTGAAGGGCTTGAATTTCACCACTTCATAGGTTCCTTGGGTTTTGGTATCCTCTTAGTCTATGAATGTAGGGCTAAGTCATTTACGGATGAGAATAGTGTTGTTCAGCAGTTACTGATTGGAAAGAGCTGAGTAACTTTCCATCATACACGTAAGCATGGATTTTTATCTGCTTGGGCATCGGATAGAGTAGAAAGTGGTCTTAATGTCATAAAGGAAAAAGGTAAAGATGGAAATGAAATTATCTGCTGAGGAAAATGGAGAATTAACAAATCACACGTGAGTAAGGTTTACATTTTTTAATAATAGCTTTATAACTTTATCTCCTTTTTGCAAAAAAAAAATATTTTTTTAAAGATTTACTTATTTATTTGAGAGAGAGCACTTGAGCAAGTGTGGGAGGGGAAGAGGGAGAGAGAATATCAAGCAGCCTTGTCACTGAGCATGAAGCCCAATGCGGGGCTCGATCTCAGGACCCCGAGATCAGAACCTGAGCCAAAACCAAGAGTCTGACACTGAAACAACTGAGCCACTCAGGCACCCCTGTAAAAAGTCTTTTAAAGATAAGCCCCACCCATGGGGTTTTTCAGAGTTTTGTTTTGAAAATATTCTACGATGCCAATGCATCCATTAAGTGTGAAAATGACATTCTAGTAAAATTATGAAGGTCTATCTCAGGTTGTGTGTTCTCTTGAAAGTTTGACTTTAGTCCTTTGGTATATTTTCCCCAAACTTCAAACTCTCTGCCCACCTGGGTTTATTCACCCTCTCCTCTCTCCTCATGTAAATACAGATAAACATCCACCGTACTTTTGGAGGAACTGACTGATAGATTTAGCAGTGTGCAGACACACTGTCAGAAAGCAGAGATATGAGTGGTGCCTAAAATGTAATGACAACACGGGTTTGCTTATTTAAAGCCTGCAGGAATGGTGGAGCAGATGGTGCTTTGTTTCTTTCCTTCCCATCCATGTGTTTGGTGTGATGTTGGCCCAGGCTCTGCAAGGCTGCCGATTCACAGAGAGGGAGGACTGCCCTGTGCAATGTTGTTCTCACTCTCTGGTGATTCTTTACACCCTCTTTTCCCGTCCATTTCATATTCTCCTTCTCATCTGGCCCTTTGTCAATGTTTAGTGCAAAAGAGTTATTGGTGACATCAATTATTGAGCAGGTATTGTGATCTACAATGTCTCAGAAATAAAATTGTTGAAATGGTTGTTTTTGATTACTGCAAATATTACAGACAATTCATATAGTGCTTCCTGGTTTCATTCTATATTTTATCCTTTAAAGGGGGTTTCTCCCATATTTTCCCATATCTTCTCATTTTGTTTGTTCTAAGATGGTGCTCTGGCTAGATATGTCAGAGATGACTCTCTTGATTTTGCAGACAAAGAAGTTGCTGGTTTAGTATATTTGAATGCATTAACTGGAGTCACCAAAGCAAGAGAAGAAACCAAACTAGAATGACGAACTCTTAGCTCTAGCCTTCCTGATAATTTCCACTATCCCCGACTGCCCCAAATCATGAATTAAAACATATATAAACTGTTCTCATGTATGCTAGATCATTTCTCTTCTGCTTTAAGAATAGGACACATGTCTAAAAATAATACACACTTTTGGAATTAGAATGGCTACATGGACAAATTCTTAATTCCCAGTGACCAGGGTTAATTTGATTAGAGGCCTGGTCTATTCTCAATTTAGGTGACATAAAGAAGGCAAACGGAGCTATGTACTGGCTGTGGAGGAGAGGTCTTTCTTCCTTTCTGATGTGAAATTTTCCCATTATTTTCATTTTTAAGGATAGAACAGAATTTCAGCCGTGTTCTCTAAAAGCCACTCTTGCAATGCACAAGGTTCGTGATGAGAGGAATCCTGAACAATCTCCTCTGGACCTTCCCTTTAGCAAAGACTGTTTATGATAAAGGTTGCTAATCTTCCAAGTGGAAACACTGACCCCACAAACTGAGATACAAGGAAGATACAATTCAGAAGAGGAAATGGCCATTGGGGAAAATGGCAGTTGGGGTCACAAGGCCAGGAAGCTTTGGAAGCTAACCTCTCCCTGAGGCCAGCAATTTGTGAAAGAGGAGACTGCATAGGGCTGGAGGAGACAGAGCAGATCACTTGCCTGGATGTCTAAATAGTTGGGTCCCCATTTTACTGGCTTGGGTGTAAACTTGGTGAAATTCCCTTAAATGTTCTCATCAGTTTTATCTATCATCTATCTATCTATCTATCTATCTATCTATCTATCTACTCTTTCTATTTCTCAATGGTCTCTGAGCTCTGTGAGGTCTAAGATTCAATTTTACTCAACTCTCTCTCCAATGCTTGTTCAAGTTCAAGAATAAAGTATGTCCTTATAAATATTTTTTGGACTGAATTAAATTGAAATGGTTAAGTCACTTCTATTCCTACTTTAAGGGAAACATGGGGTTAGGGGCACAAAACTCAAATATGTCATTGGCAACATATTGAAAAATCCTAAGGACCCAATAAAAATGGTAACATGGCATTGTACATGCTATATGTTTAAGGAATACTTAAATGTATAAATGTATAAACATGGCACTTTAAAAAAATCTTCAATTTGCTTGTGGAAGTGGGTGTCAGAGGGTTCTTAGCTATTGAGAAGTAGTGCAAGGAGAGTTACCTGAAATTGGAGGATGGTTTAACTACAGTTGCAGACAGGTGTGGCTCATAGCATAGCTGTGAAGTATGATGTTGTGTGGTGTTTGATGTGTGCATGTGTACGGGTGTATTGTATTTCCATGGGGGTCAGTTCCACTGAATTCAGTTTCCTGTATTTACCTAATGTTTTCTGATGATGAGATAGGTATAGGCAAATGTAAGATTTGCATCACATCAAAATTGTTTGCTAATATATAAATAGTGTAACCAATCTGCGTTTCCAAATTAACATATTGGAAGTGCGTATGCACCTCCCTGCACCTGCATCTTACGCCTGGAATAAAGCAGCCCTGAGTTCTGCTTTCTATTTGCAGAATGACCATAACTGCAGAGGTGTCCTTGCTGTGATTTTTATGTCATTCCTCCTTAGTGAAGATCTGGCTCTGTTTTGTGTTTGTCAAGTACCTCAAAATATTTTTCAAACATTTGTGTTTGGGGAAAAACTCAAAATACATTTTGCCAGTTGATTTTTTTTTTTAACACATTTAACCAACAAAAATTTAATCCTTATGTTTCTCATTAATTTTCCTGGAGTTAGATGAAATAGTCCTCTCTAAGAATTTTCTAGATAAACAAACACTCCTATCCAATGTACATTAAAAAAAAAAAGACTCGCTTTTTTTGAGAACCTTTAATACACAAAGTTTGCCTTCAAATTAAATGACATAAAGTAATGTTTGCATGAGTATGTCTAGATTCAATGGCATGATTTTGCAATGTTCTGAAAAGCCAATTGTGTACAGAATGGGAAAATAGGAAAAACATGTTGGTACTGTTGTGTGAACTAATTCTGTCCTTTCTCCCTCCCTCCCTTCCTTCTTTCCTTTCTCCCATGACCATCCATTTCTTTCAACAAACCTTTATTGAAGGCTTACTATGTATCAGATTATTTTCTTAAGTCCCACAAAGTGTGTGCCATTTAGTGTAAGATGCAAACAAATAAATGATTACAGAACATTTGTATGACCAGTTTGCTCTGTGGAGAACAGGGTCCTCTGCATGAGATTGCATGGTCAATCTGGAATAGCAGGTCTGTGTTGCCAAGATCACATCTCCCCATGGCCCCACCCTGTTCCACATTTGGACAGCATCAAAGAAAATTTAGAAAGCCTATCTGTCGCATTAGGGTAGGCTGGAAGGGCTGCTTCTGAAGTAAATATCAGATTCAAGATTGTACGAGATTGGGGGCTCTTCTCCTTCACTTTGTGGGATAGAAAGAATTATTAGAATTAGTCTTTCATTTTCCAAACATTTTCCCACAACTGGGAGTGAGACATTCTAAATCATTCTATCCATCTAGATACATCTATGGCAGGACTCCTTAGGGACTGAAGATGTGAGAGCAAGTAAACAATTTTATCTTCCCTTCAGTAGTCTCCTTCCTTCTAAAATAAGCTCAATAGCCATAACTTGAGGCTTTGTTCAAGTGGTTGATTAAAGGAGCAGATGATAGACAAATCAGTGAGATTTCTGGCCACACCATTTTCTGGTGTTGTGACCTTGGACAAACTTCTTAACATCTCTGAAAGTCAATGTCTCCAACTGTGAAAGAAATGTTTACCTGTCTTTCAGGACTGTGAGGAGTCAATGAAATAGCACATGGAAATGAGTCATACTGGCCTTGTTCAGAGCAGTAGTTAGTAAATGATAATGGGTAATGCCATCATTCCTCTCTTTAGGGGCTATATCTTGCTAATGGAATTTGCTTTCTTTCTTTCTTATCTTTATAGACAACTGTGATGACCCATTAGCATCCCTGCTCTCTCCAATGGCTTTTTCCAGTTCTTCAGACCTCACGGGTACTCACAGCCCAGCTCAACTCAACCGAAGAGTTGGTGAGTAAGGTGACTGAAACTCTAAAGGCAAGTGCTGAATAAGCACAATGTGGGGAAATGGAAGAAAGAGAGCAGTTTCCTTCACTGGGATCATGTCCAAGAGCACTTTCAGAAGAAGAACGGGAAGAGAGGGTTAAGATGGAATTAAACCCTGTTTCCCTGTGCATAATAGATATCAAACTATGCCAATTCTATCTCCCCAACCCACACTATTCTTGATTATTATGAGAGGCCTTGGTGAAATTAAGGGTTTTTTTTTAATTGCTTTCTTTTTATATTTCATATATCTAACATAAATAGCTACCAAAATATATTATCACTGAAGCATGTTTATAATAAACATGAGTTAAATCTACCGATATAGTCCCTTCAATAACTTCAAATTTTACAATAAAATGAATGTCACTAATTTTAAAAATATGTAGTACTACTAAATAAAAGTAAGAAAATGCAAATAACTTGCAAGCTTACCAGCTAGAGATAACTGTGGTTAAATGTTGGGTGTGTATCTTTATCATGTATGATGGAAGTAATAGCAGGAAACACTTAACTGATCTCTAAGGCAAAATGTCTTTAACATAATGTTGGGTATCTAGATAGATATATTTTAGTCAGATTTGGTTAATTTTTATGATATATATTCATTTAAGTATATATATACATATATATAGCACTATGTAATTGATTTTTTAATTTTTAAAGATTATTAAAATTTATTTTTTTACTTTTTAAAGATTATTAACATCTTGATAATATTTATGTTTTTATCTCACTAGAGAACATTATAAACTCTTTCTCAAGTTGAGAAAAAATGTACATGCAACTTCAAGAGGTATTCTGATCTGTTAGAGTTCATGTAATTATTCCTAATTATATCTTCTCATTGATAATATGAGGCACATCATATTAGTAAAATTTCAAATATTGTCCCATATTTGCTTTCTGGAATAAGTTATAATTGGTGATTGTGTTATAGATATAATATGCAGAATGATTTAACTTGTCAAATTTTATTGTTTTAACCTGTTGACATTTTAATTTATAATTTTGAATTTTCATTATTCATAAGAATGATTTGTAATTTTTGTTTGTATATTTGGTATCTCTTTAGTACTATATTTTACAGGTATTTTGTTATAATGGGATCAGTAATTTAAGTTAGCAAGTTATATGGTCTTGTTAAGAAAGGAGTTTAAGCGGACGCCTGGGTGACTCAGGTAGTTAAGCCTCTGCCTTTGGCTCCAGTCATGATCTCAGAGTCCTTGGATCGAGCCCCACATCAGGCTCTCTGCTCGGTCGGGAGCCTGCTTCCCCCCATCTCTCTGCTTGCCTCTCTGCCTATTTGTGATCTCTCTCTCTTTCTCGCTCTGTCAAATAAATAAATAAATAATCTTCAAAAATTAAAAAAAGAAGGAGGGAGTTTAAGAATGCTATAAGAGACTCTTAACTAAAAAAACAAATCGAGGGTTCCTGGAGTGGAGGTGGGTGTGGATGGGGTAACTGGATGAGGGACATTAAGAAGGGCATGTAATGTAAGGTGTTATATGCAACTGCTGAATCACTAAATTCTACCCCTAAAACTGATAATACACTACATGTTAATTAAATTGAATTTAAATTAAAAAAGTAAATAAATTTTAAAACAGAATTCCATTCTATTTTTTTTTTAAGATTTTATTTATTTGACAGAGAGAGATCACAAGTAGAAGGGCAGAGAGAGAGAGAAGCAGGCTCCCTATTGAGCAGAGAGCCCAATGTGGGGCTTGATCCCAGGACCCTGAGATCATGACATGAGCTGAAAATAGAGGCTCAATCCACTGAGCCACTCGGGTTCCCCAAGAATGCTATTCTAAAGGAAAAAAGAATAAATAATCAATGACCCAGCAGGAAAGTATTAATAACAATTGTGTACTAATAAGAATTTCATAAAGCATTTCACCTATATTAAGGTATTTTTTCTTCAGAAAGATACTGTAAGATAAGTAGTAGTACCTTTTAATTTCAGATAGGGTTCCTGAGGCTCAGAAAAGTTGTATAACTTGCTTAAAATCACACAGTTACAAAGGGGAGATGCTTTGATTCAAATTCAAGTCATTCGAAACATAGGTTTAGCTCCTGATCACCCCATGAGCTAATTGGTTCACTAACAAAGGTTTAAAAGGGCTATATTAGTGCAATTGCCTGGTCATAGGGTAGGTCTATTTTTAATTTTTTGAGGAATCTCCACACTGTTTTCCAAAGTGGCTGCACTATACCAACTTGCATTCCCACCAACAGTGTAAGAGGGTTTCTCCACATCCTCTCCAACGTTTATTGTTTCCTGCCTTGTTAATCTTTGCCATTCTAACTGGTGTAAGGTGGCATCTCAATGTGGTTTTGATCTGAATTTCCCTGGTGGCTAATTATGATGAACTGGAGGAGAGTATGCGGAGTGAAATATGTCAAGCAGAGAGAATTAATTAGCATATGATTTCACTTGTGGAACATGAGGAATAACATGGAGGACATGAGGAGAAGGAAAGGAAAAGTGAATTGGGGGAAATCGGAGGGGGAGATGAACCATAAGAGACCATGGACTCTGAGAAAACAAACTGAGGGTTTTCAAGGAGAGGGATTGAGGGATGGGTGAGCCTGGTAGTGGGTATTAAGGAGGGTATGTATTGCATGGAGCACTGGGTGTTGTACATAAATGATGAATCTTGGAACACTACATCAAAAACTAATGAGGTATTTTATGGTACTAACATAACACAATAAAAAAAAATTGTAAAAAAATAATATTAGAGGGGCACCTGGATGGCTCAGTGGGTTAAAGCCTCTGCCTTCGGTTCAGGTCATGATCCCAGGGTCCTGGGATCGAGCCCCGCATCAGACTTTCTGCTTAGCGGGGAGCCTGCTCCCTCCTCTCTCTCTGCCTGCCTCTCTGCCTACTTGTGATCTCTGTCTGTCAAATAAATAAATAATTTTTTTTAAAAAAGGAACTTATTTCGTTAAAAAATATATATATTAGAAGGAGACTTGTAAACAAATTATCCAGAGTTCGAATGCTGCCTACGGCATTTACTTACAAGCTCTGTGATCACCTTCCAGTCACCTCTCTGCACTTGACCTTAGTTCTTTTTCTGTAAAGTGGAACAGTAAAGCCTGCCTTGACACATTGTATGCAGATTGAGGAAGACTTTCACATTCAAAAGACACTTCTCCCTGAAAGGTAGAGAGCTGGACCGGAGCATGGAGGTCTACTTGCCAGTTCAGGCAGAAACACAGCTTGGAAGATTTTAGTATGTGTTTCCGATGGGACATCCAGGGCCAGAGTTTGTCCCAATCCCATCCAACTCTACAGTAGCAAAAAGTCATTATTAGTAGCACCTGGGCAGTTTCTGGGGAAGCAGTGAGTCTGATCATAGGCCAGCTTGTCCCCTAGTGGACAGATACTGACAGAGTGCAGTTGTCTCTTCTCCAATTTATTATAATTATCCTGCTCACTAGAGAATCTGTGTGCCTGAGACCAAGAACAGCATGAGTGTGTATAGAGAGGATGTTGCTCTCTCTTTCTTCTCTCAACTAGAGTTTACATCAGCACGGCCATGCAGGAGATTCAGTCTCAGAAAGTTGAGACACATTGGCCTAGAAGTCATCCTCTAGCACAACTGCCAGGGCTGGCAACCTCCCCTTCATTCCCTGGGTCCAACCGTTGCCCTCAGGGGGAATTTAACACAGCCTCGAGGAGAGGTTCAATCACTGGTTCTCATACATGAGCTACACATTTGAATCACCTGGATAGGTTTATAAGTAACACTGCCTGAGCTCGTACCTCAGATGTTCTGAATTAATTGTCAGAAATGGGGCCCAAAGGTAGATACTGATGAAGTAAATAAACACAAGATTTCCAGTTGATTCTAAAATACAACAAGAGTTCCAAACTGATAAGTTGAATGAATTTACAAAGAACAAAATTTTTCTATTAATATTTATTGAGCACCTACTATGTACTAGGCACTCTGTTAGAACTGTAGCACATAGTGGTAAAAACAGGAACAAATCCTATTCATAAAGAGTTTACACGGATAATGTAAATTAGCATATAAGTAATTAATAGCTACCATTTTTGTTAGTGATAGTATTGATGTCATTATCTTTATATATAACATAAATAATGTGCATGCATATATATATAAAAAATAGGATAGAGAGCCAATATAGATGCATATAGTTATACACACACACACACACACACACACACACACATACACACCAAGTCAAATATAGAGAAAGAGGTGAATATATGCAGGGTTGGAGATACATGCACACACACACACACATACACAGAACCCCATATATTAGGATATATATATTCATATATGCATATACACACATATAGTAATATGTATGTGTACATATGCATACACATATACTACTTATACAGAATATATAAATATATAGCATGCATTATAATAAAACATAAGTTATGTTAATATTATTAAGAATAGATTGTTGTCATGAATTTTCTAAATATTGAGGAAGCTAATTTTTATTTAGTTTGGAAATGTTAGTATGGTAATGACTTTTTTCTCCTGTAAAAACAGACTTACATGCTGTCTGTCCACTGAAAAAGCCTAGAAGTATTATATATCTTTATTTAATGAACACTCTTTTCTTCATGTCTTTCTTTAAAACTTGTCTTTTATTTTAAAAGAAGAAAAACATTAAATATGCCCAGAAATGCAAACTGTTCTGTATGGTTTGAAACCTAGGATACATTCAGATATACTGGAGATTTCAAAGAACATCTTGGTTTTAATTTGAATTCTCCATATATGTTTTATTAATTAATTCATTCATTCATTCATTTTTAAAAGATTTTATTTATTTGAAAGAGAGAGAGAGCATGAGGGGTGGGAGTAGGCAAAGAGAGGAAGAAGCAGGCTCCCTGCTGAGCAGAGAGCCCGAAACAGGGCTTGATCCCAGGATGCCAAGATCATGGCCTGAGTCAAAGGCAGACGCTTAACTGACTGAGGCACCCAAATGCCCCAATTGCTGGATATTTTTTTTCTTAACATACTCCAGTCATTCATTTGCTTATTCATTCATTCATTCACTTATCACCGTATTTCATGAATTCCTTCTACTCTGCCTCTTTCAGATTTCTATACGTTTATAAAGAATCTTCCCAGTAGGCCACCCAAGATGAAATCCAGGTTGTAAAAATCTTGACTTCCATGAAGCTATGTCTCTCTCATATGGAGTGTGCTCAACAACGTTCTCACAGCTATTCACTGTTGAGCTATTTCCCAAAGAGCAACTTAGACAAGTCCTGAGCACCATTTAAAACTGCCGACTCCAGGCAACCACATACAACTTTGGCATACACTGAACATAGTAATGAGGACCACTTTACCTCTCATGTGTGCTCAGAACTTAAGCACGCACATCTCTGACCTATACACAGGGGGAAATGTGGCCCTGCTGTTAAGTTTGTCATGTCGGAAGCAGGGATCCATTCAAAAGTTCAAAAGAAGACTATAGGAAAGTGTGCTGATGAGTACTCTCAGACCCTGAGTGAAGCAGATGTCATGAGTTCTGTCAGTGACAAAGGAATCTTTCTGAGAAAAAACATGCCCTTGGAAACAACCTTTGCCCTGAGGTACTGCGGTGGAAGCCAAAATCTGGGCAACCCACCAAACTGGGAGGGAGACTGGGTGGTGAGCGCCTGCTGCAATAGTGTTGACACCACTCTCTCGTCTAGGGAAGCCAAATAGAGCTTTTGTTCTCTTCCTCCACACATCCTTCAGCCCTCTCTCATTCATACACAAAGAAAGAAAAAAAAAGAGAGAGAGAGAACTAATTGCTTAAGAAAAACTGACAAAATATATTAAGCAGGAGGTCAGATCACTATTAAGTTACCAAGTCAAGCTATACAATTGTGGCTTAGGAGGCATCTAACTTTGTCCAGTGTGATTTGTTTTGTGGCAAGAAAGCTTTTGATCTGGGCTTTAAAGTCAGCTAGGCTTGGAGAAGCCCTTGCTGTCAGCAGAAAGTGCAGTGCTGGGTGCACGGCGGGAAGCTGCTCAGCTGTGGCTTCGACCTGATCCAGAGTGAGAAGGTTTTAAGTTACTTTACAAGATTAAAAGGCAAATAAGAACAGACATCTCTGGCCCCGTGAGAGGAGGGGTTCATATTTTTCTTTCCCTATCGCTCTTCCCCTCATACACAGTTTTGTGAACAATTACCTTTACCATTTATTCCTTGAAATTTTAATCTCTCTTCCTCACTTGATATATTTTTGAGATGCTTGCCTGTGTAAGTTGAGATGGTATGTTTCTAGCATGACAATTTTGTTGCCATGGAGAATCTGATTTTTTTTTATGTCAAGGCCTTTTTAACTTCCTGGGCTCGTGGACCAGTGAAGAGGCTCAAAACCCTTGCCCCCATTTAGCACAGATTCCATGCACACTTTTTATTTTCTCCTTGGACAACACTGGTTGCAAAAACCTAAAGACCCCTGAAGGTCTTTGGAAGTTGGTTTTCAGTCTGGTGTCACTGGTCCTTCTATAAGGAGAAATGGATTCAGAGCAATTCAGGCATCAGGATTCTCACAATTACAGTGATATTGGCTATCTGGGGACTTGTTCCAGATAGCTAGGTGACAGTCCTGAGGATCCAGTTTCACAGGCAGCATCATGATGCCTGCTTGCAAACGACAGCACCAGTCTCCCACCTGAATTGTTCGAGTCAGACGTGATACGGATATCATCTAATCTGTTTAAAAAGACAGTGAGATGGGCAGAACTCTGTCGCTGCATTTCTTCTCCTCCACTTGAAGGGTTCTTCCCTTCTTTTCAGTGTTCCATTTTTTTTTTTTTAATCCTGCTCTCACTGCCCTCACCCCCAGCATGACCAGAGTCAAGTTCTGTGCTTTCCTTTGTGACCTTATACTCTCCTCGATATTTGAAGTAAGTGTGGACTCTGTGGATCCTGGGGCATCACCTGGGAGCTTGTTAGAAATGCAGAATCTGAGCCTCTGCCCCCAAACATCTGATCAGAACCTGTGCTTTAGCCAGAGTTGCATTTACACAGACTTCTGATCATATGCCTCTTCAATTCTTAAACTCCATGCCTCTTTCAGCTCAGGATCTCAGAGGTGGGTGCTGGGGGATGGGAGGAAATCAAAGTTATCCAAGTTATTATGAAAAAGAAACCATGCTCGAAACCAAGAAGTAGAAACTTAAGCTCTATTTGTGTTGTCATATTGGTACTCTAACACAGTTGGTATCATGCACATTTTTAAGAATGAGGAAATAGACTCAGAGAGGTTAAGTCACTGATTTTTAGGATAGGCAGCTAATTAGCATAACATTCACCCCTTTCAGGTCATTTTGGCATTTCAGGTAGTATTGCCAGTATTTTAACCACAAAGACTGGATTTTCAGGCATCAAGAGAGAAAGAGAGATATGGACACCTGTGCCTCCTCCATGCCCCTGAAATCACACTATGGCCTAATAGATCTGTGGGCAAAATTAACCTTGACCTAGATATTTAAACAATGCCCTAGGCCTCTTCTCTGACTAAGACAGCAGTAGATCATTGAGAGATACAGAATAGATATTTCTGGTATTTAACAGGAGCCTCGGGACCCTGTTTCAATGCAGACAAATCGAATGTGATGACCCTCTCTCTATTCAGCCAGGATAACTGCAAAACACAATGATTTTAAGAGAGGAAGAACCATGAACACTTTTGCTCCCTAATAATACAATTCTTAAGAGCTTCTAAACATCAACATTCAGCAAATTGAGAGTGATAGATAAACCCATGTAATTGATGCTTTACTTTTGCTTCTGATGGCCAGTCACTTCCTTTGAAATGCCAAGCTGAGATTATTTCTAAGTAGCACTCTGTAAAATGCTAGCTCAAGCAATCACCGATCTGATACCACTAATACTTTGCAAAGAGACAAGGTCTTCAGTTTGCCAGTTCACTGAATTTAACTTGAAGCATTGTAACTTAAAAATACAGTAATGCAACTAAGAGCGGGGTAATTAATGACATGCATTTGTCTAGTGATGACAGTTTACCACTGTATTTGCAATGAAGGTCACACACAGATGGAAATAAGTTCTATTTGAATAGCATATTGTATAGTGGATACTTTTGCTTTGTTTAACCTGGAATAGTTAGAGTCCACTCAATTCCTTTGTTTAAAATCTATCTAGAAACTTTTCACTTAAGACATTGTGGAAATGGGATGCCTGGGTGGCTCAGTTGACCTGCTTTGGCTCAGGTCATGATCCCAGGGTCCTGGGATCAAGTCTTGCATCAGGCTTCTTGCTCAGCAAGGAGCCTGCTTCTCCCTCTGCCTGCCCCTCCTCCTGGTTGTGCTTTTACTCTCTCTCTCCCTCTTTCTGACAAATTAATAAATAAAATCTTTAAAAAAAAAAGACATTGTCTAAATGCCATTAAAAAGATGAGCTAAGGGTTATTGAATCCACCATATGGAGTGAAAATGGTAACATATAACCAACCTCAAGAAACCAGAAAACAAGAGTAAATATAAACAAACAGTTTATCTTTCTCCAGGATTCCTGTTTAGATGCTCCATATTCTGTGGTGGTGACTTTCCTGGGGCCCCTTTTGAGAGTCTCAAACTACACTTCTCTTAGAATTGTCTATGCAATCACTTACTTGTATCTGGACTTTATTTTGCTAATCAATGTACATGTTTGATAAAAGTTCAGATTTTATAAGAGAATCCATGTCATTTGTTTGCTAAGGACTTGCTTCTAATCAATCCCTTCCACAAAATATTCAGAGCAATCGGTATTCTCCCTGAGATATCTCTGTTAGGGTAAATTTGTGTGCAAGTAATGGAAAACAGAAAAACTCACTAGCTTAGAAGAAAAACCTCAGTAATGTGAAAAAATATTAAGTAATCGAAGTTAGGTGCATGGAGATTGAGAGTTGTCCGTACTTTTGTTTCTTGAACAGCACAGTAGTTGCAAGGGTGTTCACCTTGGAGTAGTTTGTTAAGCTAAATATTGGGTTTATGAGGTTTTTCTGTATCTGTGTTTTATTCTACTTAAAAAAAAAAAAAGAAAAGGAATACATATTACCCTACATCAAAGGAAATCCTCAATGAGCACCAGGCTCCAGGGCTGGTGGATTCAGTTCAGCAATGCCATCCTCACAGCCCACATCCTTCTCCAGATAATAATACGCCCACCCCCATCTCAGCCAGATTCAACAACATTCTGGGAAACAGAAAGCATGGAGTCCTAATGCTTGCTTTTAAGCCATCAAATTCAATTCTTCAGAACAGCGGCATGCTGAATATCACCTCAGAACTTGTTAACAAAAATGTAGATTGTCTGGACTTAACCCAGACCTGCTAGACCAGGAACTCTGGCAGTGGGACCTAAGAACCTCTGTTTTTCCAAGCCCCTCGACTGGTTCTTATATACTCAGGTTTGAGAACCATGGAGTAGAGCTGTAGAGTAGAGACACTTCCAGGTCCAAGTCTGCCCAACCACTCAGCTTTCACATCACCAGCAGTTTTTCTCTGTCCATTTAGCTATAATCTGATCATATGTCCACTCCTTGACCCAATCACTCTCAAGGGTGGTGGAATTACCTTCACTGGGTTTAGACTAATAATCTGATAGGGAGTAAGAGAATAATTAATGAGGTTTTTTCTCTCTCCTCTGTGTGTGTGTGTGTGTCTATCTTGACCTGTATCTCCACGATTTTGGAGGGTTACACAGCACGTATTCCAGCCAAAGGAGTAATTTCCTAATGGGTTGAACTGATGCCATAATTAGTTTTTGGAACCCAAAATGAAGCTTTTGAAGTAACAATTAAATACACTTGTATTTAACCATTTGGGGGCTTATGTCATAAAATGTATAAGTAGACAAATATTATCTTGATCCTTGATTCTTGCTAGAGTGGACACTGAACTATATTATTTTTATAGAAGTAGAGAAATTACTTGCCCAAAGTCACGAAGTCAAAAGTAACTCTTTTAACTCAAGCACCAGACTTAGACTGGGCACTGTCTTTCAAACAAAACTGCCCCAGGAAGCCAAGATAAATGTAATATGTGAACTGTGCAAAAAGTATGCTGTTCATGGAGAGAGAAATTTTAAGTGGTAATGCCAACAATATGAGATTTGCAGGTTTAAATGACTTTCAATTCCACAGCTCTGTTTTCCCTTCAAAAATCTTGGGAGTGTCACTTTTTTCTCTATATGCCTAAAAATAGGAAGAGTGTCTTCTCTTGCTCCTCAATCTTTTATATTGCTTTGCTCATGGATGGAATTCAGTAATTATATATCCATTAAATGAGGAATAAATAATCCACTAAAAGCACCCCCAGGCCTGAGTACCGATGCGTAGAGTTAAATTGTATTGATCTGACAAATTAAATAGAACTCAGCTTCTACCAGTTTATAAGAGAAATTCTAGAGCAGTACTAGCCAATAGAAAGTTCTGCAAGGATGGAATATTCTTTAGCTGTGCTATCTAAAAAGGTAGCCACTAGCTTATGGAAATGTGGCTAAGGCTACTTCAGAACCCAAAGGTTAAGACAAGCTAATTCAAATTTAAAGAGCTACATGTGGTTAGTATCTACCACATTGAACAGCATAGTTCTGCAGTCTTTTCACATTTTATATACATGACCTTCTCACCTGAGTGTTTTTATGTGTATGTGAATCAATCCTTGGCCTGCAAGGGGCATAAATGTGAGATATCCTCCTTGGGACTGACCTCCAAAATTTCCAAGCCCCAAATGCCTTCCTGCTGATTTCTCTCACTTCCCGTATAACTTCTGAACTGTGAAATGCTCAGCCTGATGTACTTTTTTGATCAATGAGGTCCTTAATGGCTACACTCTTCACAAGGGAAGTACTCACTGTAGGACACCACAGCTATCTGAGTAGTGAGCACCAGAACCCTTCAGAGTAAAACACAGCTCTCTCTGATAAACACAGTCACATAGGTGCGTGTACAAGTGTACACACTATAGCAAGGGCTATTGGAGCCCATATCTCACGGACCTCACCACTTCCAGTACAAGGACATCTTAGAAGCTGGCCTGTCATGGAACTTCTGATTCAAATTATTTGTGGAGGAGTGATTTCTGGAGACAGGTTGTGAGGGATAGGAGAGGGGAAAGCTAGCAAGAAACATGGTCTCAACTGAAGCCTTGCTTCCTTCTAATGTCAGAAGGAGGTTCTGGACCACAGATTGCACCACAAGTATCAGCCATGTCTTGAGACAACTGGATTGACTTTAGGAACTGTGTAGCAGTCCATCACTGGCTGAGATGAGAACCAGGAAGTGGCAGCTTCCTGGGCAAGCACGCTTCTGTTTGGCTAATGGGAAATCTCTGGAGAAGGGAACAGACAGTTCTAGTTGTCAGCCTGCATCCTCAGTTGGGGGATGAATCCATCAGCTAAGGAAGACCACAGAAGAACACTTAGGATACCTTAGGATCTCCCCCCAACATTACCACTTTCAACCCCAACACCTACACCTTCTTTACTCTGCCTGATGTCTCTCTCTCTCCCTGCCGTTATTTTCAAGCAGTATGGGACTCAGTTGTTATATTTATGATTTATGATAACACACTCTGGTAATAGAACCCTAAGTTGCATCCTGCACTGATGGGATTAAGTTCATCCATAGGAAGGCTCACTTGCTGATGTGCCAAGGATTGGCTCTCCTTCCTTCCCTGTCTCAGCTCCATTTGCCTAACCCAACTTCCTGGGGTCATTTTCCAAAGAAACTATTGACACTCCAATCCATGCTTCATAATTGACTTCTGGGGAACCTAGCCAAGTCACACACAGAGAGCCACTGTTGCCCCAACATTACTCTTGAGGCAGCCTCAGTTATGACTGGATCTGAATCGGACCCAGACTCTCCCCTCCCTTTCATGAGTCTCCTCTTACAATCTCCTTTGGTCTTCTCTGCAAATTGGCCTCAATAGGTCCACTTCAGGTTTTTGTTTTGTTTTGTTTTAAGATTTTATTTATTATTTATTTGACAGAGAGAGACAGCAAAAGAGAGTACAAGCAGGGGGAGCAGCAGGCAGAGAGAGAAGCAGGCTCCCCGCTGAGCAGGGAGCCTGATGGGGGGTCAATCCCAGAACCCTGGGATCATGACCTGAGCTAAAGGCAGACACCTAACTACTGAGCCACCCGGGCGCCCCACACATCAGGTTTTCCTACAGGTTTTTTCAGTTTTGAAACCCACAGGGTGTTTGGCCAGGTTCCCACTTTCTTTATCCTCAAAAGGCTCTTCAGTGCCTGAATAAATGCGCAGGTAGAAGTGGGGGAGTCCTGGCCAGGGCTGGCCTGAAACGCCCAGGTCCTACCATACCTGCCCAGCAGAAGGACGATGATGCCAGGCTTCCAGAAAACATCCCACCAGCCTCAGAAATCCCTGCCCAGCTACAGGTCCTGCTATAAATGGATGATAACATTTCTGTACATGGAGGTTTAGGAAGCCCTCCTGAGTGCTTTGTGCAAGTTTGTGAATGTTGTTATCACTCTTACCCATACTGTATAACATTAAATATTTATGGAACAATGTCTCTGCCTTTCTCATTGCCATCTCTAGGTAGTTTTGTCCTTGAAAAATCTTGAACCTTTGCTTATATGGGCATGAAATATTTAATACTTAATACTAATAATTCAAGCTCACCTCCCAGTCATTAGTGACAATGTACCTGTAGCTTTTGAGAGTCTTGTGTAAATCTGGGGGAAGGCACATGCCTAAGAAACCTATTCCCTGCAGGAATTATTTTAGGGCTTTTAAAAGTGGCTATGTGCTTCAAACAGAGTAGGTGTGAAAATGCTGTGTGTATGCGTGTGTATGTGATGATTCTAGTTCCTGTTGGTCTTGTACTAAATGGACTCTTTTTGAATAATAGTTGTAAAAATTTTGCTGAGTAGAGGGCTATATATAATCCATCTTGTGCCCATTTCCAGTGTGTGACACCAATCCACTCTCATTTCCTTTTCTGAGTTAGAAGTGGAAATAAGTGTAGAAGCTGAGGAATTTCTCCATTTTCTACCAGTTATTCTGTTTCATGCTTAGAGCCTCTCTAGCATGTGAAGTAAGGAATAAGCATCATGGTATAAAGGGCTGAGGAGGTTGCTGCTGGGAGTCAGAAGATCTGTTTCTCTTGTCCTAGTTTAAACCTTCTTTAGAATTCTCCATAAGGATCATTTCTAAGTCTGAAGACCCTGGTCCCTGTTGAAACCTCAGGTAGGGATGAAGCATCAGAAGAACTGGGTTGGAGAACAGTCTCTCACCACCATTAGCTGGTTGACCCTCCAAGGCTGCTTTATTCTTTCATAAATGGAAATTAAAAATACATTGCTGATTGCTGTGGGAATCAGGTAAGATATTCAAAACAAAATCTGAAGTGTGAATTATGTTTCTCATGAGAATCGCTATTTTGGAAAAGAAAAAGAAGCAGGAGAAAGGTTTTCTGTCCATCCTGTTTGGAGGCGGTATTGCCAAGTGGTTAAGTTTGCGCTCTGGGTCCTGGTTTTGTGGTTTCAAATCCCCTGTTCTGCCACTTACTAGTTGTGTGATCTTGGAAAAGCTGTCCAACCTTTCTGGCCTCAGTATCACCACCTGTAAAATGGGCATAATGATATCTATCATATAAAGCTACTGTGTCAATGATTGAGTCCATGTGTGCCAAGTACACAGGGGGATTGCTGAGCACTTAGCAAGGACCATATGTCAGCTAATCGTGTGTATGAATGAACACTTCAAGGTCTTGCAGGATAGGTGTGATGAGAAGGAGCAAAAGGGTTAACTGGGAGGGTAAACAAATATTCAAGTAAGAGCTGAGGTGGATATTTCTCAATCCACAGTTTTTCAGATTTCCTTGCCAATTGTTAAGTGTGAGTTTAACTACACATCTGTGTTTGGTGTGGGGACTTGGGCGATAAATGAGACAAGGGTGTTCAGCTTTAGATCCAGAGGCAATTCCAGGTAGTTATTTTTTGTTATTGTTTCTGATCATCAAAAATAGCATGTTGGATTTAAGCTATTTTGGACCACTATATAGCTAATAAAGCAATCCTTAATGGTAAAATATTAGAACTGAAATTGTAGAGGTGGTCTCATCCAGTTTTTCCCAAACCATTCAGCATGCCAGGAACAACACCCTAAAAAATTGGATTCCTAGGTTAGGCCCTGGAATAAGTCATCAAGGAGAAGGCCCAAGAATGTGTACTGTCATCTTCACAACACCTCAAGGTGTTTCTGATGATTGAACCCCTTTGAGAATTTCTCATCCAGTCTAACCTTGGGAGCAGAATAATATCTTGAACCAGGTCTCTTGGCTCTCAGCCCATAATCCCCTTTTCCCACCCTCTTCCTAAAAGTCACCTAAGGCAAATGTAATGTTCAGGGCTTGGGCTGTGCTAAAATATAACGTGAAAATCATTCAGGATCCCATGTTTGAAAACTATTGGAGAGGCATCTTGGTGGCTCAGTGGGTTAAAGCCTCTGCCTTTGGCTCAGGTCATGATCTCAGGGTTCTGGGCTCGAGCCCTGCATCGGGCTCTCTGCTCAGCAGGGAGTCTGCTTCCTCCTCTCTGCCTGCCTCTCTGACTACGTGTGACCTCTCTCTCTCTCTGTCAAATAAATAAGAAAATCTTAAAAAAAAAAAAAGAAAACTATTGGAAAATTCTAGATGATATTAAAATCTAAAGCGAAGTTAGTTTTCCTCTAAAATTAAAATCTTCCCTTAACTTTTTATTAGATTCTCTTACATTCAAACTACAGGGATTGTGGGAATTGTGGCTCATAGTCATTTATACCTCAGCCACATTTACAGGCAGCACTGCCTTAGTTTAGGCCTTTGACACAGGTATCTGTGTGTACATTACACCCCACTTTAGAGAATAATTCAGAAACAGAAAGCTAGCGTGGGCACGGTATGTGTTTAGAGTAGCTGCAAATAGTATCTTAGGCTTCTCTCATCATTTTGAAAACACACTTATTGTTCGGTGCAAGGAACAAAATGTTTGCCATAGCAACCATGGCAACCCTAGATGCCTGGTCTATTAGCTGTAATGCAGGGAACATCTTCAACAGCAGGAAAAGAGTTCTTGGCAATTATCACCCAGACAGTGTCCCTCTGTTCTTTTTTTTTTATTTTCATATATATTTTTTTAATTTTATTTTTTATAAACATATAATATATTTTTATCCCCAGGGGTACAGGTCTGTGAATCTCCAGGTTTACACACTTCACAGCATTCACCATAGCACATACCCTCCCCAATGTCCATAACTCCACCCCCCCTTTCCCAACCCCCCTCCCCTCATCGACCCTCAGTTTGTTTTGTGAGATTAAGAGTCACTTATGGTTTGTCTCCCTCCCAATCCCATCTTGTTACATTTATTCTTCTCCTACCCCCTCAACCCCCCATGTTGCATCTCCTCTCCCTCATATCAGGGAGATCATATGATAGTTGTCTTTCTCTGATTGACTTATTTCGCTAAGCATGATACCCTCTAGTTCCATCCACGTCGTCGCAAATGGCAAGATTTCATTTCTTTTGATGGCTGCATAGTATTCCATTGTGTATATATACCACATCTTCTTTATCCATTCATCTGTTGATGGACATCTAGGTTCTTTCCATAGTTTGGCTATTGTAGACATTGCTGCTATAAACATTCGGGTGCACGTGCCCCTTCAGATCACTACGTTTGTATCTTTAGGGTAAATAACCAGCAGTGCAATTGCTGGGTCATCAGGTAGTTCTATTTTCAACATTTCGAGGAACCTCCATGCTGTTTTCCAGAGTGGTTGCACCAGCTTGCATTCCCACCAACAGTGTAGGAGAGTTCCCCTTTCTCTGCATCCTCGCCAGCATCTGTCATTTCCTGACTTGTTAATTTTAGCCATTCTGACTGGTGTGAGGTGATATCCCATTGTGGTTTTGATTTGTATTTCCCTGATGCCGAGTGATGTGGAGCACTTTTTCATGTGTCTCTTGGCCATCTGGATGTCTTCTTTGCAGAAATGTCTGTTCATGTCCTCTGCCCATTTCTTGATTGGATTATTTGTTCTTTGGGTGTTGAGTTTGCTAAGTTCTTTAGAGATTTTGGACACTAGCCCTCTATCTGATATGTTGTTTGCAAATATCTTCTCCCATTCTGTCAGTTGTCTTTTGGTTTTGTTAACTGTTTCCTTAGCTGTGCAAAAGCTTTTGATCTTGATAATATCCCAATAGTTCATTTTTGCCCTTGCTTCCCTTGCCTTTGGTGATGTTCATAGGAAGATGTTGCTGCGGCTGAGGTCGAAGAGGTTGCTGCCTGTGTCCTCCTCAAGGATTTTGATGCATTCCTTTCTCACATTGAGATCCTTCATCCATTTTGAGTCTATTTTCGTGTGTGGTGTAAGAAAATGATCCAATTTCATTTTTCTGCATGTGGCTGTCCAATTTTCCCACACCATTTATTGAAGAGGCTGTCTTTTTTCCATTGGACATTCTTTCCTGCTTTGTCAAAGATGAGTTGACCATAGTGTTGAGGGTCTATTTCTGGGCTCTCTATTCTGTTCCATTGATCTATGTGTCTGTTTTTGTGCCAGTACCATGCTGTCTTGATGATGACAGCTTTGTAATAGAGCTTGAAGTCCGGAATTGTGATGCCACCAACTTTGGCTTTCTTTTTCAATATTCCTTTGGCTATTCGAGGTCTTTTCTGGTTCCATATAAATTTTAGGATTCTTTGTTCCATTTCTTTGAAAAAAAATGGATGGTACTTTGATAGGAATTGCATTAAATGTGTAGATTGCTTTAGGTAGCATAGACATTTTCACAATATTTATTCTTCCAATCCAGGAGCATGGAACATTTTTCCATTTCTTTGTGTCTTCCTCAATTTCTTACATGAGTACTTTATAGTTTTCTGTGTATAGATTCTTAGTCTCTTTGGTTAGGTTTATTCCTAGGTATCTTATAGTTTTGGGTGCAATTGTAAAAGGGATTGACTCCTTAATTTCTCTTTCTTCTGTCTTGTTGTTGGTGTAGAGAAATGCAACAGATTTCTGTGCATTGATTTTATATCCTGACACTTTACTGAATTCCTGTACAAGTTCTAGCAGTTTTGGAGTGGAGTCTTTTGGGTTTTCCACATATAGTATCATATCATCTGCAAAGAGTGATAGTTTGACTTCTTCTTTGCCGATTTGGATGCCTTTAATTTCCTTTTGTTGTCTGATTGCTGAGGTTAGGACTTCTAGTACTATGTTGAATAGCAGTGGTGATAACGGACATCCCTGCCGTGTTCCTGACCTTAGCGGAAAAGCTTTCAGTTTTTCTCTATTGAGAATGATA
The DNA here is from genome assembly GCF_902655055.1 of Lutra lutra. Lineage (NCBI taxonomy): Eukaryota > Metazoa > Chordata > Mammalia > Carnivora > Mustelidae > Lutra > Lutra lutra. Next base: position 109,395,883 of record NC_062280.1, read on the forward strand.
TTTGCAGTGGGCTTTTCATAGATGGCTTTGATAATATTGAGGTATGTGCCGTCTATCCCTACACTTTGAAGAGTTTTGATCAGGAAGGGATGCTGTACTTTGTCAAATGCTTTTTCAGCATCTATGGAGAGTATCATATGATTCTTGTTCTTTCTTTTATTAATGTGTTGTGTCACATTGATTGATTTGCGGATGTTGAACCAACCTTGCAGCCCTGGAATAAATCCCACTTGGTCGTGCTGAATAATCCTTTTAATGTACTGTTGAATCCTATTGGCTAGTATTTTGGCGAGAATTTTTGCATCTGTGTTCATCAAGGATATTGGTCTGTAGTTCTCTTTTTTGATGGGATCCTTGTCTGGTTTTGCGATCAAGGTGATGCTGGCCTCATAAAAAGAGTGTGGAAGTTTCCCTTCCATTTCTATTTTTTGGAACAGTTTCAGGAGAATAGGAATTAGTTCTTCTTTAAATGTTTGGTAGAATTCCCCTGGGAAGCCATCTGGCCCCGGGCTTTTGTTTGTTTGGAGATTTTTGATGACTGTCTCAATCTCCTTATTGGTTATGGGTCTGTTGAGGCTTTCTATTTCTTCTTGGTTCAGTTGTGATAGTTTATATGTCTCTAGGAATGCATCCATTTCTTCCAGATTGTCAAATTTGTTGGCATAGAGTTGCTCATAGTATGTTCTTATAATTGTCTGTATTTCTTTTGTGTTAGTTGTGATCTCTCCTCTTTCATTCATGATTTTATTTATTTGGGTCCTTTCTCTTTTCTTTTTGATAAGTCTGGCCAGGGGTTTATCGATCTTATTAATTCTTTCAAAGAACCAGCTCCTAGTTTCGTTGATTTGTTCTATTGTTTTTTTTTTTTGTTTCATTTCATTGATTTCTGCTCTGATCTTTATGATTTCTCTTCTCCTGCTGGGTTTAGGCTTTCTTTCTTGTTCTTTCTCCAGCTCTTTTAGGTGTAGGGTTAGGTTGTTTATCTGAGACCTTTCTTGTTTCTTGAGAAAGGCTTGTACTACTATATATTTTCCTCTCAGGACTGCCTTTGTTGTGTCCCACAGATTTTGAACCATTGTGTTTTCATTATCATTTGTTTCCATGAATTTTTTCAATTCTTCTTTAATTTCCTGGCTGACCCATTCATTCTTTAGAAGGATGCTGTTTAGCCTCCATGTATTTGGGTATTTTCCAAATTTCCTCTTGTGATTGAGTTCTAGCTTCAGAGCATTGTGGTCTGAAAATATGCAGGGAATGATTCCAATCTTTTGATAACCTTTGAGACCTGATTTAGGACCAAGAATGTGATCTATTCTGGAGAATGTTCCATGTGCACTAGAGAAGAATGTGTATTTTGTTGCTTTGGGATGAAATGTTCTGAATATATCTGTGATGTCCTTCTGGTCCAGTGTGTCATTTAAGGCCTTGATTTCCTTGTTGATCTTTTGCTTGGATGATCTGTCCATTTCAGTGAGGGGAGTGTTAAAATCCCCTACTATTATTGTATTCTTGTCGATGTGTTTCTTTGATTTTGTTATTAATTGGTTTATATAGTTGGCTGCTCCCACGTTAGGGGCATAGATATTTAAAATTGTTAGATCTTCTTGTTGGACAGTTCCTTTGAGTATGATATAGTGTCCTTCCTCATTTCTTATTATAGTCTTTGGCTTAAAATCTAATTGGTCTGATATAAGGATTGCCACTCCTGCTTTCTTCTGATGTCCACTAGCATGGTAAATTCTTTTCCACCCCCTCACTTTAAATCTGGAGGTGTCTTCGGGTTTAAGATGAGTTTCTTGTAGGCAACATATAGATGGGTTTTGTTTTTTTATCCATTCTGATACCCTGTGTCTTTGATTGGGGCATTTAGCCCATTAACATTCAGGGTAAGTATTGAGAGATATGAATTTAGTGCCATTGTATTGCCTGTAAGGTGACTGTTATTGTATATTGTCTCTGTTTCTTTCTAATCTACTACTTTTAGGGTCACTCTTTGCTTAGAGGACCCCTTTCAATATTTCCTGTAGAGCTGGTTTGGTATTTGCAAATTCTTTCAGTTTTTGTTTGTCCTGGAAACTTTTAATCTCTCCTTCTATTTTCAATGATAGCCTAGCTGGATATAGTATTCTTGGCTGCATGTTTTTCTCATTTAGTACTCTGAATATATCATGCCAGCTCTTTCTGTCCTGCAAGGTCTCTGTGGATAAGTCTGCTGCCAATCTAATATTTTTACCATTGTATGTTACAGCCTTCTTTTCCCGGGCTGCTTTCAGGATTTTCTCTTTGTCACTAAGACTTGTCAATTTTACTATTAGGTGACGGGGTGTGGACCTATTCTTATTGATCTTGAGGGAGCTTCTCTGAACCTCCTGGATTTTGATCCCTGTTCCCTTTGCCATATTGGGGAAATTCTCTCCAATAATTCTCTCCAACATACCTTCTGCTCCCCTCTCTGTTTCCTCTTCTTCTGGAATCCCAATTATTCTAATGTTGTTTCGTCTTATGGTGTCACTTATCTCTCGAATTCTCCCCTCGTGGTCCAGTAGCTGTTTGTCCCTCTTTTGCTCAGCTTCTTTATTCTCTGTCATTTGGTCTTCTATATTGCTAATTCTTTCTTCTGCCTCATTTATCCTAGCAGTGAGAGCCTCCATTTTTTATTGCACCTCATTAATAGCTTTTTTGATTTCAACTTGGTTAGATTTTAGTTCTTTTATTTCTCCAGAAAGGGCTTTTATATCTCCCGAGAGGTTTTCTCTAATATCTTCCATGCCTTTTTTGAGCCCAGCTAGAACCTTGAGAATCGTCATTCTGAACTCTAGATCTGACATATTACCAATGTCTGTATTGATTAGGTCCCTAGCCTTCGGTACTGCCTCTTGTTCTTTTTTTTTGTGGTGAATTTTTCCGCCTTGTCATTTTGTCCAGATAAGAGTATATGAAGGAGCAAGTAAAATACTAAAAGGATGGCAACAATCCCAGGAAAATATGCTTTAGCCAAATCAGAAGAGATCCCAAATCGTGAGGGGGGAGAAAGGGGATAAAAAGAGGTTCAGAAAGAAAAAAAAAGAAAAAAAAGAAACAATTAAAAAAAGAAAACCAATAAAGAAAAATATAAAAAGGAAAAAATATATATACATATTAGATAAACTAGTTAAAAAACGTTAAAAAAGAAAGGGTAAAAGTTATAAAAATTTAGCAGAAGAAGAAAAAAAAATTGAAAAAGAAAAGAAAAAAAATTAAATTTACTGCAAGGCTAAAGAATCATGGGGAGAAAGCCATGAGTTCCGTGCTTTGCTTTCTCCTTCTCTGGAATTCCGATGCTCTCCTTGGTATTGAAACTGTACTCCTTGGTAGGTGAACTTTTTCCTGGCTGGGTTTCTTGTTGATCTTCTGGGGGAGGGGCCTGTTGTAGTGATTCTCAAGTGTCTTTGCCCCAGGCGGAGTTGCACCGCCCGCCCGTACCCGGGGCCTGTCTGAGTAATCCGCTCGGGTTTGCTTTCGGGAGCTTTTGTTCCCTGAGCGCTTTCTGTAGAGTTCCGGAGGGCAGGAATGAAGATGGCGGCCTCCTGGTCTCCAGCCCGGAGGAGCCGAGAGCCCGGGCCCCACTCCTCAGTGCGCCCTCAGAGAACAGCACCCAATTACTCCCGTCACCCTGGCCTCCGGCCGCGCTCCAAGCTGACCGAGCCTGCGACCGGTTCAAGGTAACCCCGTGCTTAGAGCTCACTCCTCAGCTCTGTCTCTGTAGCCGGCTTCCCCGTTCTAATACCTGTAAGCTCTGTGACACTCAGACACCCCCGATCCTTCTGTGACCCTGCGGGACCTGAGGCCACGCTGACCCTGCGTGGGCTTCACCCCGGTTAAGCCTCTGGAGCGATGTCACTCAGCAGAACAGACTTTTAAAAGTCCTGATTTTGTGCTCCATTGCTCCGCCACTCGCCGGTAGCCGGCCCCTCCCCCCGCGGTCTATCTTCCCGTCGCTTTGGATTCACTTCTCTGCCAGTCCTACCTTTCAGAAAGTGGTTGGTTTTCTGTTTCTAGAGTTGCTGTTCTTCTTCTCTTTGATCTCCCGTTGGATTTGTAGGTGTTTGCAATCCTTAGATGAGCTATCTAGCTGATCTCCCGCTACCTGAAGTAGTCTCAGCCTGCTACTTCTCCGCCATCTTGACTCGAGACCTGTCCCTCTGTTTTAAGAGCTTAGGTTGAAGCTTCTGGGTTTGGAACATTTTTAACTCGATGTGTTAATGAAGGTGAACAGCAACAATTCTATTTCAGCTAATTTCAGGGTGATTAATAAGCTACGGATTCTACTGTGGGCAAAAGGGAGATGTGATTTTCTTTAGAAAAATTTGAAGAAACTTTTGCATTAACTCTTTGTCTTTTGTTTTGTTTTGGTTTGGTTTTTGGTCAGTCTTCTGTGATTTTATGTTTTGCGCGGTGACAGGGAGAGTTCCTTGTCATTTTGCTTTCTCTCTTCCAATCTTAACAAAAATTCCTAACATATATGAGGATGATAATAATTAGAATAAATGAAGAAAAAAATCCTAAAACATGACTAGGAGGTCTGGCTGCTGATTATTGAGGATAAAAGAGGAATAGTTAAGGTCTGAGGATTTTGATTTCAAAAATAGTGATGATCACATAAAAAGTCACAAGTTGTCACCAGCTATTCAATTGCTGTATGTATTCTTTAGGCAATAAACCACATAAATATGAATAATGCTAGTCTCCATTTATGTAAGAAAGACATACTGATAATAGAAAATATGTTATAGGCAAAAAGCATAAAAGGATGAAATAACTCATAGTTTCATCACTCAGAAGAAATCACCATACAAATTTCTCTTTGATCATGTTTTAACACATAATATATAGTTTATACAAACTTGCATTTTTTCACTTAAGAAGAAAGAGACCCCATGAAATGAGCAGGAGGAGAAATTGAATGGAAATAAAGAATAGGTTCAAAATTGTTTTGGACTTAAAAAAAATTTTTTTTTATTTTTTTGAAATGTAAATGCTCTTCTTAAGCCTCTCTGTCAGTTGTGAGAAGTTGAGAGAAGGTAGTCAGGGCTGGAAATTGTGGACAAGTTAGAAAAGACAGAGCTGTTAGACAAAAATGTACTTCTGGGTCTGGCATGTCAGAATCTCTGCTCAAATGCCTTCTCCCTATGCCTTTCTTCTTTATTGATTTCCTGGGTTTTGTTTTGGTTTTTTTGTTTGTTTGTTTTTTTCTGCTGAAAAAAAATTTTTTTTTCTGAAACTTTTTTTTTTTTCTGCTACATAATAGTCTCAAAGAGCAATGCTTGAATCCCAACTGTCAGGTGTTCCAAACTTGCTGGATCTCAGTTTCCTGAACTATATACTGGCAATTGCGCTATTTATTTTACAGGATATTATGTATGTTTTAAAGTAGGCTGAATTGCAGTGTCAAAAAAGTTCTAATCCACAATGTCTTGAGCAACGTAGATGCTTAGTTCTTATTCATATTATTATTTGGGGCATGCATTCAAGTAGACAGATGCTTCCTTCATGTGATGATATGGGAATCCAAGGTCTTTCCATATTGTTGTTTTGCCATTACCTCGGGCCTTGGTGCCAACTGCATCCATCAGTCATAGAAGGGGAAACAAGTGGGGAAGAGACCAGTTGGCTTCTAAGTGGTATGTCTTCCTCCTACTCCTGTCTTGGTTAGAGAGAACTTATCTCTGTGGTTATAAGTATAATAGGATGGAGAGCTGAAAATGAAATCAAGCTTCATACCTACCCGAGAGGAAGAGAAATGGATATCAGAGAAATCAGCCATATCTGCCACTGTATCTGTGTCTTGCAGAACACTTAATAAAACACATTCTGTAATGGGTGCTGAGCATGTTCCATCTCTTCCTTTCCCTGCATTTCAGTCTTCTCAGGAAAGTGAAAAAAAAAAAATCAAACCAAAGCTTAACAGCAGTTGCTATTAGGAGAGAATCAGCATATACCTTACAGGATGTGCCTATGACTAAAGTAGGGTTCACTTCATGTCCTCCATCTCCTGTGCCTACGTGTCTGCTTCCATCAATGATGAGCTGTCTACACCAGGGAGCAAGGGCTCAGAAAAGTTCTCTATTACCAGGAAGAAGTCCCATTGATTCCTTCTGAGATCGTGAGAAAGTAGACCAGGACATTTCTAAAATAATTTTAAATGACATAGGTTGAAATCAAAAGGGATTTATTGATTAAGTTCTCTAAAGTGAAAGTGTAATTAACTCACCAACTTGATACGCTGAGCAAGGTGCTTCACAGAGGTGTTGTTCCTTCTCATCCCCATCCACGGCATATACATTCTGCCCTTCCAGGATTCCACTGAGGATTTGGAAGATTTGTTAACTCTTGGGTCAGTAAAAATGATTATAGACCTCATTATTACCATGTGAGACAATTAGAGAAGACTGAGGCCACAAGTCTTCCAACTGTGCAAGAGCTAATATTGATCTTTTGCAGAGTTCCAGGATTTTTAAGGCCCAGAGTCTTTTGCCCCATGTAAGAATGTTCCTGTGTGTCAAGTATACTGAATCCCGTGTAGATCCAGAAACACGGCACACTGTCTCATGTCCCCTGAGATTTTGTGCATGCTGTTCTCTTGGCCCTGTTTGATCTCTCCAATGTTTTCTCTCTTTGGCCTTGTTTGCCTGCAGTATGGTCATACTTGCTTCGGGCTTCAGCTATACTGTCTCGTCATCACTATCTCAAGGCCTTTCTGTCACCTACAAAGAGATTCTGTCCTCTGAGCTCCTATTGTACCTTGTGTTTGCCTTTTATAAGGCTTCCTATCACATCAAATTGCACATTTTTGTTTGCATGTCTTTCTTCAGTATCCAGAATGCTCCAGGTGCTCAGAGAACATCAGTTGCATGGATGAGACAGAGTCAAAGATATAGTCAATGGTCTTTCATTTTTGTATCCACAGCAAAAATATCTGGGCCTTGGTAGAGGGAGGGATAAAAGAGTGGAGAAAAGAAGGAAGGAAGGAGCTCTCCGTTAGGCAAAGGATAGAAAGCATGTTACAAGATTAAGGTTGTAAGAGAATAAAAATAAATAAGTAGTACCGATTGTACTAGGAATCCAAAAAATAGAAACTAATGCCTGAGGAAAGACAGGAAGAATTATGGAAGGGACAGCATGGGTTTGAGATGAATCTTGAACCATGAAAGGGAATAGTGTGGAAGAGGAGAATGGAAATCAGGCCATGCAAGGATGAGCAGGGCGCTTTGGGGGGTAAAGACATCTTAGCGGCACACCATTTCATTCTCTTTGAGAGCTGAAAGTTGTAGCCATGGGGAATGTTACTACAACTCTCTATCTGATTTTCTTCCAGGAACTGGCGGTTGGTCCCCAGCAGATTCCAATGCTCAACAGTGGCTCCAGATGGACCTGGGAAACAGAGTGGAGATTACAGCAGTGGCCACGCAGGGAAGATACGGAAGCTCTGACTGGGTGACGAGTTACAGCCTGATGTTCAGTGACACAGGACGCAACTGGAAACAGTACAAGCAAGAAGACAGCATCTGGGTAGGACATCTTTTCTCTTCCAATGAATGAATCTGAGATATAATAATGGTAACCAGTGAGCATTTCTATCATTTTCCTCTACTCAGATTGTTGATAACTTAATAACTGTGGAGTGCCCATTCAGAAATAATTAGATGGTATATGAGTCCTCCTTCCAGCATGGTTCCAGTTCCAAGGGAAATTAGAATGCCTGTTGGAAAAAAAAAAAAAAAAGTGTTTTCCTCTTCTTCTGGTAACCTGAGTAACTCGATGACTGCGTCTCAATTCTTCATCTATAAAAACAGAAGGATACTGTAAGGGTCTGATTTTTAATGAAAATGTATTGATTTGTTGAGCATGTATTTATTCAGTCACCTGTTCATTATGTATCAGACACTTCACATACCCTCTAGTGACCCAGCAAGCTCAGTTATGTAATGCAATCAACGTTGAACAATTTGTAAAATCTCAGCCTGAGAATCTGTAGTCTGGTCTGATGTTATAGCCACTGTGCTCAACAGCCTCTATTCAAGATTTGAAAACGATTAAAAGGTTTAAAAAGACAAGACAAATACAAAATGTAGAATCATTTTGTCATTATAAATATAAATGTCATTATAAATAACATCACTTAGGAAGTGAAGGACAGTGTGCTCTAAGTTGTGAAAAAGAAATTTCCTCCCCACCCCAAGGTTTAAACTCTTGACCTTCAGGTGTAATGAAAGGCTGTCCCCAGACTGAGGTTAGAAAGGAAGGCAGAGACACTGAGCAAGAGGCATCTGGAGGAGGCTTCAGAAACTGATGCACTGAATGAAATAATGTGTTTCTTTATGTTGCTTACAATTTATGGAAAAAACATCTCCAAATACTTATTTTTTGCTAAATGTACATACTATGTGAAGATGTGGCAATTGATAGACTTTCTGTCTTTCTCATATTCTCCCTACTTGTTTCCCCCTTAAATTAATGCTAAGTATGGTTTCAAATTACTATTGTCTATGCTTTTCTGTGTTGGCTCTACTTTGGTTGGAAACAGATTTCTATTTTATGTTCATTGCTATTTGATAATCGTCTACTCATCAATATTGCTAATTGAAAATAATAGTGAAGTTAGGATTGAGATTAGTTATGGTAGATTGAATCTTGAGAATACTATTATTATCATGTTTATTCTAGGTTGCCTGTATATTAAGTTGTAATATTTACAAGGAATATGGATTTTCTACATTTTAAAAATTGGATTTTAAGGGGTACCTGACTGGCTCAGTCAGAATAGCATATGACCCTTGATCTCAGGATTTTGAGTTTGAGGCCCACATTGAGGATAGAAATTACTTAAATAAATAAAACTTAAAAAAGTTTTTTTTAAATAGGGCTTCAGGGGACCATTCCATTTTTTCACTCAATTTTGAAGCCTCCATAAATTTTTACAGATTTTTTGTTTTCTTTTGTCTTGCTTTTAGTTTAAAATGAAAAATAAGCACACCTTCCATTTTGAAGAACAATTTTAAGGTTTTATTTTGACTTGAGAAGGACAAATAGATGTGGGGTTATTTATTTTCTTTGACATTTTCAAACAAAACTGGTTGTTTTTCAGAATGAATTGAAGTTTTGAATTATTTTGTCTAAATATTTTTATTAAGGTATAACTGATATGCAATATCATAGTCATTTCAGGTATACAACATATGAGTCAATATTTGTCTAAATTGCAAAATGGTTATCACAAAAAGTCCAGTTACCATCTGTCACTATACAATACTATTGTCCGTAGGATATTATTGTCTGTATTCTCTATGTTGTACATTACATCCCTATGACTTCTTTATTTCTTAATTGGAAGATTGTACTTTTTGATCTCTCTCACCCATTTTGTCCATACCCCAACTCCCTCACTTCTGGTAACACCAATCTTTTTTCAGTTCCTAAGAGTAAAGATTTCGTTTGTTTGCTATGTTTTTTAAATTCCACATGGTAAGCTTGTGGTATTTGTCATCCTATAACTGACGTGACTACTTAATCTAATACTTTCATGGGCCATCCATGTTGTTGCAAATGGGAAGATTTCATCCTTTTTATGGCTGATTATTATCCGTGTGTGTGTGTGTGTGTGTGTGTGTGTGTGTGTGTGCATGCGCAACATCTTCTTCGTCCATTCATCCATTGATGGACACTTAGGTTGTTAGCACACCTTTGCTATTGTAAATAATGCTGCAATGAACAGAGGGGTGCATATCTTTTTGAATTAACATTTCATTTTTGTGGATAGATATCCAGTAGTGGAATTGAAGGACCATATGGTAATTCTATTTTTAATTTTTTTTGAGGCATCTCCATGCTGTTTTCTATAGTGGCTGCACCAGTTTGGATTTTCAGCAACAGCTCATGAGGGTCACTTGTTCTCTTGTTTCTTGTCTTTTTGGTAATAATCACTCTGACAAGTGTAAGTGATAGCTTATTGTGGTTTTGATTTGCATTTCCTTGATGATTAATGTTGTTCATCATATTTTCATGTGCCTGTTGGCCATCTGTATGTCTTCTTTGGAAAAGTGTCCATTCAGATTTCCTACCCATGTTTTAATCAAATTGTTTTTATTGTTCTCATTGAGTTGTATGAGTTCTCTATATATTTTGGATATTAGCCCTTTATCAGATATATGATTTCCAAATACCTTCTCCCATTCAGTAGGTTGCTTTTTGGTTTTGTTAATGGTTTCCTTTGCTGTGCAGAAGCTTTTTAGTTTAATGTTCCATTTGTTTATTTTTGCTTTTGTTGCACTGATCCAAAATATATATATATAACTGATGTCAAAGAACTTAAATTCATGTTTTCTTCTAGGATTTTTATGGATTCAGGTCTCACACTCAAGCCTTTAATCTATTTTAAATTAATATGTATGCATATTGTAAGATAGTCATCCAGTTTCATTCTTTTGCATGTAGCTCTCTAGTTCTCCCAGCACCATTTATTGAAGACAGAGTCTTTTCTCCATTGTATATTTTGCCTCTTTGGTCATAAATTAGTTAACCATATATGTGTGGGTTTTTTCTGGGCTCTCTGTTTTGTCCCACTGATCTATGTGTCTGTTTTTATGCCAATGCTATGCCATTCTTGATTACTATAGTTTTGTAGTATGGTTTGAAATCAAGAAGCATGATGCCTCCAGTTTCGCTCCTTCTCAAGATTGTTTTGGCTATTTGGGGTCTTTGTGTTTCCATAGAAATTTTAGAATTATTTTTTCTACTTCTATGAAAAATGCCATTGGAATTTTGATAGGGATTTCACTGAATATGTAGACTGCCTTGGGTAGTCTGGTCATTTTAACAATAGCAATTCTTCAAATCCATAAGCATGAAATATCTTTCTATTTCTTTCTGTCTTCAATTTCTTTCGTCAAGGTCTTACTTTTTTAAGTATACAAGTCTTTCACTTCTTACATTAAATTTATTACTAGGTATTTTGTTCTTTCTGATGCAATTGTAAATGGGATATTTTTATTTTTCTTTCTGATACTTTGTTATCAGTGTATAGAATCACAACACATTTTTGCACATAATTGTTATGCCTATGATTTGCAATACTACGTTGAATGAAAATGGGGAGAGTGGACCTCCTTGGGAGGAAAAATTTTCAGCTTTACACTGTTGAAAGTGATAATAGCTGTGGGTTTGTCACATATGACCTTTATTATGTTGAGGTTCCTTCCCACTGTACCTCTTTGCTGAGGGTTTTTCATTAATGGATGTTTAATTTCATCAACTCCTTTTTCTGCATCTATTGAGATAATCATATGATGTCTAGATTTCACTTCTGTTAATGTGGTGCATCACGTTGATTTATTTGTAGATGGTGAACTTTGCATCCCTGTGATAAATCCTACTTGGTAATGGTATATGGCCCTTTTAATGGATTGTTATATTCAGTTTGCTAATATGTTGCTGAGGATTTTTTCCATCAATGTTCATTGGGATATTGGCCTGTAATTTTCTTTTTAATATTGTCATTGTCCAGTTCTGGTATCAGGGTAATGCTGGCCTCATAAAGTGAGTTTGGAAGCAGTCCCTCCTCTTTACTTTTTTGGAAGTTTGAAAATAGGTATTAACTCTTTAACTGTTTGGTAGAATTAACCAAGGAAGCTATCTAGTCCTGGACTTCTGTTTGTTGGAACTTTTTGATAGCTGATTTAATCTTATTAGTAGCTGATCTGTTGAGATTTTCTATTTTTTCATGATTCAGTGCTGGATGAAATTCTAGGAATTTAACCATTTCTACTTAGTTGTCCAATTTGTTGGCATGAAATCGTTGGTAGTAGGTTTTTGTTTTTGTTTTTCTTTTGTTTTGTTTTTTGTTTTTTATAGTCCCTTTTATTTCTATGGTATGAGTTGTATGAGTCATTTCTGCTTTTATTTGAGTCCTCTTTTTTTCTTTCTGTGGTGAGCCTAGCTAAAGGTTTGTCAGTTTTGTTTGTCTTCTTAAAGAACAAATTTCTAATTTCATTGATGTTTTCTACTGTTTTAAGGGTTTTGTTTGTTTCTTTGTTGTGTTTTGTTTTTATTTCTCTTATTTCCACTCTGATATTTATCATTTTCCTCTTTCTACTAATTTTGAAATTTGTTTATTTTTTTTCTAATTCCTTTAGGTGTCAAGTTGAATTTTTTATTTGAGATTTCTTTGTTTCTTGAGATAGGCCTTATTGCTATGAACTCCTCTTTTAGAATTGCTGTTGCTGCATCCCATAGATTTTGGTATGTCATATTTCTGTTTTCATTTGTCTCTAGATTTTTTTTCCTCCTTTGACTTCCTTCATGATCCAGTAGTAGTTCACTAACATGTTGTTTAATCTCCATGCATTCGTAGCTTTTCTACTTTTCTTCTTGCAATTGATTTTTTAAAATTTTTATTTATTTATTTGTTTATTTATTTATTTGAGAGAGCTTGCAAGTGGGGGTTTGTGGAGAGGATCAGAGGGAGAGGGACAACAAGCAGACTACATGCTGAGCATGGAGACTGACTCAAGACTGGATCCCATGACCCTGGAATTATGACCTGAGCTGAAATCAAGAGTAACATGCTTAACCAATGGAACCATCCAGATGCCCCTTAAATTGATTTCTAGTTTCATACCACTGTTATCAGAAAAGATGTTTGATATGACTTCAGTTTTCTTGAATTTACTGAGATGTTTTTGAGACTTAACATGTGGTATACCCTGGAGAATATTCCATGTTTATTTGAGACTGCTGATTTCGGATGGAATGTTCTATCTATACCTGTTAAGTTCTTCTGGTCTAATGTGCCATTTAAGACTGGTGTTTCCTAATTGATTTTCTGTCTGGATAATCTATCCATTGATGTAAGTGGAGGATTAAAGTCCCCGACTATTATTATATTGCTGTCAATTTCTACCTTTAAGTCTATTAATATCTGCTTTGTATATTTAGTGTTCCTATGCACGGTGCCTAGATATTTGTTATATCTTCTTCTTTTGAGTCTTTTACCCTCATGTACTGCCCTCTTTTTCTTTTATCACAGTCTTTATTCCAAAGTCTATTTTGTTTGATTGAGTATAGCTACACCAGCTTTCTTCTGCTTTCCTTTTGCATGGAATGTCTTTCTCATCCCTTACTTTTCAGTCACTATTGCTTTATCTCCTAAGCGTGTTGTAAATAGTATATAGAGGCTTGAGGCTCACAGAGACTAACCCAAGATCATACTGGGGGTGCTAGAATACAGAACTAAGATTTATTTCTAAATATACATGATTGCAAAACTGTATTTTCTGTTTCTCCTTTATTGCACTTGATTAGTTTTTAAGTTTCACGAAATTGATTTACTTCTCTTACTTTAAATGTAAACTTTATTTGGACCCACTGTTAAGCCTTTTGTTTTATTCACATGTTGCTAAAGTATGAGTGAGAACACAGTAATAATATCAAACTGTTTCTATAGCAAATGGATGGGGCTCAAACTGAAACTGCATGGCCATCAGAGACTGAGTATTTTACCAAATACTTCATAGACGTACATAAAATCTGACTTGTGGTTAATATTCATTATTATTTCCACAAGATTATGTTGCTGGATGAATAGATTATCTTGAGAAATTTTATTTATTCATTTTTATTTTTATTTTAAATTTAAAATTAGAAGGGCGATTATAGATTTACCAGAATTAACCCTGATAAAAAAAGATGAGAACAATGGCCAAACAAGAGATTTTTTTTTTTTTAAGATTTTATTTATTTATTTGACGGAGAGAGTGATCACAAGTAGGCAGAGAGGCAGGCAGAGAGAGAGGGGGAAGCAGGCTCCCTGCTGGGCAAAGAGCCTGGATGCGGGGCTCGATCCCAAGACCCTGAGATCATGACCTGAGCTGAAGGCAGAGGCTTAACCCACTGAGCCACCCAGGTGCCCCCAAACAAGAGATTTTTATAAAACTCTTTAAATTGTTCTATTTAACTTTTAATTAAAGAAAATCAATACTTAAAAACATCAATATCAAGTACTGAATTAATTAAGGATGATGTATCTTGGAAGTAGAGAATCTGTTGAATGATACTTTCATGTGGTCTTTTGAATATCTTCAATTTTTGATGATATGGAGTTTGTAATGCTTTTTAAAATTGAGTTAGCAAACAATACAACTTAGGACATGCTGTGGTTGGGATATCAACTTACCAGTACTCCAGAGATTTATTTTATTTTATAAAGTTCATTCAGAGTAAGAATCCTAAAATATATCTATCTATACAATGTACAATATCAAATATTCATGCCCTAAAAATTCAATTTGAAGACTTTCTGATCTGCTGATTGGAATGTTCATGAATGAGGTCACCAAGCAGCTGCTTAGAGATGAATCGTGATTTATGAACAGGCCAGAGTTCTCCACTTCACTAAATAATCAGGTGTGAAGGTCTCAGTGACAAATTTGTGACAATTTTAGAATCTTAGCAGATTTAAAATCTTTTTCAGGTTGTCTTGAGACACACCACAAAAATATAAATATAAGATTCTAACTCTGAGCAGCAACATTTGCTTGTTTGGTAAAGTGGATAAATATATTTGGAACAAAGAAACCTCCAATTAAATCTACACAGACCAGAGTCCCGTTACCAGTCATTTGGAAAGATAGGCCTATAGAAACACTTACTGTCCCAAATATATGCATGAATTACTGCTTCAGTTCTGAGTCCCTCCTGTATGTGTTCGAACCCTTAATGAATCCGCCTATGTTTCCCACATACAGCATGTAAGTGTTCTAAAAACACGTTGCCCTCTTTGTGTTTTGACGCTTTCCTTTTTTTTTCTGATATTTTTTGCTCTGAAATTTCAAAGACAGCCACTTGTGCTTGTGTTTTAATATATAGTCTCCTATTTTTAGACTACTTTATCCACATTGCTCATGTTTGTGTACAAGTCAGTTAGGATCCTTTCTTCTTCTCACCTAAGAGAATGTCTCCATCTTTTGATCTATTATAAAATTTCAGGGAAATTTTCACTTGTCTTTTTCTTGAGGTCTTTTGCTCCCACCACCATGTTTCTGGGTAAATCAGTTGTGCCAAGTGCATTAGCTATGGGTGCAAAAGCCTTATATGATGATTCAGTAATATTATATGTTTCATTTTCAATATCCTTTTTTAAAAAAAAAAAGATTTTATTTATTTATTTGACAGACTGAGAGAGATCACAAGTAGGCAGAGAGGCAGGCAGAGAGAGAGGGGGAAGTAGGCTCCCTGCTGAGCAGAGAGCCCAAGTCAGGGCTCGATCCCAGGACCCTGAGATCATGACCTGAGCTGAAGGCAGAGGCTTAACCCACTGAGCCACCCAGGCGCCCCTCAATATCCTTTTTTAATGGCAATTTACATACCCATGCTGGCTATAGAAGCATATCAACATGTTCCAGACAATGGACTCACAATATTTAATAAATTCTTTCTAGGACAGCACAAGAAGCAAGTGCAAGTATCTTCAACCCGTAAGGTAGGCTCTGCCAGTCCATGCTAAAAGCGCATTTCATTCACCTCGAAGTTAATTTCCACTGTCATAGCTCCCAGATTCCACCACCCTTCACCACATTTTTTGGATGTAAAAGAAGATATATATCACAATTCTGTTACCTTTTTGCATCCACGAACTTCACCTGCAGAAACCAACAGTGTAAAAAAGACAAAATCAGGGGCACCTGGGTGACTTCGTGGGTTGGGGCCTCTGCCTTCAGCTCAGGTCATGATCCCTGGGTCCTTGGATCGAGCCTCAGGCTCTCTGCTCAGCTGGGAGCCTGCTTCTTCCTTTCTCTCTCTGCCTGCCTCTCTGACTACTTGTGATGTCTGTCAAATAAATAAATAAATAAACAAATCTTAAAAAAAAAAAAAAAAAAGACAAAATCAAAGTCCCCAAAGTCATCTTACCCCTGGTCTCCAGGCCCCCATCTCAAGCATGTTTAGTTTATAAATAAAATTCTTTTTTATTGAGACATATTGGATAAAATATTTGCCTTTTCTGACCGTTTTACACATATATGCAAGTGTTCACCAAACTCTTTCTTTAATTCAACTCTAAATCCCTCCTACTTACAGACTTTAATCTCACCTAAAAACTTCAGTGTTTTACACTTCTCCTACTGTGTTTTATTTATTATGATGACAGAAAATAAAAACTAGAATCAATCTATAAGAATCCCGGATTTTTCAGATTCCTCTTTCTTCTAATCATTTGCCTATTTTTTCCAAGTTTAATCCTATTATCAATGTTAAAGCTCTATTCATCTTTGTAGAAAAAACTTATGCTACTGATCTTTTCCAGAGATAACCTAATGAACCCCTCTTAGGTACTGGTTTTAAATAAGTGTCTGTTGTTGGTGGATCCCTCAGTATTGATTGTGAAGATATTAGTGAGCTGTTTTACCTACATGTTTGCTCACTTATTCCTAGCCTCATTTAGTTAGGCATTCACAACCAGCCTCTGATCTATGCAGGTCATGTATTTTGAAATGGTCAAATCAGACCTTATGCCATAATATGGGAATGTTCCCTCACAAGGGATGCAAAGACCACAGTGATATAGACAACTGGGGGAGACCAGAAGCTTAAAGAGTTGAGGTCATGACTAAAACAAGGAACTTTGCAGGGATGGCACCTACAAATGAAATAATGGCATTTCAGAATATGTTCAAAGGGTTGATTCCTTTGGGGTCTATATTTCAGGAGGCCTAATGCAATGAAGGAGCTAATCTATTCAGCACTCAAAAATGAATAGGTACCCGGTTAGGATTATTGAAGATATTGTCCAATACCTTCTAAATAAGCCTAATGAATTGTTTCTATTTTAAGGGTGAAAGTTGAGATTTAGAAGGGCCAAGGAACCTGATCCAATTTCTGACTGTAAAGTAAAGTGATGGACCAAGATGCAAACCCAACTCTGTTTGTTTATAAAGCCTAAGCACCTAAATCAGCAGATTAGGCAGTGGTTGATGGCTTAAGAATTAAGACCCAGTATTCTTTTTTAAACATTTTATTTATTCATTTAACAGAAAGAGCAAAAAGCAAGGTGAGTGGAAGGCAGAGGGAGAGGGAGAGGGAAAACAGGCTCTCTGCCAAATAGGGAGCCCAGTGTGGGACTTGATCCCAGGACCCTGGGATCATGACCTGAACCAAAGACAGACACTTAACTGACTGAATCACCCAGGTGCCCAAGACCCAATTGTCTCAGACAAACAGCTAGTGCAAACTGGATCAGGACACATTCTGGCCCAGTGAGGAAATCAACTGCTAACTGGAAATCCAAGACCCATCTGGGCTGAACCAGCACCGTGAACCTTGGGGGAAAGCTTCATGGACAAGGCAATACCCAGGAGGTATCTTTAACACATTATATCTTTAAGGTATCCCTAACACATTATGAGTTTCAGATTCTTCCTGCTGGTGGCTCTGTAGTCAGTGGTGTGCTCAGAATGAGGTTTAGTACTAGCTTTCTGGCCTAAGTCTTCTGTTGATGATTCAGTAAAACAGATCATCAGAACAGAGTTGGGAGAGACTGATGTATACAAAGTCAAAATCTGTGTTTACGCATTGAAACCCAGTTGTTTGTTCATGCAACAAGTCATGAAAATGTCTGTCTCCTCCCCTACAGAATGGTCTTTCAAATCTTTTAACAACAACGAGAGGCTTTGATTCTTTTCCTTCACTGATGCTATTTCCATGCCAGTAGGCCTGCTCACTCATGGCCAATAATACCTGGTAAATTCCATCCCCCTCACTAGCCCATCACTCCCCTCTGAATATACTGTATGTTATTGATAATCAGCTTACAGTTTTCTTTTCTGAAAATCACGTTGCCTCTTCCCAAATACATCAGGAATCTTTCTCTTTATTTTAGAGTCTTTTGGCATGTATGATAATGTGGTTTATAATTTCCTGTGGCTTTATGGAATCTATCTTAATATAAAGCACTTGCATATGTTACTCAACACTTTTCTCACACAGAGGTCAATTGAAACAATGGATTATACATTTAGCTCATTAGTCCCCTAATTTCATCCTTGAGTGACTTCTGAACTCTGGGAGATGTTCTCTGATATTTATGATTCATTACATTTATTTTACCAATTTGGTCTAAAATATCCTGAGTATTGATCACTCCTTGATATAGTATTTTAAGCCTACTGATTTCAGAAAACAATCTGAAAGTGAGAATCTCTTGACCATCAACATATATCTTTTAAACTCTCATTATATGCCAGACAGTGTGCTGATGTTGGGCATAAAAAGGGGCCTTCAGATGTGGTTAATCCCTTCCATGGATGTGCAGAGCCATCAAAGAGAAGGTAAATGGCACTGAGACAGAGTATGTGTGTACAAGCAGCACTGGTGACCCTCCAGGAGCATGAAGCTTTGAGAAGTGTGCTGGTGAGTAGAGAGTGCAAGGGGCAAATAGGAGTCCACAGGGCAGGGACTGTGTTCATGTTACATTGCCTTCCCAGCAACTACAGAAGGCTGTGCACCTAATACAAACCAAACAAATGTAGGAAGGGGGGAAGAGAAAGTCATAGGAAGGAAGGAATATTCATAGCAGGGTAAGTGTTGTAAGCAAAATATGAAAGGAAGATGTACAAAATACAAACAGAATCTTGAAAGAAGATGTGTAAGATGTATCTGAGATATAAAGAATTAATAAATTTAGATACAAGATTCCCAGTCAATTCTATGAGATAAACCTGGAGAGCAAGGCTGGCTAGATATTGTGAACTACTAGAATGCACATATCTTCATTAGCTACAGATCAAGAAAGTAAGTCATTTTGTGTTAATTACTTTGTTGTTGTTTTTTTATGACATTATTTATTTATTTATTTATTTACTTATTTATTTTAATTTTATTTTTATAAACATATAATATATTTTTATCCCCAGGGGTACAGGTCTGTGAATCTCCAGGTTTACACAATTTTTTTTTTAAAGATTTTTATTTATTTATTTGACAGACAGAGATCACAATAGGCAGAGAGGCAGGCAGAGAGAGAGGAGGAAGCAGGCTCCCTGCTGAGCAGAGAGACCGATGCGGGGCTCGATCCCAGGACCCTGGGATCATGACCTGAGCCGAAGGCAGAGGCTTTAACCCACTGAGCCACCCAGGCGCCCCTCCAGGTTTACACACTTCACAGCACTCACCATAGCACATACCCTCCTCAATGTCCATAACTCCACCCCCCCTTTCCCATCCCCCCTCCCCTCATCGACCCTCAGTTTGTTTTGTGAGATTAAGAGTCACTTATGCTTTGTCTCCCTCCTAATCCCATCTTGTTTCATTTACTCTTCTCCTACCCCCTTAACCCCCCATGTTGCATCTCCTCTCCCTCATATCAGGGAGATCATATGATAGTTGTCTTTCTCTGATTGACTTATTTCGCTAAGCATGATACCCTCTAGTTCCATCCACGTCGTCGCAAATGGCAAGATTTCATTTCTTTTGATGGCTGCATAGTATTCCATTGTGTATATATACCACATCTTCTTTATCCATTCGTCTGCTGATGGACATCTAGGTTCTTTCCATAGTTTGTCTATTGTAGACATTGCTGCTATAAACATTCGGGTGCACGTGCCCCTTCGGATCACTATGTTTGTATCTTTAGGGTAAATACCCAGTAGTGCAATTGCTGGGTCATAGGGTAATTACTTTGTTTTGATGGGACTTTTCTTGGGGGGGGGTGTTGTTAAATAAAGACGACACATAAGAGAATATTATCAAAAATATTTTTCAATGGGGTGCCTGGGTGGCTCAGTGGATTAAGCTTCTGCCTTCGACTCAGGTCATGATCTCAGGGTCCTGGGATCGAGCCCTGTATCGGGCTCTCTGCTCAGCAGGGAGCCTGCTTCCCCCTCTCTCTGCCTGCCTCTACTTGTGATCTCTCTCTCTCTCTCAGTCAAGTAAATAAATAAAATGTTTTAAAAAAATATTTTTCAAGATTTTGTTAATAGTTCTCTCCTTGGCTCTCTCTCACTTACATATAAGGTTTTATTGTAAATATTTATTTCATAGTTGGTCATAACTAAAAACTCAGTTCAGAAGTTGGCCTCCAGTTAGAACTTTGCCTCTGACTTAATGGAGACCACCAGTGCAAAACTGAGATAACACTATGTCCCAGATCAATAGAAACAAGGAGGGAGGGAAATGCAGAGGCTTTTGATTAGCATCAGGCTCCAGTTGCACCACTGGTTGCTTGTATGACCTTGAAAATATCACTTAACCTTAATATAATGATTCTCCCCATCCATAGCAAGGATGTATGTAGAAACTTCCAGGCCCTTTGCATCAATTCCTCTATACTTCCCTGCTTGGAATACTTGGTTTATGGGCTGCCCTATGTATTGTAATAAAAAGTACCTGGCAATAAAGCCTAAGCTTCACTAGGGATCCAGCTTAAAATAGACAAGGCCCCCTCAAAACTTGATATTTCCCATGAACCATCCCCATGGTTTTGCCCTGTGCAATTTTTGTTGACCTTAGATTGTCTTATTGCTGGATGAGGCTCTGTGGAAAAGGGAAGAAGGAACAACTGGCCAATCAACACTGTGCAAGCAACAGCTGGTCTTTACCCCAGAAGCAGTAGGCTTCCCTCCAGCCCTCTGGCTCCACATGAGTCTGTGAAAGTTCCACAATGATGCCCATCTGTTTCCCCTTCTTAATGTTAGAATTTGCCGAGATGTTTCAGAGAACTTCCCAACATGGGGCCTAGCCTCTTCAAGGAGTAAATACTTTCACACATTTACACATGTGGCATTTAAACACATCACATGGACAGGGAGTCAACATGTAGTCTTCAGGATTAATATTCATGTGGACACTTTCTAGGGGAGAGCAGATGTTTGTGGTCTCCTACAAACTGGTTGCATTTGTAACGGGATGAGGTTCAGCAGCTGATGATCAAAGGAAAGATAATCTGGTTAAAATTAATTCTTCTACATGCACTGCTATTAAATTAATCTTATTGTTAAAGCCCTCAGCAGTTTGTGTGAAATTTGACTTATAAGTGTATTCCTAAGATAGATAGATAGATAGATAGATAGATAGATAGATAGATAGATATACCAGTTAGGTTTTGGAGACACCTACCTTAAATTTGGAGAAATTTGAGTTAATATTTCAACTTTAACATGCAGTAGAGCATTAGATTTTGTGTGTGTGTGTGTGTGTGTGTGTGTGTGTGTGTGTGTGTGAATATATTGAATTATTTTAACAAGGTATAATGACTGAGGGGAAGAAATCTATTAACTACCTTTTATTCATTTAGTCTTTAACTATCCTGGTTTCTTTTTCTTTTTTTCCCCCTTAGATTATATCAGTCTTTGAAGTTTGGCAGCTAGAAATTCTATGACTCTGATAAATGATTTAGTCCATAGAAGGCTCAGTTTCCTCCTCTGCAAAATGGGTTTGTGAATGTTCTTACCTAATGTGGTCTGTGAAGGAGAGATTCTCAAAAATAAATGTGCCTCAAAATGTCCCACAGAGCTTAAGGGACAGATTGCAGGGCCCCACCTGCCAAGTTTCTAATCCAATAAATTTGGGATTGGGTTGAGAATTTACATTTGTAACAAAATCCCAACTAATGCTGTGCTGCTGGTCAGGGACCTTACTCTGAGGGCCACTGTGTAAACTGTAAATGGGTTAAAGTGTATAAACTATACACAGTGCTAAATAAAGATTAGTTATTATTATCACTGTTAAAGGTAGGTATACATGATGCATCTGGTGAAGATACCCAGAGGAAAATGGCTCTAAGTTTTCTTTCTTTTGAGCTTTGTATGCAAAATGGAAAACAATCTTAATAAGTCAGTTTGTTTTTTTCAATAAACTAAATACTCAGTGGAGAAGGTAAGATCTCCTTGTGGTTATAGGCAAAGATAGTTACCCACCCAGGCTCATTAAAAACAATTAGCTGAGAGTCCTGGTAGCAGACAGAAGAGCTAGAGGAAGAGCCTGGGGGAGTTACTGACGCCTCAAGATAAAGGCTCTGGGCCAAAGTCTGAAGCCCCGGGTGCCTACTTGGCTCTAGGCAGATGGAAGGATTCCAGGCCTGGCGGGGACCTCAAGGAGGCAAAGAGTCTCTCAAGTGTTCTTTACAAAGTTCAAAAGAAAGCAAGCTTCATTAAGTTTATGATTAGAAGGATAACAGTTGATAGTAAAGACAAAAGCATGCTCTAGTC
Source organism: Lutra lutra (assembly GCF_902655055.1). Lineage (NCBI taxonomy): Eukaryota > Metazoa > Chordata > Mammalia > Carnivora > Mustelidae > Lutra > Lutra lutra. The sequence goes on from NC_062280.1 coordinate 109,418,115, forward strand.
AGCACAGGTTTCGATTCCTGTAAGTTTCCTTTCCAGTTTTGTTTGTCTTCATGTTAATAAGAAAAAGGAGAGAGAATCAGCAAAATATGAGTATAAGCAGGAGTTGATCTTGTGCTTCAAATCCCTGGCCAATTGTGACTGTTTATGTGGGAGATCATCTTTCCCCCTGCCGTGTCACCCAGGGCACCGCTCCTGCTGGAGCAACTGTCTGAACTAGAGAAGGAACTGCATGGTATCACTAGATTTGTCTAGACTCTAGCCTGACAAATAATCAAATAATTCTCCAGTTTTGTGACTCAAGAATTATTTGAAAATTAATTCACTAGTCTATACAAAAAAACAACAGTGTTTGTTTTGTTTTGTTTGTTTTTGTTTTTTGGTATTATGTTGTTTTTAAATATTGGAAGAAGAGGGGTACCTGGGTAGCTCAGTGGCTTAAGCCTCTTCCTTCAGCTCGGCTTCAGGGTCCTGGGATAGGGTCCTGGGATAGGGTCCTGGGATCAAGCGCCGCATCGGGCTCTCTGCCTGGCAGGGAGCCTCTTACCCTCTCACTCTGCCTCTCTCTCTGCCTACTTGTGATATCTCTCTCTCTCTCTCTGTGTCAGATAAATAAATAAAATCTTTTAAAATTTTTTTTTAAATTAAAGAAAAATAAATATTGGAAGAAGATAGAGGGAGTCATAAATATCAGGTTGGAATTATTTTGGCCTGAACATCATTGGTGATTTTTGTGTGGGAAAGATGCACTTGCAGGAAAAAAAAAAAAAAAAAAAAAAATTGTAGCAGAGAATCATGGACCCCTAATATCCTGTCTTATCTGATTGTAATTTAGGATATCAAGCATCTGTTAGGCACATTCTGCATGCAATAAATTAAGGGGACTTCAAGAGTAGAATGTAGAAATCCCTGGTCAAAGGTAAGATAAATGCCGGTAAAGGTACACAATAGAAGAATGTGCACAGATGGCACATATTTGAGAGCATGAAGTTTCTGACTTGTCAGTAGAGTAAGTGCTATGAGTTTGTTTTTTTTTCCCCAGCAGTTATTTTGATCTCGTAATGGTTCTTCCACCATTTTGTCCTATCTGTCCTCCTTTATGACTCCCTGAAATAATCTGCAGCCAAAGTCCCATGAGTGAACTGTGAAACACAGTGGAAGGAATGGATGAGATAAGGACTGAGCTGATAAACATGAACGAGTTAGTGGATGTTCTAGACACACCGGCTGCCTGTGTGTGGTAGTTTCTGTGAATGGGAAGGAGTCTGAGCCAGGTGGAGAACGGGGAGCGCTGTGTAGGAAGAGGGGTCCCTAATACAAGGCTGTGTTTACTCCGAGGGGGCAGGTCCTCTCTATGGCGAGGCTGCCCCTCACGTTCCGCACCTAGTGCACATTTCTCTGTGGTGTCCTGTTGTGTTTCGGACATCGTGTTTACATGAGCACTCTACACATGTGAGCATTTCGGAGGGTATGTGTGTATACAGAGGCAGCTCCGACCCATCTCTTGGGAGGGGCATCCTAAGCCACCTGGATGAACAGATAATTTGAGGAAAGATCCTGTGCTTGCCAGCCAGGCTTGGCTTGGAGAACGATCACTCAACCCCCCTCCATCAAGCTGGCTGCCCCTGTGCCAGTCATATCCAGAAATGCATACATAGCTGGCACTGCTGCTGTAGGTGGCATCTCCACGTGCACTGCAGGTGGCTCACCGGTGATGACCAACCGCTCAGCCAGCTGAGGCCCAGGCTGCTCTCTGAGACGGCTCTGGTTGAGGCAGCCGCTCCAGAAGCCCTGGAGCTCCACTTCTCCTTCCTTGGTGGAAATTCTAACCTGTTCATTCTGATTCCTCCAAACACCCTTTGTTCATTCTGCGTTATGTGTTCCCCTTCACTTTTGACATTGGTTTGTCACTTAATGAATCACTTCTGAAACAATTAAATGACAGTTCAATACATGGCTTTGTCAGTGTCATGCAATGAAAAGCCAAATTATCATGCAAGAAAATGCAACATCTTTCTTCTCATAACATGGTAAAGGAGGTTTTAAAAATAACTACAGTCACCAAAAAATTTTCAGGTTTTAAGTTAGCAAAATCAATAAGAATACTCTGCAAAATTTTTTTTTTCCTGGAAACTTGAAACCTTATAGATGACCTTATTTATATGTAAATATATGAGTGAAACGTCTACATTAAGAGTGTGATCCTGTTATTTAAACTAGAGTTGAAAAATTGCATTGATATATACATGTGTATATGTACATATGCGTACATATTAGTATTTAAAGATATGTTGTATACACAAATTTACAGATTAAATTATATAATATACTTCTAGATTTAAATATATGTTTATACATCTATATTTAATTAAATTTAAATATATATGCTGTATATATATGTGTATACATATGTATCATATATCTTTTAATCTTAGTATGCTTTATCTTGATTTCTCCATAATTATAATTTCTGATCTTTCAAATATTTTACCTCAATGCCAGGTGTTAGAAGATTTAGAAGATTTTTTGCTCCACTTACTCTGTGTTAAAAGGTTGATGTTGGAAATAGATGTTACAACAGTAGTAATACATAAATTATGCCAAATTATTGTAAAGTCTTGTTGCTAATTGCCAAAGTCTTATTGAGGTACAAAAAATGAGCATAGTACTTTAATGACATGATGGCCAAGTTAGAGAGGCACTATTAGATGGGATATCAGGTACAGATACAGATGCAAATACAATGATATATGTATATATGTATTTTTGTCTAAACCATCTTTCAAGCATATTAAAAACAATGGCACTAGCTACAAATATTGCGTGTCTACTGTGAGCCACATTTGTGCTGATAGCTTTTTATAAGCCCTGCAAAGGAGAGATCATCCCTACTTACAGATGAGAACAGAGGGCTCACAAAGTTAATCAACCCAAGGCTCGTGTCCTTCCCATTGCACAACTCATTCATAACCAACACAAGTTCTACCTATTTGCTAACACAGATGTGGCAGCTGCCTTACTTTAAAATATAGCAATCACAAGGATTCTTTGAAATAATCATAATTCTTGGGGAGCCTGGGTGGCTTAGTCGGTTTAGAATCTGTCTTCGGCTCAGGTCCTAATCTAAGTTCCTGGGATGGAGCCCTGTATCGGTCTCTCTGATCAGCAGTGGGTCAGCTTCTGCCTCTCACTCTCCCTCTGTGATCTCTCTTGCTTTTGCTCTCTCTCAAATAAATAAATAAAATCTTAAAAAAAAAAAAGAAAGGATTTTAATTCTCTGTTTTCTCTAATCAAGATGACCCCTGATGAAGGAACATATTAAGGATTTGTTGAGTGTGTTGCCCTGTTGTTCAATGACTTATGTGATTTTCTTATTTAAACATGAAAAAGAAGCCAAAGGAAATAAATTAATGTGCTTTGGACATAATTGGGCACTACTTATCAGAGTTCTTGAAGACCTGTTACTAATAGAGTGGACTCTGAATTAGCTCTCTCCCACTTAGTGCTACCTCTGCTTATTCCACACTAGATATGGTGCTCCAGTAGTTGAGACTGCACTCCATGGATTCAGATAAGACAGTGATGGGGGAAGGCAGATTTTTATTTTATTTTATTTTATTTAGTTTTAAAACTTAAGTACAGTTGACATGTAACATTGCATTCGTCTTAGATGTACAACAGAGTGATTTGGAATCTCTGTATGTTATGCAGTAATCACTACAAGTGTAGCTACCATCCATCAGGGAAGGTGGACTTTTTTATTAAAACTGGATCTGCATTACCGATTCATTTGAGTCTCTTTTAATTTAAGAGTGCTCTAAAAAATTCTGCTTTATGGACAGACTTGGAACGTGAATTTCAGATTGAGGCAAATCTGAGTGTGAACCCCTGCTGCTTACTATCATTGTCACCCCTGAGCAGCATTTTATGTCTCTGAGCCTTAAAGTTCACATCTCTAAAAGTTTATAGAACCTACCTCTGAGTGTTACAAGAATCCATTGAAGTATCAATCTATGTAGAACCCCAATGTCCCTGAAATATAAGAAGCATTCAAATTAACAATCTCTGAATCTTTATTGGAAGCAGCCTGGATTGTTGACCAAGATTGTGTCAGACTTCCAAAAGGTACCTTTTTCCCCCTTCAAACATAAGGTGATAAATGCAGTCAGCAGGGTCCTGCTTGTGTTCCCAGTATATTTTCTAGGCCAGTGGCATTTGCCAGTTCTTGAGGCCATGACATACTAGGTGCCTGCTGGTGAGAGATGAGTGGTGCCTTTGAGGCTCTGAATAGTCGAGCATTTCCCCCATCAGGCATGGTGCTGCTGCTCCACTTGGTCCCAGGATGAATGAAGCATCTGCCGTTCTTGTGCACAGAAACAGGTTACTAAGCAATAACAAAGTATAAGTGGGTCTGGAAAAAAGGTAAACCACCTGGAGGGCCAGGGATTTAACACTGAGCAGATTTTTAGTCACTGATATTTTGTTTAAATCGGTTCCCAGGAAAAATCATGCCAGCATAGTTTCAAAGTCAAAGCTGGGGTCTTGGTTGAGGATAGCATCTTATGGCAGACATCTTGCTGAAGGTTCAGAATCTGAGGAAACATTCATTAACATCCATTCTTGCAATACTAGGTAATGACTAGGTAATGACTAGGTAATGTTTGCTCGTTTCAAAATGGGTCGGCTAGCCAGTCAAAATAAGTCAGTCAAAATACTGACTTTTGCTTGATTTCCAGAAGCACGGGCATGTTTTGCAATTTATTTTACTCCTGATATAGATTCTTTAACCTCCTCCCTCTAAATAAAGATATTGTAACAAAAAAGATTTCCAAGTAACATTTCCAACAAACATGTTGTTACCCAAAGTCTGAAGTAGCAGCAGTTTCTGGACAATGATGTAGGAGAAAAGATGTAAAGAAAGGAGATCAGGAGATACTGGGGAAGTAACAGATTCTGGACAGGGTACAGGGATAGGAGCTCAAGAAAGGTCTGGATGGTGATTAAGACACCAAATTTAGAACCATCTCTATCTAGTGAGACTTGAAGAAACTTTCAAAAGAGGTACCAAAGGAATGAACACAGGATTTGCAGTTAAGGAATCTAGGTCCCCATCCTGACCCTTTCCCTAATTGTTGGTCACATCTTTGGGGCAACTTAAGCTCTCTGAGCCCCCAATGGTATATCTTAATCAAATGCAAATACCTTGTCCAGGTACACAGTAGGTATTTAATAAATGCTGGCTGTAATTGCTATATCATTTTCAACAAGTATTAACTGATATGTATTGTGACAAGTCTCAGGATTGAATTTTGGAAAAAAAAATACATAAAATATCCTTTATATGCCCAGAAAATAAAGACATGCCATCTGTTTGGCTGAAATGCAGGACTTGTGTTGGGCACAAAGGAGGTAAGTCTGGACGGGCTGGTGCACCTTCTGGATTTGCTAGGGTAAATTTCGTGTTTACACCAGCTTATACCTGCAAGTTTTAATTGTGTCACCTTTCGCTCTCATAAATGTTTTGGTTTGGATGATAAATTATACGGTCGATGTGCTTCTAGGGTCCATTAATTTAGCGTAAGCAAATTATAATTAACTCAGGAGAAAAGAAGACTAAGGAAATTTAATACCTTTTGAGTGTGTGTAACCAGAGAATGGGTAGTGATATTAATTGATGTTGGATGATCCTTAACCTCATGTTAATTCAGGAGATGGCCAGCATTTTTTTTTTTTTTTTTATTTTTTAGTTTAAACATAAAGCATGATGAAAGGATGACCAAAGATAAAATTTTGGTTTTAAACCCCCAGTGGTCTTAAATTCAAGATCTTTAGGAATCTATATGACATTAGTGTGAGCAATAATGCAGCATGTAAAGAAACCTTAATTTCTTTTTTTTAAAGATTTTATTTATTTATTTGACAGAGAGAGAGAGAGCACAAGCTGGTGGAGCAGCGGGCAGAGGGAGAGGGAGAAGCAGACTCTCTACCGAGCAAGGAGCCTGATATGGGGCTTGATTCCATGACCCTGGCATCATGATCTGAGCCAAAGGCAGTTGCTTAACCAACTGAGCAACCCAGGCACCCCAAGAGAAACCCTAATTTATAAGGAGTTCCTGCAGGATACTTGTTAGGATAATTAAGAAGGGAGATTACCTCCTTCGATTAATTTGTACTAAAGACAAAATTAGTTTATTTGGGAGAAAAAATGTCTATGGAATGTGTACAAGCCTATAACAGATACACTTGGTTTTAAAACTTCATAGGAGGAGTTAAGCCTCTGACTCCTGATTTCTGCTCAGGTCCTGATTTCACGGACCCGAGATCGGGCCCTAGTGTAGAGCCTGGCTTTGGGCACTGCACTCAGAGTAGAGTCTGCTTGAGATTCTCTCTCCCTCTCCCTTTGCCTCTGCCCCCACTCATGAGCTCTCTCTCTCTCTCTCTAAATACATACATAAAAAAATCTTTAAAAATAAATACATAAATAAGTAAAAATAAAGCTTTAGAGGAATCAAGTTACTCTGTGAAAGTGTATGTAGGGACCACAAAATTAAAGTATCCTCTTTTGGTCACTTTTTAACTTGAGCACAGACTTGTAATGAGCTAAATAGTGCCCCCCCTTCCATTCTGGGTCCACCAGGAACCTCAGAATGTGATCTTCTATATAAATAAGATCTTTGTGGATGTATGTAGTTAAGGACCTTGAAGTGAGATCATCCCGGAATTAGAGAGAGCTATAAATCCAGTGACTGGTGTCCTAATACAGAGGATAAAATACCAGGAAACACAAGGAAGGTCATACAAACATGAGGACAGAGACTGGAGTGACACAGCTATGAGCCACAGAACACCAAGGATTTCCAGGAGCCACCAGTAGCAAGGAAGAGGCAAGGAAGGAATCTTCAATAGAGCTTTCAGGGAGAGCCTCACCCTGCCAACATTTTGATGTTGGACTTCTGGTTTCCAGGACTATGAGAGAATAATTTTATTTGGTTTTAGGTTTCTTAGCTTGTGGGAATTTGTGTGGCAGTCCTAAGAAACTATTATACTTCAAGTACAATTTTGTGAAATGTACTTTAATTCCACACATATAACCCTGAGCTTGTTTACCAGAGTGAGGGCACTGTGCATAGATGCCCTTGTATAAAAAGTTCCCTGACTTGGCTGCCTGGGTGGCTCAGTAAGTTAAGCATCTGCCTTCTGCTCAGGTCACAGTCCTAGGGTCTTGGGATCGAACCCCACATCAGGCTCCTGGATCAGTGGTAAGTTGTCTTCTCCGTCTCTTTCTGATGTTCCCTTCCCACTTGTTCTCTCTCTTTCTCTCTCAAATGAATAGATAAAATCCTAAAAAAAAAAAAAAAGTTAAAACAAACAAGCAACCAACTACCCTGACTCACCCATAGCACCTAGCACAATGGCACTATTGGCTCCACACAGCCATATGGCTTTGCATTTTAATCATTTTCTATCTTTAAGCTTTTACTCGTAGTAACACCATCATCTGCAATTCTTCTTCAGTCCCCCTCACCTGCCCCATGTCCCCCCAACACACACACCTCCACCTCCAGAAATTCTCTCTCTTCTTTTGAAATCCAGGGCAAAGACAATCCCAAACCCACAGTGACACTTCTGATTCAGTCACTTCAGGTAGAAGTGATCTCTTGCACATCCGTGTTCCCTTCCCACTTTGTTTGTTCATCTCTTAGGATTTAGAGCAATTCTTCTTTATATTTTGTTATCATCCCTTCAAATGTTGCTCCATGTGAGCTAGTCTTGTCCAAGAAACTAAACAGGGTATGTTTGGAAGACAGAGCCTTGTCTGACTTGTATCTCCATCTTTGTACTTTGCCTTGCACAAAGTAAATGATCAACAGTAATATGCTGGCTGTTTGCCCTGACTGCTTCTTTCCACAGTGATAAAACTGAAATGTTCCCTAAAATTACTTTTCCATCATTATAAATTTGACTTGAAAGCCATGCAATTGATACATTTGCAAGGGATCATCTTTTGCCCATAGCTCATTAAAGCTGTCCTCATAAAGCATACGCAGTGATAGAAACAGCCATACATAAGACCCCGAGTGAAAAGTGACCGATGCAAATGGCCTGGCATAAGGAAGATACCCACAACAGTGTAGCTCATGCAATAACTCTGCTGGGTGGCTACAGATCAGAGATGTGGGCGATGGTTGAACTAACTTGGAGAAGGCAGCCAGAGTTGGCAGGGGAAAGAAAAGGGTGCAATGCCTCATTAATTTGTTCCAAGCAAACAATTTTCAAGGATTAGCTACATACTGATCCTCCTAGAATATGCTCTTTGTAAATGAACAAAGATGGTATGACAAGCATTTCAAAACAGTAATCGTTGGATTAATGACACTGCTGAGGAACGAGGACTCATTATACCTAATTTAGAAGATTGTGAATATGTTGCATAGATGAGTTACAAGGTGGCATTTTGGCCAAATGACTGGACAAATGCAAGATGACATTATAGTACCCCTTTGGAGATCTTAGATATATAGCACCTTCTCTCACCTTTCATTATTTGAAGACTGTAGAATAATGTTGCATACTGAAGTCTACCAGTTCAAACTGAGTACAGCTGTATGCTGTGCTACACGAAGAAACTGGCCACCTGGTTGACAAAAAACATTCCAGGAAAATGTGAAATTGTAACAATGCTATCACAGTGCTACACTTAAAGGGACTCCATCAGACAAAAAGTAACATTGTTGTAAAGAGAATTTCACGGCAGCTGCCTTCTGAGATTTACATGTCTTCCTACAAAAATGCAAGTATCCATCAGTGGTTGTTTGACATTAAACAATGCAAAGTGATTTTATTTTTTTAAGTTTTTACTTACATTCTGATTAGTTGACATACCATGTAATATTAATTTCAGTGTACAAGTTACACTGTACAGGTAAATGTGTATAGGTAAATGTAATAGATAATCATTCATGCATGCACACACACATAGAAAAAAAGAAACAATTTTCACATCCTAATTAATTTTGACAAATTACTAAGTTTACTAAAGAATTATCCCCTTCCATAATGTCATTTTAAAATGGCTTAAGCAAGTCTTATTTTATATTTACTTTTTCTGTGGGAATGCATCCCTAATTGTATTCTTCATTTAATTTTATATAATTTACATAAAAATATGTTTTAAAATAAAACCAGAGAGGACAAAGGGTTCAATGTTTCAGAAGTTCCATGGTAGTAACAGAAAATCTGAAAGGCCATCCTGAAGGATGAGGCACATGGATATTAAGATTCACAGCAACCATCATTACTGGGTAATTCAGTTATCTAGTAACTGGAGAAGTTGTGAGCTTCCTGTGTTGGGATTTCTTTAAATATAGAGATCTCCAAAATAGATATCCCCTAGCAGAATTAATCACCTCCATATTTCCCTGACACTGCCTCTTGAAGAGCACATATCACACGTTATTCTAATAGCTATTTTTTTTTCTCTCTCCCGAAAAGAGTGGGAGCTTTGAGAAGTGGCAGAAACTGAGATTTAGGGAGGAAGAGCAGTAAAGAGGGATGGTAATGATAAAGGCAACAAGTCACAGCATCAGTGGCTATGGTATTTTCCCATTTCCCCTTCCCTGCCCAATGGACACATCTGTGCCTTTGCTTCCTGAGCTCCTAGTGACTAGATCTGTGGCTAAGGAAGCCCTCCTTTTGGGACACAGTCCACTTGCCTGCTGCTTGTCACAGTGTTTGCCTTGTAACCAGGCCACTCTGTACTTGGGAGCTGCAGGCAAGATGCTATTTCTGCAGTGACATTTCCTTCTTTCTTGGCTGTCAAAGCAGAAGCTGTTCAGGTACCAATCCTCAGACTCTTGAATAAGAGAAAAAATTGCTATATAGGGAGTTGGAAGGGTGCAGGTGAGACCCAAGCAGAGTTTTCTAACTACAAGGGTCAGGGAATCATGAGGCGATCTGGGCAATTACAGCTCTCATTTTCATTGTGATTGTGATAGCTGCTAATTAGATATTTACAACCCACCCATTCTAAGCAGAAGAGGGAAGATGGCTTGTAAAAAATGTATGTATGTAATAGGCAAGTATGAAATGAAGCAATGAAGCAATCACAGAAAGGAAGAATTAATTGTACAAAATCAAAATAAATCCAATATAAGATTAATACAACAAATTAGACTGAATACATAGCAAGTTTACATATGACAAGTATAGTCTTTGCTAATACCGCTATAGCATATGAAATACAAATATCATTCTGCAAATTTAAGAAATTAGAATAGAACTATTAGCAATCTGTCCCCTGATCCCCTTTTATTTCTATGAAAACAGATAGGTACTATGTAGGTCAGTGAAAAGAGAGGTGTTTCATGGATGTTGTCATTGTCTGCTTTGTTTCATTTTGTTTTGTCCAACAATGCATGGAATTTGCCCAAAAGCCTTCTTGGAAGAAGCAACAAGTGGAGAGGCTTCACCTGTCAGTGAGAGGCCCCAAATGCCCATGCCAGCACTGAACAGGAGGTGGAGGAGGCAGGCAGACAGCTGTAGGACATGTAAGATAATGTCTTCCTCTGAGAAATTCCACCTGGATGTGTGCCCTTGTTTTTAAAATATACATAACATGAACATATACACTTATCTGAATCACCACTAGTGGTGATCCAGGGTCTCTATGGTAAAATTCAAGGACCATTTCTGCCTCCTCCCAAAAATCTAATTGGCTTCATGACCAAACTGTCTTAGTGATCCTGACCAATTTTTCTTTTTCTTTTTTTTTCTTCAACATCTTAATTTTATTTTTTTGTATTCCAAAATTCATTGTTTATGCACCACACCCAGTGCTCTGACCAATTTTTCAAAGGTCATACCTGATTTGGAGGTTCCTTGCTCTCCACGAACACTCTTTTGTATATGACGAGTGCTTCCAAAATCCTACTGAAGAAGATATGAGGATGACGCCAGAAAGAGAATGGGGTATATGTCCACAAAGCCTTAGCTTTGAATCTTAGCTCCCTGCCACCAAATTTCCTGTGTCTTTAGACCAGTTATTTACACTGCTGCCCAGCCCAAATTCCTTTTGCATGAAATGCAGATCACAGTGTCTCCTATGTTAGATTATTGGGGGACTAGAGGTAATATATATGAGATATCTGTCACAAAATAGGTGGCCAACAGATGATTGACATTATTAGCCACTTTTACTTTATGCTAACCCATTTGTCATATACAGGAAGAGATTCTTTTCAATCTCTAGATGCCAGAGTCGTAGAAACCAGCCTGCCCTTGGGAGCTCTCTGGATACTCAAACTTTGGGCACTGATAAGACACTTCTGAGTTGATTAACAGAATGAGTTCATTTAAACCATGTAAATAGTCGAAACTTGTAAATATTCTTGTAAATAAATGTCCAAACTATACTCTTTCTATAAAGCAATGAAGAAATGATCCTCTGGTTGGCAGTCTTTGAGTAAACTAAGTGATGCCCAAACACACACACACACACACACACACACACACACACACACACACACACACACACACCCTGATCTCCATGCCCAGTGATCAATATGAGAATTAGATCCCAAGATGCTAGAACTAGAAATATTGATCCTTCCTGAGGCAACATGAATGTGAGCAGCCAGATGGTCAGTCCTATCAAGGTTCCTTGGGGACACTCTAGAATCAGATGTCTGAGAGATACAGTCTCCACACCACGGCCTAAAGCCCAGAACTACAACTGAATTTAGATTGTCAATGTGGATTTCAAGCCCATGAAGGTAGAATGGAGTGAATCCAGATCTGGTCCAAGGTAGGAGGATCCTAGATGATTACCTCCTGCTATCTCTGGTGGCTTTATGAACTTATTCAAAGTCCAGAAGCAGAGCAGGTAATTAGCAAACCACAGACCACCCTGGTCATTCTTGTTATTTTACTTGCTGGCGTCATGTACCAGAATCTCTCTACAGTACTGTTGTGTGAGTGTGTGCATAGGTAAACATGCCTTTGTGTTTCTATCCGTGTCTGTGTATTTGAGGATGCAACAATTCCTTTCAATGACAGAGTTTACCCTGTGTGAAGGCCACAAGGAGTGTGAGTAACCCATGAGAGATCCCAGAGTCACAATTGTCACCCTAAGTGGAGCTATTAGGCTAAAGGATCCAGGAAGCCTTCTGGCTCAAGGTGCTTAGGCTGGGAATATGTGTATTCATTGTTTTCAGACAGGGATGGTGATGAATGCTTCCAGCCTTTCTCACAGTTTGTGGAATGGCACAGCCATCCTGCCCCCACGTTGGCAGAGTAAAGGCTCTGAAGAAAGCTCCCACGGTGCGCACTTTGCCATCTGGAGTCCCTTAAGCAAGAACAATGTCCTTCTAGCACTGCCTGTCAATTTCTGCCTGTCTCATCCCTTAGTGTCAATTTCACTTTCTGCATCCAGTAAGGTCCAAATGGATGGCAGAGCACCTCCACACACTGCTTTTGCTAATAATGGTTTGCTGACTACGCTAATGTGGTCATTATCCCCCCTCATGTTCGTGGGGTGCAAATTGCCACTTTAACATCCATCGCATCTGTCCTAAGCCGCCACTATCCTTCATACCAACTGCTCTTAGAACCGAAAAAAATTCTGTCTAAAAAGACAGCATTATGCCTGTGCTTCCCGCGAGCATTCAGAGATGAAAGAAAGGGTACTGATGGCAACATGCCTGAGAGAGATTATAGCAAGTTAAGGAAGAGAGGAGGCCCTCTGGCAAGGTTTTTAGCTGCAGCGAATGAAACTAATTCATGAGTAAAGGATCCTGACATGGAATTGGAGCTGGTGCAGTGTGTGTGTAGAGTCTGGCTTATCTAGGTGACAGAGGGCTGGTTTGGGAGCCCGGGATCTGTCTTCTGCTCTAGCAGCTCTGGCTGGACGACACAAAATTAATGGGCCTTCACATTTCCATTTGCAGCATGAGAATGGTAAAAAAGAACGGAGTCAGTCAGTCAGGATTTGGGTCAGTGCAAAGTCAAACAACCAAGCAGATGATCCAACAGCCACAAGGAGACAGACCACACAGTCTGGAATGTTGCTCATGTTGACAACCTTCCCTCTGTACCCAGCACACTGACTATGCTGATGAGTTCAACCTCTGGGACCCCACTGGCTGGCTCCAGCCCCTATTAGCTGTGTGCCTTTGAACTGTTGCTTTTCTCTCCAAACCTTAGTTTCTTCATCTATAAAAAGAAACAAAATTACTGACCCCAGGAGACTGACCATCTCCTGAGCCTCCTATGCCGTGAGTACTCAACCTGTGGCTATGACAGTACTTTTTTTTACAGAATTGGATGGGAGTTTATGAAGTTTGAGGTGTCTTAGTGTTGATAGTTCAGCAGCACCATGCCTGCTAACCAAATAGAATGTTCTAAGTGTACGTGACTAGAAATGACTATTTTTAAAAAACTGAATTGACATGTTATTAAACTAGATGAAATCAACCACTTGGCACTTATGGGTACAATATCAATGTCTTCGCAGACTTCAGAAGCTGATTTTGCTCCATTTGACTCTGGGAGAGAGTTAAATTTCACCTTCCAAAAAAAGTTGGGCAACCCTAAGAATGATTTATGAATAGGTCTCTGATGCATAAAATCTCATTTTCTTCAGTGCATTTGTCAAAAGATTTTCCAGTGTGTGTCTTGTGTAGGACTTGGTTAGTGTAATCCCCTCAGCCACCCATGCAAGGGGTGTATTTTTGCTGAAACTTTCTCTTGACAAGTCTTTGGATGATCATATTTGACTGATGTGTTGGTTTTCTTCCTTTAACTCCTGCACTATGAACTTTATATCAAGTTTTACTTCCCTGCATATTAATGCTTGGGTCTTCATGTGCAGATGAAGCAAAGCCATAAAACTCAGTCCCATCAGCCAATTAGGATTCATCTGACAAGCGACACTTTGTCTTTTGTGTGCTAACCCAGGAACGGTGGAAAGACAGCATCTTGTTTGCCTTTCCAAAAATACACCCCCATAGAATAGAAATTACATATGCTTTTTGCTGGCTTAAGCATTATATGGATTTATTATATGGGGAAGATGAATGAGACTTTTTTTTTTTTTTAACATGTGGCGCAGGCTTTAAAATTATTTACTGTCCTCATTATCATTAGGAAGCTGGCGTTATCTGATCTATCTCTCCATTTTCTCATGGAGAAACTCTATTCTAAGATTCATAATTTTTAAACATCGCCTGTTCCTACACAGAATACACACACTGCACGGAAAAGAGTGACGCCTGAGGGATGTCCAATTGCTTTCACAAAAGCATATTTGAAAAGTTGAGAACATGTTTTCCAACAGAATGCAAAAATTCAGTCTTAAACAAAGTGGGTGCTGCTCAGTAGAGTGTTTGGAAAGGAATGGCTGCTGAATTTATGTAGTGCGAACATTTACAGTAAAAATTCAAATCCTCACCTTTGGGGTCATGGTGATTAATTTCCATTCCAAATGTAACTCTTCTTATAGGCAAGAAATCCAGTAAATATTCCCCTGTGACCAACAACCCCGTGAGCTGTTGGCAGAATTAATAAAGCTGTCAGGATTTCTTTGGAATATTGCACATCTCTCTGTGTGTCATTTAATCGTGAAGTGTAAATATGCATATGGCACATCCAAGAAGACTAAATATATTAGTCTTTAGGGCTTCAGCTCCTGTTTCTGTATTCATTTATCAATTTGGATTAAATTAAGGGAGAGCATTTTGATACAAAAATATATAAAATTTATGTAGTTTTCCAGGAGAATGAGTTGCATTGTTTATACAACATAAGTGTCCAGGGAGAAATATATATTTTTCTAATATGTGGCTTTGGATAATATAAAATTTTCTGTATATAAGATTATGTTCACAGCTTGGGAGAATTTGGGGAAAATGCTCCTGGCAAACAAACTGTTTTTTAAGAAGAAAAAGTAGAATACCCAGGAGCATAGGGAAAACGTAATGCAACTTATTTTCTGGTGCTTTAAAATACGCAGTTTTTAAGGCTGATTCTCAGTCCCAGGGAGGCTTCTCTCAGGAAGGTTCTGGGTATGCAGAGGGAGGAAATATCTAGATTGAGGGAGAAAGTTTCTGTTTATGTCACGATCAAGCTCAATTCTTCAAAGCAATGCTTTCAGTACAAATAAGTCTTATTTAAAAGGAGATTAGCTTGTCCTTTACTGAGTGAATATGGGGCCTCCCGTCCTCCTGAGTGCTCCCCCACTAGTTAAACTATCCTGTTTTTGGAATAACAGATACTGGCACAGACAGGAATAAGTCAGTGTTTTGTGAATTTCAATACTGTTTTCTCATTGAGCTTGTCAAGAAAGAAAAGTATCTTTTATAAAAAATAATAAGACATGTGTAAATGGATATAATTGAATTTTATTAAAATCCATGTGTTGAAGTTTTTTTTTTGTTTGTTTGTTTTGGTTAGTTTGTTTTGTTTGTACTTTCCTTTCCAAACTTAAGTATTAGTTTGGAAGAAAAGATTTAACACATTTTATTAACCAACAAGTTAACCTATGGGCTGTATTGTTATAAATATTATAAAATTAACTATAAGGACATCGTAGGACTTACTTTTCCATTTTAAAGATTAACGAATTGTAGTGCATACAGATGAAATCCATTTACTTCAAGTCATGTGGTGAGGTGGTACTTTCCCTGACAATGAGGGGGCTTGGGGCAAAATTATAAATACTACCGTGTTGCACCATATGCCTCCATATGTGAAAGTTATAAATCATGTCAACGAACTGTGAAATAAGTTGTGCTCTCTTTGTTAACAAATATACTTTCATAACAACATGGATGTCCAGGTTCAAATCAGAACATGTGGTACAACCCACCCTCTTCCCTTCCGACTGGGCATAGTTCATATTTCCAGGCTCTGCCCAGATGTCTCCCAACGCTCGGCTGACCCTTGCTCATGCCCACACTAGTATTGTGTTCCTGGTCCATTTTCTCTCCCAGGCTGGTGAGCCTGGCAGAGGCCTGCACACACCCAGGAAGTAGGCTGGGCAGTTTGGTCAGGGAATTCTCAGATCTGGATGCCTGAAAGAACGATGGTCTAGATTAGGATGGAGGCCAGTTACAGGGTGCCCAGGCTCCTAGTGAGCTCACCACCCGCCTGGTCCCAGTCTTCACCTTCAGGGAGGAACTCCTGAAAAGGAACACCAGCCAGAGTAGGGTCCCTGTAAAGTGTGCAGCCTGGGACAGGGGACCTCCTACTTGGTCTAAGGAAGATACTACAGCCTGGAAGTCATGATGGAAATGAATTGATTGGAACTAAGGTCATGTGACTTGAAAGCTGGTGTCTTACCCATTCTATCTTGCTGACTTCCTAGTGCTTTAAATGAAAAAAATATATAATAACAACAAAAAATATGCATTTGGCTCTCTGACAATTACAAAATAAAAAGATTTCAAGAGTCAGGCCTCAGTGCAAAGACTTCATGTCCCTGTGTGCCCTTGAGAAGTGGCTAGGAGCCCCAAATCCGGGCCTTCATTAAACTAAGCTAGATTTCTTTCTTTGGGATCTTCTCGAATTGGGCCTTAGGAGCACCTCCGGACCGATTATCTGCTAGCAGTGCTTCAGATAAGATACTCAGGGCTCTGCAGATTTCCCAGCTGCGCTTCCAGTGAGCCATAGGAGCTTTGGGATGCTTTGTGTCTGCAGTCACTGGGAAAGAGAGGCTGTGATAAGCATGGGAGAGAGGGATTTTTCTCGCCTGTAGTCTGAAGACAGAAAGTGATAAGAGAGGAAGGCCTCTGCAGACTGACCCCAAAAGCAAATGCAAGCTGAACAAAAGGAAGCCCTGAGTGTAAGAAGATAAGGCAGTCGCACAATTGGTAACTGGCTGTAGAAGAGCCATCCATTCAAGTTACAACCGTATTCTACAGCATACATTGGAGGAAAAAAAAAAAAAATATATATATATATATGAATATGAAAAATAAGAAAAAGTCTCAAGGTCTCCACTATTAAAATAGGTCAGAACATCCAATCAGATTTAAGTAAAATAAGGCTAAGAACAAGTCAGTTGGAAAATGGAAGACATTGTTTGATGAGATAGATCACCTACTTTCTCAAACTGTGTCCATGGGTATCAATGAGGCCAAAGCAGTGCTAGACAAGAGGAAGCACGATGGTCCTTACATTAAAAATTTACAAGTTTAAATAAGATGTCACTAAAAAATTTGCAAAAATGAGATTTCAGATGATGCAGGAGGGAAGCATGATGGTGACACCCCCCCTCCAATAACCATAAGCTGCAAATCACAGGCATAGCTCTCCTTCGCAAGACTGTCTTGACTGTGAAATTACAAAGGTAGAATTTTTAGGGGAGCGACTGGCAGCACCCAGTGTATAAGATGTTCCAGCCTTACCCTCTGTGTGTTCAGTGACAGCCCAGAAATACCTCTGTCCAATAGGTACCATATTCTAGTTCTGGGAGTTTTGAAAGAGGGGGATGAAAATTTCTGTTCCATGAATGGCTTGAAAACTTTTAAGTTTGTAAATCAGATGAGTTTATACCTTTTTTGACCAAGGCAAAATGTCATCACATCAAAATTCCTATTAAAAACACTATGTCGGGGCGCCTGGGTGGCTCAGTGGGTTAAAGCCTCTGCCTTCGGCTCAGGTCATGATCCCAGGGTCCTGGGATCGAGCCCCGCATCGGGCTCTCTGCTCAGCAGGGAGCCTGCTTCCTCCTCTCTCTCTCTCTGCCTGCCTCTCTGCCTACTTGTAATCTCTGTCTGTCAAATAAAATAAATAAAATCTTAAAAAAAAATAAAATAAAATAAATAAAAATAAAATAAAAACACTGTGTCAGCGCTCATCACAATACTGACTCATCTCCCTCTCAGATTTCTCCCCCTTTGGATTTCTCTCCCTTCCCCTATGGTGCTCCATGCTTATGTTCCACATATGAATGAAACATAGGATAATTGCCTTTCTCTGCTTGACTTATCTCACTCAGCATAATTCCCTTCAGTTCCATTTATGTTGATGTAAATGGTAGGTATTCATCATTTCTGATGGCTGAGTAATATTCCATTATATATATGAACCACATCTTCTTTATCCATTCATCTGTTGAAGGTCATCTTGGCTCCTTCCACAGTTTGGCTATTGTGGACATTGTTGCTATGAACATTGGGGTGCACGTGCCCCTTCTTTTCACTACATCTGTTTCTTTGCTGTAAATACCCAGTAGTGCAATTTCTGGGTCATAGGGTAGCTCTATCCTTAACATTTTGAGCATTGAGTATTATACTTAACTAATAAATCACTGAACACTACATCAGAAACTAATTGTGTACTATACAGTAGCTAAATGAGCATAATAAAAAAGATTAAAATAAATAAGTAAAATTCAAAAAGAAAAATAAATAAAAATTAAAAAAAAAAACAGTATGTCAGATATCCCTGTGACAAACAGTATTAAAAAGGCCATATTAAAGTAACAGAATCAAAATATCAGACTTCCTTCTTCTACCTCAGTTCTTAACCTGTTAAAAACGGGCATGCTTACCACAATATATACTCAGTTTCTGGGTTCCCAGTTATGGTCATCAGTGCCATGAAGCAGAGCTTGGCTGCTAAATTATGGGAAGGAGTAGGTTATTTTTATATAGAAGTGCTGACTCTCGGTCTTTGGAGCTACTTTGGGCAGGGCCTGGGGAGCTCTTCCATTCCTATGACCAAGAACCTCATACTGTACTGTGTGAGCATAATTATTGCCTATTTTGATCTGAAAAGCATTGGGTGACAGTGGCTAACTTAGTCTAGAAGAAGAAAGGTGAAATTGGGTAGAATAAATCAGAGAAAATGTACAGAAGTGGTAGATTTTGACATATGTATACTTGGGAGAGACACTGAATTTAAAATTAAAGAGGGAAGGGGATAGATTGCACAAAAGGGGAATAACAAGAGACATAGTTGGGAGGGTACAATTAGAAGGTGGGAAGAAAGGAGTGTGGGTGACATTATAAAGGGGTCCTTTGAGGCAACAGGACAAGAGCTGAGATCAGCCCTCTGGTCCAAAGGTTCTGAGAGTGGGCTGTGGCAAGGTGGCCAGAGGAGGTCTCTAGGCAAAGATGTGACATAATTAAAATGGGGTTCAGGAAAATGCACTCTTTAACTGCAGGCAGAGAAGACAGATGGCAAGAGAAGGAAATGGAGTCTGGGAAATCGAATAAGAGTCGCTGAATCTATACTTTTTCAGTTTTCGTCTAAAATTTGTCATCAAAAAGATACAGCTTTAGTTTTCACCTTCTTTTCAAATTGACTTTATATATTTATTTATTTATTTATTAAAAGATTTTATTTATTTATTTGACAGACAGAGATTACAAGTAGACAGACAGACGGAGGCCGGGGCAGGGGCAGGTCTGGGAGCAGCCTCCCTGCTGAGCAGAGAGCCTGATGCCAGCTCAATCCCAGGACCCTGGGAGCCCGACCTGAGCTGAAGGCAGAGGCTTAACCCACTGAGCCACCCAGGTGCCCCTGACTTTATGTATTAAAAAAAAAAATAGTTTCCCGCTTGACAATTTCATCTTCATTTTGTTTTTAGGTTTTAAATTGTTTGTGCCTATGACATAAACTTACTTTTCTTGTCCCTCCACATTTCAGACTTTGCTATAGATAGCTATCATCAAAAATTAAGCATAGACAGAGCTTATTTCTAAGATATTTTTAGTTTTCCCAATCACTGATCTGGACTTCCAGTTTTTGTTTATTTTCTTTAGTTCAGATAAGATGGATTGCTTTGGGTTATGAAGTGAGTCCTTTATCCAACCATAAACTTTACTTTTAAATATGTTATGAAAGTGAATTGAAATGGGCTTTAATAGATACTACTGTAGCATATATGCACAGACATTTTTATGCAGAATGTGCTTAGGGAAAGGGAATCTGAAGACTGAAAACTTTCCAGAAGCCATCTGCTCTGTCCCCTACCTCTTCAGAGGAGAACAGGAAAAAAAAAAAAAAAAAAAAAAAAGAGAGAGAGAGAGAAATGGAGACATCATGCTCAATCATAAAATATTAGGGTAAAATATATAACTCTAGTTTTACCATTGCACAGAAGAGGAAGAAGGGGTGGGTGAATAAAATAAATTTTAATACAGCTTCCTTGCCATCTATTACCTGTGGGTCGATAATCAAAAGACTTAAGTTCTCTGAATCTATTTCCTCATCTGTGAAATTAGGTAATACTGTCTACGTTACAAGACTGTTGGAATGATTAAACAACATAGTATATGTAAAACACCACTCATGACATAAGTGTTCAATAAGTTATACCTACACATGATTATTTTATTAATATTATTTTCATAAAAATGAATTGGAAACATGACAGCAAAGATCCTCATGTTTTATTTGGAGAAGTAAAGAATTGATGCATGAATCTATTCAAAACATGAAAGACTATCTCTAAGCATTAGATGAACAAATGAGTGAGCTGGTAGGTCATTTCTTCATTATCTTTAGCTCTTGACCTTGTTCTCCGTAGGAAATGTTAACACATAGGAATGGCGATAGTCTAGATTCTGATATTTACTAGCTGTGTAACTTTAAGAAAGTCATTTAAAATTTATAGCTAAGAGATCTATAAATATTAAATACAATAGTGTATAATATACCCAGATTAATGGCTCTCACATATGGTGTTCTGTAGGCATTATTCCCTATCCTAGCATCTCACCTCTAAGCTTAGAATGCTACCAGACTTTCCTACTCTCCAGGGTTATTTGGGGTTCACAAGAGATGGTGAGTGATATAGCAATGTATTTGGATAACTATACATATGTGAACTTACAATTAAAAACAATGATCAGAGACGTCTGCATGGCTCAGTTGGTTAAACATCTGCCTTTGGCTCAGGTCATGATCCCAGAGTCCTGGGATTGAGTCCTGCATCGGGTTCCTTGGTCAGCAGGGAGCCTGATTCTCCTTCTGTCTGCAGCTCCTCCCCTCTCTCTCTGTGCTCTCTCTCTCTTTCTCTCTATTTGATAAATAAATAAATAAAATCTTAAAAAGATTACAAATAAAAACCGTTACCAGAGATTGGTGTCCTGATATAGAACAACGGATGAGCAACGGATACTCTGATAAGTTGAAGAGAAAGAGAGATGTCCAGGTTTCCCAGTGTTAAATATATGTTCTGCTTCCTCATTGAGTCTGTCAGTTTCTAGACTTGATACATAAACATTTTTCTCAGCTCGACCACTGAAAGTGCTGTCCAGAACAATTCAAATGTCTTTCCCACACACAGAACAGGTATAAAATGTATTTCCACGTTGGTTGTCATATTTGCCAACAGGTTCCAAAGGACTAAAAAATAAGGTAGCCCCTCCTACCTGGCAGGCTGTGAACACTGCTTCCTCTTCCTGTAACTGGAGTTCAGCTGAGTGTTTCAACAAAGAACCCCAGAGGAAGACAGGTGGGGGTTTCACTGTAAGATCTCTGTCATGATAAAAAATGTGTGCCCTTTCTAATTTACTGCTTATCCTCACATTAACTCTGAAACAGACCTTACTGATACCAATATTTTGGATGTTGACACAGAAGCTCCAAAGGGGTAAGCAACTTGTCTAAAGTATACACGGCAGAAGAAAAGGTACAGGGGCATAGGTCTGTGTGATTCTGAAGTGTATAGGTCTGTACTGCCCAACAGAAATATAATGCAAGCTACGTGCACAATTTTACACTTTCTAGTAGCTTCATTAGAATAGCAAAAAAACAAAAATATGCTTTATTTACCCCAATATGCCCAAAGTATAATTTCAATATATAATAATTTAAAATTATGAATCAGATATTCTACTTTTTTGAATTAAGACTTTAATGTTCATTGTGTATTTTATACTAACATGAGCACACCTCTTTTTTAACTTGTTTTTTTTACATCTGTTTGACATATAAAAAGCTGTACATATTTAATGTATGTAGCTTGATGAGTTTGGAGTTAAGTATACAGTCATGAAACTATCACCATAGTCTATGCCATAAGCATATCCATGGCTTCCCAAAAGTTCTACCCACCCTCTACTATTATTTTGCATTGGGGGATAAGAACACTCAATATAAAGTCTACTCTCAGCAAATTTTAAGTATACAGTACAAAATTATTAGCTAAGGCTCCACTGCTGTGTAGTAGATCACTAGGACTTACTCATCTTGGATAACTGGAACTTTGTTCCCTTTGACTAAGATTTTCCTCAGCCCCTGGCAACCACCATTCTACTCTCTGCTTCTACAAGTTTAAATATTTTAAATGCCTCCTGTAAGTAGTATCACATAGTATTTGTCATTCTGTGTCTGGCTGGTTTCTCTCAGCATAATATCCTCCAGGTTCCTCCATGTTGTCACAAATAACAGGATTTCCTTCTTTTTTAAGGCTCAGTAATATTACCTTGTATGTATAAGTCACATTTCCTTTATCCATTCATCTGTCAATGACATTTAGGTTGCTTTCTTGTCGTCGTTATTGTAAATAATGCTGAAGTGAATATGAGGGTACAAATATCTCTTTGAGATCCTGATTTCAGTTCTTTTGGATTTATACTCAGGAATGGTGGATCACATAGAGGTTCTATTTTTACTTTTTAGACTAATCTCTACTATTTTTTTTTCCATAATGGCTGCAGTAATTTACATTCCTACCAACAGTGCCCAAGGGTTTCACTTCCTCATTCTTGCTGACCCTTATATTTTGTGTTTGTTTCTTCTGTACTATGTAACTTCCTCCTTTTTCAAAGTTTGTCCTTGAGGCACAAGATAAACACCAGATTTATCCAAATTTGGTGAAATATTAAGTTAATTTGGTGAATTGAAATTAGCCAGACTGATTATTTTGGCTGAATGGATTATTTGGCCAATCCAGTAACAGCTTATAGTAGTAGATTACAGAATCAAACACCACAGGTTGGGTCCTTCATTGCTTGAACAGAAAGTACAGTATCTCAGGGAATAAGAGATTCTCATAGGCTGTTCTTTGGGACTTTTCACCTCTTTCTGAGCCTCTGTACCCTCTTTTCCAACTCCAGGTTGGTCTGGGGCCAATATTTATAAGTGAGGTAAAATTAATTCTTTTTCTTTTGCCTCCTCTTATTTGATATTAGATTCTGGTGAAAACAGACTCCTTTAAACTAGGTTATGCATGTTTTATTTTTGCCTTTTAAACCAACTGAGACACCCCACAATCTATGTGGGAACAGGATATAAGTATGCGGTCTTGTCCTCTGTGTACTTCCCCAGCAAGAAAGTTACAGGGATCATTCAGATTCCAACTAAGGGTGACGAATGATTCTGGGCTATCTTTGCATCTGAACTTATGAGAAGAATATGTGGACAGCAAAACAAGAGAATTATTCAAAGGGCCTATCATACACATTTTGTGTTTTTAATTATAGCTATCCTAACTGGCATAAGGTGATATCATATTATTGTTTTTATTTGTATTTCTGCAATAATTAGTAATGTCAAGCACCTCTTCATATACTATTTGGCCATTTGTATGTCTTGTCTTCTCTGGAAAAAGTCCTATTCCGTGCATGTGCCCACTTTTTGATCAGTTTATTTATTTTTATTTATTTTTTATTTTTTTGCAATTGAGTTATAGGAATTCCCTATATATTTTGAATATTAATCCTTTATTGGATGTATGGCTCATAAATATTTTCTCCCATTCTGTAGGTTGCCTTTTCATATTGTTGATTATTTCCTTTGTTGTTCAGAAGATTTTTAGATTGATATACTACCATTTGTCCATTTTTTTCTTTTTTTGTCTGTGCTTTTTGATGTTTTTTTTTAAGATTTTATTTATTTGTTTGACACAGAGAGAGATCACAAGTAGGCAGAGAGGCGGGCAGAGAGAGAGAGAGGAGGAAGCAAGCTCCCCGCTGAGCAGAGAGCCTGATGCGGGGCTCGATCCCAGAACCCTGAGATCATGACCTGAGCCAAAGGCAGAGGCTTAACCCACTGAGCCACCCAGGTCCCCCTGTGCTTTTTGATGTTTTATCCCAGAAATCATCACCAAGACTAATTTCAAGAAGCTTTTCCCTTCTGTGTGTGTTCTTCCAGGATTTTTATGGTTTCAGGTCTGATGTTTAAATCTTTAATCCATTTTGAGTTGAAGTGATTGACAGAGTCAATGCAATCTCTATTCTAATTTACAGAATTAGAAAGAAAAATTCTAAAATTTATATGGAACCATAAAAGACCCTGATTATTCAAAGCAATTTTGAATAGGAAGAACAAAACTGGAGGCGACATACTTACTTATTTCAAAATATATTACAAAGCTTCAGTAACAAACTAGTATGGTAATGGCATAAAAACAGTCATATAAACAAATGAAACAGAACAGAGAGTCCAGAAATAAACCCATGCATATACAGTCAACTGATTTTCAACAAGAGTGCCAAGAATACACATTGGGGAAAAGATAGTCTTTTCCACAGATGGTGTTGGGAAAACTGGATGTCCCCATGCAAAAGAATAGAACTGTGTGCTTCTTATGCGATATCCCAAAAGTGCATCTTAATTTAAACTAACAATATATCAATTGCTGAATGACCACATGTGAAAAGACTAGGTAGGTAATTTCACTATATTGTGCTACCTCTCTATCCATTCTTCCTCTTTTAACAAATTCTGCAAACAGCATCTAAGTTATACTACACTTTAATTTTCTGATGCATGTGGAGGCTTGAAAGGAACCCAAAGTGAAAGAAAACAATCTCCCTTCCCTATATTTTCCCACAGTATTGAGTTTCTAAATATCATTGTCAGAATATGTATTCTACTACCATTATTTCACATGAACCATCCAATCAGTCCGAATGGTATACCTGCTTATGAACTACAGACTACAGCATGCTCACCTTGACCTGAATTCCTACTTTCAAATATAGCACATAGGGATCTCCAACATGGACCCAGATCTCACCTTATTATCTTCATGGCTTCACCATCTCCTGGCTGTTGATGCCTTGCATTGATACATTTTAGTTCATTTGAATTTCTGACCCATTGTTTGATCTAAATCTCTGGTCATTTTGTAACCCATAATCTCTCCTCTTGTGGCTGCCTTGATTCTTGACCCATTGCTTCCTGCTTCCCTTACCTTCTAAGAGAAGGACCTCTCCACCATGATTTCTCCAACATGGTATCAGACAACTTGCTTGACCTATGGGACTATTCTTCAGTCTTACTCATCAGTTCTAGTATTCTTGGCATCTGAGGCTTCATACCCCCACACTCTGCAGGATCTGTCTCTTGAAGCCTTCCCCACTGGTCTTTCAGGGACTCCTGCTTTGCACCTGTTGTCAGGCTTTCTCCTCACTTGAATTCCACTGTGACTCTTAGTTGCCTTGCCAAGCTCTGCTGCCAGTGGAACTATCTAATGTCTGCCAAGTGGAAAGGGCTTTTTTTTGTTTTTTGTTTTTTTGGGTTTTTTTTTTCCACCCTTAATTTCAAGTGCTGTGAGTTTCCTCAGAAATAAGCCTAGGATCCTTATTCAGCAAACTTCACACAGAAATATTCTGTCCTCCTAGGAAATATTTTAAGAGCCATGAAAGCCAAAGGTATACGAGAGCAACTTCTTAAATAAGAGATTCCCCATGAATTTAGATTTACTAGGTATGATACAATGCAGTTCTGAAGTTAACAAGTACAAGAAACTAGGAAGTTAAAAGGAAGGAAAACTAATATTGCATGCCTTCAGGCAAGATGAGCATACTTCTGATATGAAATGGATTAAGAACAAAAGCCCTGCAAAATGGTATGGAGTTTTTTCAAAAAGTTAAAAATAGACCCAGCAATTGCACTACTAGGTAATTATCCAAAAGATACAAACATAGTGATTCAAAGGGGTATGTGCATCCCAATGTTTATAGCAGCAATGTCCACAATAGCCAAACTACGGAAAGAAACCAGATGTCCATTGACAGATCAATGGATAAAGAAGATATGGTATATACTACATATTATATAATGAAATATTACTCAACTACCAAAAAGAATGAAATCTTGCCATTTGCAATGATGTAGATGGAACTAAAAGGTATTGCCCTAAATGAAATAAGTTAGTCAGAGATTGTCAAATACTATATGATTTCACTCCTGTGTGGAATTTAAGAAACAAAACAGATCAACATAGAGGAAGTGAAGGAAAAGTACAATAAGATGAAAACAGAGAGGGAGCCAAATCATAAGAGATTTTTTTTTAAAGATTTTATTTATCAACGTGACAGAGAGAGATCACAAGCAGGCAGAGGGGCAGGCGGTGGGTGGGGGGGGGGAAGCAGGCTTCTCGCTGAGTGGAGAGCCCAATGCAGGGCTCAATCCCAGGACCCTGAGATCATGACCTGAGCCATAGGCAGAGGCTTTAACCCACTGAGCCACCCAGGTGCCCCAAGAGATTCTTAAATCTAGGAAACAAACTGAGAATTACTGGAGAAGAGGTGGGTGGGAGGATGGGGTATTTGGGTGGATGACATTAAGGAAGGTACTCGAAGAAATGAGCACTGGATATTGTATATAACAGATGAATCACAAAATTCTACCTCTGAGACTAATAATACACTATATGTTAATTAAATTTAATTTATATAAAAATTCTAAAAAATTAATTTATAAAAATTAAAAGTTAAAATAAATAAAAACAAAATACCTCAATAGGCGGGATTTTTTCTGATTCTAACTTAAAGAAAGGCTTGTTAACTGATCCAATTAAAAGCCTAATCAAGAAAAAAATGGATCAGCCTTTCTCCCAGTTGTAGTTTATGAAAATATGCCCCTCAATTTGTTTAAATTATACCACATCTAGTAAATATCAAAATATGGATCCATCAAAATCTGTACATGTTTGGATAATGGGCCCAATCCAAGGAAAGGACAGTTGGGCCCAAACTTCTAATATTCCAAGTTCAGTCTTGATGAAAACTACTTCCCCATTTAGGGAGTTTATCAGTTTTAACTAAGCCTATAGTAGGTAATAGCCAAATATGTACCACACTCTTTCCCCTAGATTCACTCATGGGAAGGGTTTCAGTATTCTTCTTCTCTGGGCAGTTAAGGAAAACTCTTAGCTAGGGGATTATGTTGGGTATTACACATATAAAGAGTAGTACAGAGGCATGAATATGTACCTACGGGGGAATCAACAGGACAGTGAGCACATTAAAGCCAAGTCACATGGAAAAGTTGGAAGAATTCTGCATGTGTCCAGTCTGAAGACTCCTATTTTGGCAGGATTGGGAGTAAATGACATGTGGCCCCCATGACAAAAACAAGCCAAAAACCAAGGTGCTCTCAGGACACATCAGCCAGCCTGACCAGGTGATATTGCAGACACAAGATGGGTGAGTTAATATTAATGACCTTGAAGGGCCTGTCAACCTTGAGAGTCTATCATAAAATATTCCTCTCCCACAACCACATGTAAAATAAAAATGTTGTTCCATGAAACACAACCAAGAGAAGACTTCTTTTAAGCCAGAAAAGGGGATTCCTGCTAGTGAAGTGTTTGTGCTTTGACCTGGGTCTTGTTTTTCTATATAAATAATCAGTAGTGCATATGATTGTGCAAGGCAGGGTCGGCCCCAGCACATTTTCCTGGCCTCATCTCATTAGATGAAGGGTGGAAAAACCAGGCCCTTTCTGGCCTTGGGCAAGGAAACTTTTATTGATTGCACTTGTCATGAGTAATCTGCAGCCGAAGAAGAGAAACCGTGGGAGTCCTGTAAACTAGAACTCCTGGTCTTGCATTTGCCATATCCAAAATGGATACAATATACAGGAGCTACGCAGAAACCTAAATGGTCCATGTTCCCATTCCTATCTACAGGGCACTCCAATATTTTTTCCTTTATAACTGATTGGGTAAAACCAATCCTCATTAACTTTCAGCTTCAAAAGGTTTAGTAAAGACCACGGTGCTACATCAAAATAAATATTGAGCCAACCATCCCTTTTTAGTTATTATTTTTGCTATTATTTTTATTATCAACAATGACCTTAATACATCAGTTAGGAATAGGTTTATCTACCAGTGAGAACAGGTTTAATGGGATGGGGAAAGAGAGTGTGTGTGTATGTATAATTATTTATTTGTCTTTTGCAATAAAAAAATCCCATGACAGGCAATTCAGGACAGGTAGAGCAAATGTCAAGTAACTAGTAAATGAAGGATTTGAAGCCTGATTTATGTCAGATCAGGGCCCATACATTTGCAATCATCACCATGTTGATATTCCAAAGAGACCAGCCTCAGGAATTGGGTCATCCCATGACTGACTTTGTTAACTTCCTGCCAAGTGTCCCTATGTTCCCAGCAGACGGAACAGCAATGGTCTCATTGTGTTAAGCTGCCAGAGCCAATCCATCCTCCAGTGAGTATTTGCAACATCATCACTAGATGTGACTAAAGCTAAGAAAGCTGAAGGAAATTTTAGGGCTGAGATGGCATATTTCATAAATACAGATGAAGACAATGCTTAAGTTAGGTGGGATAATAAGATCATTGGATTTGTACAATATATCCAAGATCATCAAGCTTAATAGACCCAATGCTATATTAAAGGGAGACATTGAAAATAACACGTTTATAATAAGGTATAAGCAGATTCTATGCATTTAATTAATTCCCACCAAAGGAATTACAAATTATTTTCAAAAGAAAAATACTGAAAAAATGTGGTAATTCAACAAAAAAATAAGGCATTTACTTCAACTGAGAAGTAATCCAAACAGACTTTAGAAAACATTTACCTTTCCCTAATTATTCTTTATAGTCAACTTTATATGAAAATGACCAAATCTTAATACCCCCGATGGCCAATCATATGCTTGCTTATTTGTGCACAATCAAAACAAAGCCCCAGATAGGCAATGATTTCCACATTTTCTACAAATTAGAAGAAATTTTGAACAAACAGACCTCAAGTGGCTGATAACAGTACCTTTCCTGAGAGATCAAACTTGGAAGTTAAGATGATGTTGAATGACATCATTCCAAGCTGTGACTTCTCACTGAGAAATGGCACCATAGACAAACAGCTCAAATTAAATGAGATGTGTACCCTTTTGAACTACAGCTGCTTTCTATCTCTTGATTTTATTATGTTTTGAGTGAATCTTTCTTACCTTCCTCATGCAGTCCTCTTATTCTGTTCTTCTTTAAATTATGTCCTAAGTTCTGTATGAGGAAACATATATGTCCTTGAAGAATGCTTCTAAGTCATCATAGGTCTTATTTATGCCTCAGTTATGATACATTTAAAGTTTATTTTTAACACTTTCTTCACTTTTTTATTCAATATTTATTGAACACTCACCAGGTGTCAATAGTTTGGCATCATTTTTTTCTAGGGAATAAAGAAGGTGGGTTCTGGAAATGCCATTATTTGCTGCTCCAAAGCCCAGACGGAGGTAATCCTAGGTTGATCACATGCAAGTGTTCAAGGGATTGTCTTGGTTTATGCCTATTGTCTCAGCTTAAATATGTCTTTTTTCTTTTTCATCTTCAAGTATTTTAGTTTGGAGGATGACTTACATGTTTATCCTAGTTAGAACTATAGGAAATATGGTTTCTTAAGTTAGTGACCATGTTAGCATGCCTTCTTATGTGTATTCTAATAGGTAAAGAAACCTGAAATCACAAGCTAGAGACAAGCCAATGCTATTGCTGACGTAAGGAAAAGAAGAATAAGGTTGGAGATGTCACACTCACTGATTTCAAACTTGATTACAAAGCTACAGTAATCAAAACAGTATGGTTTTGGCATAAAAACAGACACAGATCAATGTACCAGTATAGAGAACCCAGAAATAGGCCCAGGAATATATGGTCAATTAATTTGGCAAAGGAGCCAAGACTATAAAATAAAGAAAGGTTAATGTCTTCATAGACAAATACTATGATGCAGGGAAAACTGGACAGCCACATGTAGAAGAGTGAAACTGGACCACACAAAAATAAACACAAAATCGATCAAGAACTTAAACACACAGGACCTGAATCCATGAAACTCCTAGAGAAAACATGGGTGATAAGCTCCTTGACATAGGTCTTAGCAATAATTTCATGAATCTGACACCAAAAACAAAAGTGAACAAGTGTGAATGCATTAAACTAAAAAGCTTTTGCACAGCAGATGAAACCATTAGCAGTATAAAAAAGCAACCTACTGAATGGGAGAAATATCTGACAAGAGGTTAATATCCAAAATATATTAGAACTCATACAACTGAAAAAAAAGTAACTTATAAAACTGAATAGCAAAACAACAGTCTATTTAAAAAATGGGCAGAGGATCTGAATAAACATTTTTCCAAAGAAGACGTACAGATACTCAACATTATGAATCATCAGGAAATGCAAATCAAAAACAGTGAGATGTGACCTAATACCTGTCAGAATGGCTCATATCAAATAGATTAGAAATAACAAGTCTTGGTACAGATATGAAGAAAAGGAATCCTTGTGCACTATTGGTGGGAATGTAAACTGCTACAATCACTGTGGAAAACAATATGGAAGTTCCTCAAAAAATTAAAATATTAAAATAGAACTATCATAGGATTGAGCAATTCCACTTTTGGTATTTGTCCAAAGAAAATGAAAACACCAATTAAAAAAATATATAGGACCTTCCATGTTCATTGCAGCTTGTCTACCATAGTCAAGATATGGAAACAGCCTAAGCACCCAGCAGAGAATGAATGGATAAAGAAGGTGTGGTGTATACACATAATGGAATTTTTTAAATTTAAAATCAGTTAGCCAACTTGTTTCAGACACAGAGTTCAGTAATTCATCAGTTGCATATAATATCCAGTGCTTACCACATCACATGCCCTCCTTAATGTCTGTCACCCAGTACATAAAAAATAATTTTGCCATGTACCAGAACATGGATGGAATCTGAGGGAATTATGCTAAGTGAATAAGTCGGACAGAAAAAGACAAATACTATATGATCTCTTATCTGTGAAATATATATAAAACTCATAGTTACACAAAACAGACTGGCGGTTGTCAGAGATGGGGGGTCGGGTAACAAAAATCTTAGATCACGATTTGTCAAGTTAGCACCATTATTCACATAGGAATTTAAGCTCCAACACATACCAAAAAGCAAAGTAACCACCTAGAATGCTCTACACATGGTTAGCTTATAGAAGAGAAGTAAACTATGTACCAGGCTGTGTTAAAGGCTCTTGACCACCATCTAACCCTCAGGAAAATCCCATGAGGTGGGATTGTTTATTTCCAATTTCTTTTTGAGGATAGGTGAAGGGAGGTGTCAATTATAACCTCACAGGAACTGAACAGGGGACGATGTATACAGATTTACTGTATTAAAACAGTTCTACTCACAAATTACACAGGACCTGCTCCCACTTGGCTGTGGTGGAGACAATGGGCTGGGACAGAGGAATAGAGTCAGAGCCACTGTATTTAATGAGTTGGTATGGTTTTCCACTCTCTGCTGACATCTGTTGGATTCAGGGACTCATTCCATCATTCACTCTTACTACACACCCTTTAACCTCCTTACCTCCCCAATCCCTATATATGTACATTACTTATTTGCCACCAAAAAGTAATGCATATTTAAATTTTGTCCCATTCCTTTCTGACTTCTAGCATTATCCTTCACTCAGTATTCAAGTATATAGCTTAAACATCTATTGAGCATTTGCTTGTAGGAAATGTGACATTTGCCGCCTTTATCAGAGACTTACTATTGCGTGGGTTTCAAGACCTCACTGATATCCTTAACTTCCAACCCTCTTTTTAAAACTCATTTTCCCCCCAGCTTTACTGAGATGTAATTGGCATGTAACAGTGTGTGGGTTTAAAGTATACAAAATGTTGATTTTGATACACTATGTATTGCAAAATGATTACCATCATTACATTAGCTACCACATCCATCAAATCACATAATTACCATTTCTTTTTTGTAGGGAGAACATTTAAGATCCACTCTTTTAATAACTTTCAAGTTTTTTTTTTTTTTTAAATGGCCCAGCTGCCTCCTCTGTGATCACTGCCTGCTAAGAGTTCCACACAACACCATATAAGCAAGACTGTTTATTGCATAGCACCGACTTTTACTACAACTTTGGTTTGGTGATCATAGCATCAAAAAGATACAATGAAGCATTGAAGCCTGGATGTCACTCTCCCCATAATCATCAGCTCATCTCCAGCTTTGGGTCTCTAACCGCCTGTCCCTTCAGAAGCCCCAGTGTCCCCTGAAAATATCCCATCTTCAAATCAAGTCCCTCCCCTTTTCTTTTTCTTTTCTCTTTCTTTCTTCCTTTCTTTCTTTCTTTCTTTTCTTTTCTTTTTTTTTTTTTTTTTGTTAAGATTTTATTTATTTGACAGAGAGAGACACAGAGAGAGAGGGAACACAAGCAGGCGGAGTGGAAAAGGAGAAGCAGGCTTCCGGTGGATCAGGGAGCCCAATGTAGGGTTTGATCCCAGGATCCTAGGATCCCGACCCAAGTGGAAGGCAGAGGCTTAAAGGCTGAGCTCCCCAGGTGCCCCAAGCCCCTCCCCTTATCTGATCTTTTTTACATGGCCCTGGGTTCCAGGGGAAAAACAAACAAGTAAACAAAGAGATTTTGATTTTACCTGCAATTATTAAACAATTCTAAAAATAACAAAATCTCTCCACCACAGAACAACCACTTCACCCGAAAAAAGGAAGGTGGTTTTTCTTGTTATTGTACCCTACTAAATGTTAACTTTCTTTATCTAGACCTTCCCATAACTAACATTGACCAAGGTATTTTCCTAAACAGATAAACAAGCTCTCTTTCTTCTCCTCCTGCTCTGGAACAAGGAAAAGCTGAAATCAGCTTTTAAACTAGCAATGTTCTTCTAATGATAGAAATGAAATATATTTAATTCATCACTAAAAATGTATTTATTGAGCACCTGTAATTCTCCAGCAATGTGGGGAAGATTATGGAGCTATAAAATCCTCAAGGAGCTTTCAAGTCTGTTGAAGAGAACAAATCCTGAAAGAACAGATAGAAAGGAGAACGAGGGTAAAAAGGCAAGGTGTTTCTTCCACACTCCCTTCTCCTACCTAGTTAGACAAAACTAGTTTGAAGATTAAAAGGAAAGCATCTATGGAAGAAAATATGCCCTTTAAACTTCAAATAAATTAACTAAAATTAATTCAATGTTTATTTATTGCCCAAACCCCCATCCCTTGAGTAAGTGATAGCACCCAGAGTTTTTGCAAAAATAATATTTTAAATTGCTAATTCGAGAAATACTTTACTGAGCACAATCAAAGTAGAAAAGACAGACTGATGAAAAATAATTTAGCATGGAAAGATTAAGGTGATTATTTCTTCTCAAAAAGAGATATTGTTTTGTTTTGATTGCACATGGAGGTATTTAAAAGAATATCATCCCTGTAAACCTAGAGTCATCCTGTAGTTAGACCCCAAGGAAAAGCCAGCTAATTGAAGAAACTTGGCAAATGTGGATTCTCCTGGGACCAATTAGGTAAGAATAGGAGAGATGAGTTTTTGCTTTCTTTCGGGGCAGTTTCACAAATTGGCTGTAGGGCTGTTGCTGACCAAGTATGGAAGCCAGATGGGACCTCTTAAGGAAGAAAGCGAAAAGCATCTTTTACAGCTCCACTTCCTTTAAGCTCAGAGTAAAGACCTCGGTCTTTCAGTAAGTAACCCGGGGACTTCTCTCATGCTAGCATTTAACTCCTCCCAGGCTTCCTGACAAGGATGGCATTTGTCTGCAAGCAGGTTACACCTTCGCTCTCCCACAAAAACAATATCCTCATCCTTTCTTCTTTTTTGAGGCTGCATCAGTCCACCATGTTTGAAATGCAAAGATTCAAAGTAATATGGTTTCCAGGCTTTTAAGACAGAGATGGTTCAAAGCCTCAATGAATCACATGAGTGCCGACACTCAATAAGCACTAAACAAATTATTGGTGGCTGAACAAAGGACTCTGGAATCAGATACACTTGTATTTGGAATCCAGCTTCTTAGTAAACTACCTGAATGATTTGGGGCTAATGTCTAGCTCAGTACTATAAGCCTCAGTATACTTATTTCTCAAATGGAAATAATGGCAGGTTCTGAGGTTTGCAACTGATGTGTGTAGATAATCAGGTGTTCTAATAAACTATGGCCATGTGCATGAAATAAAAGTGATACAGCAACCTGGAGTTATTCTCCCTTCATTCATCATTGGAATTGTGTGTGATGGTTGGTATATGGCATGCATGCCAAAGAGCATTTGCAGCCAGCCTTCTCTGACTGGCTCACATCTCTCCAGCATATATATTAATAGCATCAAGCACCTCTCCTCAATGTATCACAGTTGGAGTTTTCTATTTATTCCTACATGTATTTAAAGTGTGTCTCCTTCCAGATTGTATGTAAGCTCCTTAAGGGCAAGTACCATTTTGGTTTTGTTTTTTTGCAATGGCCTGGGCAACCCCAGGACACTGGCACATGGAGATTATGATCAAATAAAATATGAAAACCTTGCCTTCCAATTTCACAGTGAGAAAGCTGAGGCTCTGAAGGAATAATTTTCTTAAAGTAACTTAGGTCTTAGGCGGAGAGCCTGCGATTCAGACCAAAAAGTGATACTCCATAGTCAATATGGTTCTGGTAAGATAGACAATACTACATTACCATTATTATTATTACTTTATTATTATTATTATTATTTACAGACAATTAAACAGAAGCGTAGGGGATGTTAAATAATTTTCCCAGGCAGATGCATGCAGTGCTGGGGCTCATCCAATTAGATGCCCACAGCTCCTTCCCTGTAACCTACTTCCTATTTACCATGAAAACTATTCTCAGTATATTGCTAGAGGCTTCCTTAATGGTCTTCTGCTGGTTGTGCAGGTTTGCTTGGTCCAGGCAGGGGTGATGCTTTTTTACTTTCCCTCAGTGATCTGGATGATCCAGTCCTATGAGAATCTTGGATTGGCACAGGTTGGGCAGGTGGGATTCAGCTGCCACCTGCTTACTTGTTCTAGTTTCTGCTGGAGGGCCTTTTCTCTGAATATTTTGACAGGCAGCCAGGCCTTTTTACTGAATGAAAGTGAGCCTAGGAAATCCACAGTGGAGTGTGGGAGTGTGACGCTGTCAGGAAGTTAAGCAAAAGAGGTTGCAAGACTGACCAGCTCAGAAGCAAAGGGTTGAACAATTTGCCCATAGGATCTGCTGACCCACACACATGACTGTCAAGCTAGAATGATCCTGGCAGGTGTGCCTTTGGAGTCTCAGGTGGACTCTGTGAGTTTTGGGCTTCTGTAAGCCAAGTAGGAATGCAGGCTCAAATAATTTAAATGTCTCTTATTCAGCCAGCCAAGTGAAGTAAATGCGGGAGACTACAGGAAACCTACTCTGTCTTGGCAATATTAGTTTTTGCTATGAAGCTCTGGGTAGTCCAAAAGTATTTCAGTAGTTCCTGTGGGCTAGCCCAGTACCTGTGCTTAACCTCTATTCAAATCTAGGATGAATCAGTATTGCTAATATGTCAAAATGGTAGAAATATCAAAATATCAAAATATTTCCTTTTCAATTATTAGCAAAGTACCAAAGTTATCCAAATAGCCCCCATAACTTTGTGTCTATCCTGTCACCTCCCTAGGAACCCCAACTCGTCTCTGCTCCAGCCATGACCCATCCGGAAACTGGTTCCTGTACTTTAATACTGGAACCCTGGTGGGCAGTGATTTATTAAATATTCTAAATACTACGTGCTTTTGAAATTGCTTTGACATATCTGGTTTCTCTGCTAGACTATCAACTCCTCGAGGCCAAGAATAGTGCTTAGCTCAGTTGTTTAGCCCTAACAGCTGGCACAAGACTTGGGACACTCTATGTTAAAGAAAAAAAATGGAGACACAGAGCAACTTTTTAGTACAGTTGACTATTTTATTTTTTTTAAAGATTTTTTTTTTTTTTTTTTATTTGACAGAGAGAGAGAGATCACAAGCAGGCAGAGAGGCAGGCAGAGAGAGGGGAGGAAGCAAGCTTCCCGCAGAGCAGAGAGCCCGATGCGGGGCTCGATCCCAGGACCCTGAGATCATGACCCGAGCCGAAGGCAGCGGCTTAACCACTGAGCCACCCAGGCGCCCCACAGTTTACTATTTTAAAAGAAGTTAGTGGTTGAAGTATGAATAGACACTCAGTGCTGTGGATGTCTAGGACCATGGCTTGTTTCAGTTTGTAAGATCACAGGTAGCTTTATTGTTTATTAAACATTGTTTATTGTTCATTACTATCTGAATGCTTCTGTAATACCGGAGTCCTGCAGTTCCACAAGGAGAGTTGCCTCGGATAATTAGTTTCATGAACCACGGCCACTTTGGCAGCTTTCCCCTCTCCTGACACTCCTGGGAATATCTGGGACCTGGGATATGCTTTCTTTTCATAGAGTTATCTTAAATGAAAGTAACTATACACTATGTAATATATACATTAAACAGTAGGAAACTAGATTATATAGAGTAATTTAAAATTGCTAGCCAACTTTTATATGGGTTTCATCTCATCCACCATGTTGAACTTCATGTTGTGTCTTTCCTTGTGTTCATAAATGGGATCCTGGATGTTTAAGTCTTGTTAAAATCATTTTATACATTCACAGTTCCCAGAACAGCATGAAATGCAGGGAGTTTGGTCATTCGGATACTTTTTTCATCTGGAATAATAAAATATGTTGTTATTAATAATTTTTATTTACCAAATACATATTATTTTTATCTAGTGAATTTTTTTTTGTTTATTGATCTCCCTTCATGAGGCAAGCCAATACATCACCTTTTATTTTGATTATAACACTCTAAGCTAGATATTTGTATCCTCATTTTACCTATGAGAAAACCAAAAGCCAGAGAGATTAAACAATTTCCCCAAGGCCTTCCAGACCCTAATTGGTGTTTCTGGGATTCATCTTGAGTCTGCTTGGCTCCAGCCTGCGAACGCCTTTCCCCTGGTACTGCCATGTCTTTCATTCCCCAGTGACCCATGCCTTCCCAGGGACAGCCTGTGACCAACAAACTCAACCTGACAGCAGTCAAGCCATCCTCACAGCTACGATCTGGAGCAATGGGTGTCAGATTCTGGGAATCTTAGAGTTGCCGAGCGAGTTGCAACAATCACAGGTGCCCAGATGCCACTTCCAGATATTCTGTCGGGAGTGGTCTGGAGTGGGCCTGAACATCTGGGTTTGTGTTGTATTATGTTGTGTTTTTAATTTTCTGTCAATTCAAATGTGCAGCGAAGTCCAAACCCCTGTTCCAGTGCAGTGGTACCCCATACGGGTGTGCGTACGAACCGTGGAGGATTTGTTAAGGATGCTCCTGGATCTGTAGAACTGGCATTGGGCCCGTGTCTCTGCTTTTCCAAGAAGCCCCTGTGACCCTAATGCTGCCAGTCCACATGTTGTGAGCAAGGCCCCAGAACTCCTACTGTTTCTCCCACCAGCAGACCTCATCCTCTCCTCTCCCATTCGCTCTCCTCCTAGGAGAAATTCTCCTGCCAGCGGTTTGCACTGAGTTCCTGGCCACCACTCTCTTTCAGCAGCAGGCTTAGTAAGTCATGGGAAGCTCTGGTTTCCACTAAGACAACCTGTTAGCTGAGGGGATAGAGGATAGTGAGTAATGAAGTCCGGGTCACAAGTTCAGTGCCCAAGTTCAATGCCCACAGGGATCAGTTAGCTTTTCTCCGCTACTTCCTAGCCACAGTCTCCAGGCCAGCCATCGCACACACATGTGTGACTGGCCCTGAGGGATGGATGCCTCATCCACCACACACGAAACACTCACCAGAAACGCAGCCAGTGTCAGATTCCTCCCTATGGTGGTGGATAGCATCATCCTGATAGGAAGGAAGCATGCAGTAATAGTAGCTCTCACTGGGCGCTTCCATGTTCTAGGCACCATGCTAAACACTGTGGAATCTTCTCAATGTTCTCTGAGGTATGGGGTCTCACTACCCCCACTTCAAAGAGGAGGATATTGGACTCATGGCTTTAACCTTTTGATTAAGCCCCCACATGCACAAAGCACCTGACAGGCACCTGGCGTTGTGAGGACTCAGGCTAGTGTGCTTCATGCTATAAAGCATAAAAGAGGGTAATAAACTATTCATACTCTTTTAAGGTTAGAAATTTAGAATTCATTCTTATAGCCCCATCTTGCCTCTTCACTCCCCTCAGTTTATAATGATGACTGGTGCAGTGTTTTTAGAGAAGCATGAATCAGACTGTCCCTATTAAAACAAACAAAAACAAACAAACAAGCAAGCAAAAAACCCACAACTGATGAACTCTGTAATATTGGAAGTGTTTTACCTACATCCAAGATGAACAGCAAGTGTATCCACAGATTTAACCACCATAATCAAGGTCCTGAAGGTTTTTTGACATACCTGTCTTAGACCTTATTGGTTTGTACTAAGTTTACAGGAAATACATCTAGGTTAGGAGCCCAGGAGTTTCTCCATTCAAATTTAGGTTTGATTCCTACATGTCTGACTAGTGGAATCAGCTTTATTTTCATATGTTAAGGAATTACTAATGTGGACATAGGTGTTTTGTTTTTAAGCATCAAATTCAAGAAGAAGCTGCATCTGTTTTTCTGCAATTATCAGAAATATATTTTTTGAAATTTTTAGTGAATATTGAGTGCTAACAAATTGGAAAAAAAAACGTGATTCTGGTAAAGTCTAAAGTCTGTATGATTTAGCACTAAAGCGAAGTTGCTAAAAATTAAGTAGTAGATCACACACTTTTTGGAGAAATTCCCTATTATACTTTGTTATTGAGTGATTCAATTACTCTGAATCAAGCCAGCCAATTAGTGCATTTTTATTGACCATTCTGTATACTAGGTACTGTCTTAAGCCCTAGGAATTGAAGCAGTCAGGCATATGGCTTACCCACAGAGAGATTCTGTCCTTCCATATAAATGGAAATTTTTTTTTTATTGGTTATTTGCTTACTATCCCTAAGGAGTCTTTTATCCTGTTTTAATAAAAGACTTATAAATTCTGATAAATATTTTGCTCTTCAGCTAGTATTCCTCAAGATATTTCAGGTGATAATAAAAAATAAAACTTGTAGTTCCCTACTATTTTAATTCAAATATCTCTGTCTTTCAAATTGAAATCTTTCTTGTGATTTCCCAACACTTCCACCAATTCTGTTTCTTTATTGGTATTTTATCACTCTCTGAGATTATTTATTAGTACCTTGACACACTCTACCTATCTTCCTTGCACCAGATGTAAGCTCTATGGCCATAGAGGTTTTGGTCTAGTTTGGTGGTATGTCATTATAGCCAGGAATGGTACTTGGAAAATGGGAGGCACTCAACAAACACTCCCTGGAAGGATGGGAGGATGAATGGATGAAAGAAGGAATAAATATTAGCCATGGATTCAGCATAAGGAATCTGTCACTACAAGATAGATCAGTACAAGAAATCCATCCTACACTGGATGAAAGGTTACTAAAGATGGCTTTTTAGGATCTCCATCTATCACCATAAGATTTGGGGATTTTACAATTCAGTCTCCTGATGACCGTTAATAATAGTCACTATTGATCCTGCAGTATGTTAGGAGGATAGCTTTGTGGTTAATAGTCCAAAGACACTGTAGCCATATCAAAAGAGCATTCAGTATTGACTCTCAGTGTTAGGCTACGTTTCAGTATTTGAAGACTTCTGTTGTAAAACTATTTTTATTTTCTTTTGTATCATCTGAAAACCACTTCACTTATTACTGAGACCTTCCATTTCTGCCAGGGACCAAAAATTATTATGCCCTGAGTTGCTTTAAGAAGGATTGTTTTTAATCTAGTTGGTGACTAGACTATTGCTAACAACAAACTAGAGGAATGAATGAATGGCAAATTGTCAACTTGAGAGTAAATGACAATAGGTATAAAATTGGTTGCACATGTTTTAAGTGTATGGCCATTTAAAGGAATATGTTTAAAGAGTATGAAAAACAGGAGTTTGACAAATTTGTCACCAGTCCCCATAGTATTAAAACAAGATCTAATGCTTGAAGAATAAGCAAATTGGTTTGGTTTTAGAAGAAGTAAAAGAAAGCAAAACCCATGCATTTTTTAGCAATTACCTTTATGAATGCCCACTATGCAGGTACATAGTGGGCCAAGTGGACTAAGCACTAAATATATTTATTATTTCCTATAACCTAACTATCGTCTTAGGAGGTAGATACATCATAAATATATCACAGATAAAACTAAGGGACAGAAAGATAAAAGAAATAAAGAGAAACTGAATCTGGATTTTGAACCAGATATGTTCATCATACTGTGGTCTTTGCATGCTACAACACTGCCTCCTGGGGTCTAGGCTGAAATTACACACAATACTTTATAACATGCACACATAATATATATAAAAGTTTATTATGCATAAAGATTATACATTGTATATTACAGTGGTAAGATTATGAGTGATTCTTTATTTTCTGATTTCTTTTTTTACTTTTGAATTTCTATTTATTGTCCAAATTTCTACAAAGAATATAAGTTAATTTTTACACTTGTATTTAAAAATATCCTTTGGGCTTTTTGGAGGGTATCTATAGATTTTTGGAGACTGATTACAAAGGGTGATAACCATGCTTACCCTAGCTGTGTCTTGGAACTGCTGCAAGAAGCAGAATATTAGCGTAACGGGTCACTGGTCAGCCTCAGCGTCTCATATCTGAAGACAAACTCCTCATCAAGTTAAATCCAATGTGACTTCTACTTTTGTAGCACTTCCTGCAACTCAGTGCCTATTAGAATGCTATATTCAAATAGCATTGCACTATTTAATGTGTTTTTCTCAGTGAGTTGAGTTTGGAAATCACTATATAAGTTATCACTACAATTATTTTCCACCTTCATCTGCCAAAAGAAAGAGAAATCAATTCAGTCTACATCTTGACTGCAAGGCTGTTATAAAAGATCCATTGTCTGCACCTATTCTATACATGGATTTTTGAAATTGAGAACCCAGTGATGCAACATAAATTTTAGAAAAGTGATCTTCAACTGCCAGGCAGGCCCTAGGACTATTTGAAACATGATTTTGGGACCTCCTTCAATTTCCATTACTCACAGGTCTTCACCTTTGCTTAGACAGGTTCTAGACCTGATGTTCTCACTGAAAGCTCTGTCATTTTCAGTAGGTTGCTTGTTCTCCATCCCAGTTTCTAATTGTGTAGAGTAGGAACTGCCACATCTGCAGCTCATTCATCACCTCTCCATTTTGTGATTGCTATTGGGGTGGTGAAGAACCCGTGCATCTTGCATGGTCGTGAACAATGAGGTTATCTAAGTCAGAATGGCCCTAACTTCTGGCTCCATGACTTACTTACTTTACACACTGGTATGTCCCTGGACCTCCCTAAGCCTCAGTTTCCCTATCCTTAAAATAGGGGTGATTGTATACATGCCTCAGAATCATTGTGGATAGGAAATGAAAACTATGGATAAAGAACCTGGCTCAATGACAGTCACAGAATGAGTTCTCCACGGATGGCAGATAACAACTATCCAAAGAGGTACATACAAATCATCTTTAATATTGGTTCTTGTGTTTAGATTTTGTTATTGTGTGGTTTTCTTGATTGATATGATTAAAACGCATGCATATGTTTATATTAGGTATTTATCATTGAAAATGGACAAAGTAAAAATCAAGCTTGGATCCATAATTCCGTCACTGCCATTGACTATCATTTTAAACTTGCTGTTAACATTTTGGTGGTTCTCTGTTTCATTTATATTAAGTTCTGTAAGTATTTTTATAGATAGAGTCATATATAATTATATAAATTTTATTGTATCTTCTTCATCAACTAAGTACTTCATGTTGTTTTACAAATAAAGCCAATTTTTAATTACTATTTTCATTATATAAGTAATTATACATATATATTTTTCATTTAGAAACTACAAATAGCAAATTTAGAGAATTGTAATTATTTGTAATTCCATAGGCCAGAGATAGCAGCTACTAACATTTTAAGATATTTTGTTCTGGTCTTTATTTAGATGTATATATTTATGTTATAAAATACCAGCAATTATAAGACCTACCACTATTTCCTCAGAAAGAAAAGAAATGCCACCAAATTGACATTGATACATTATTTCCTCTTTTTTTTTAAAGATTTTATTTATTTCTTTGGCAGAGAGAGAGATCACAACTAGGCAGAGGCGGGGGGGAGGGAAGCAGGCTCCCCACTGAGCAGAGAGCCCCATGCAGGGCTAGATCCCAGGACCCTGAGATCATGACCTGAGCAGAAGGCAGAGGCTTACCCCCTGAGCCACCCACGTGCCCCGACACATTGTTTTCTTATCGCTAAGAACTTTTATTTTGCGTGTCTTTACCTGATGCTCTTTTTTATTTTTTAAGATCGATTCATTTATTTGAGAGAAAAAGAGAAAGAGCAGGGGGGAGGGTCAGAGGGAGAGAATCTACAGCAGACTCCCCAGTGAGTGTGGAGCCCAACATGGAATTTTATCCTAGGACTGTGAGATCATGACCTGAACTGAAATCAAGAGTCAGATTCTTAGCTGATTGAGCCATAACTCACATAGTGACAAAATATGCACCTGCTCTGATCATATCTACACAATCTTTTTTTTTTTTTAAAGATTTTATTTATTTATTTTGACAGAGAGAAATCACAAGTAGGCAGAGAGGCAGGCAGAGAGAGAGGAGGAAGCAGGCTCCCTGCTGAGCAGAAAGCCCGATGTGGGGCTCGAACCCAGGACCTGGGATCATGACCTGAGCCGAAGGCAGCGGCTTAACCCACTGAGCCACCCAGGCGCCCCAATATCTACACAATCTTTATGGGGCCAGCACAATTTCATCACGACCAATCATGAAATTGGTGGGAAGATGAGCCCCAATTTCAGGCATACTGCGGACGAAAAAGCCATATGGCTTAGAACTACTGGAAAAGGAACATTTTACATAATTTTTTCTGTTATAGTACTTTATTTAGTTTTATCTTTTTGTGTTTTTTTTCTTAATTTCCATTCAATATTAAATTGGGAACATTTCCCAGTATCTTTAAAACTCTTTAGACCATCATTTCTTTCACAGTATTCAACAAATGTAGAGCCAGAGAACCTTAGCTTTTGAGGTTTTTAGAACATTACCATTATTGAAAACAAAACTTGCAAACAAGAATATATTAAAAATTACTTCTACAAAAGCAAGGGAGGAACTGGACAAATTAAGTGATGAATGTTCAAATGTGTACAAAATTTAATTTTAAAACTCCATAATTGCATGTTGGAATATCTTGACTTCTGGGAAGAATATTTTGATGAAGCGCCTATTTTTAATTAGATAAATTCATATTCTGTATAAGAAGGGAATGAAATTGAAAAAGCCTATGATTTCACATAAATCTAAATCTTATAAAACATTGAAGAGAATCATAAAGGCAATTTATTTGGCAAGCTTTGTTGTGCAAAAATATCTATCAGAGGAAGATACTGTGAAAGAAGGCAAAAACACTGTATGTATAAATTAACTGGACTCAAATATATAAACACTTCTATACAAAGAAATATTGGGATTCAGAATATCCTCCATTTAGCAAGTTTGCTCTGAATATGTCAGTAATTTCTGATACATGAACTATAATTATGAAGAAAACTATAATTTTACATTTTAAAATATTAAGTGATCATATTGAAAAAAGTGGATTTTCCAGAATGTAATAATGTGGTGTTATATACAGACTGAGCTTAGGAACTGATGAAAGTATATGAATAAATAATAATTATTTTGTATATTTTGCTTTTAATATTCATACATTCATATCAAGCTTTAAAAAATTGTATGTAGTATGCTGTATAATTATTATTTTTATTTTTTAGAAATAATTTAATGAACAAATATAGTTTATTTTCTTAATTTTAAACAGCTTACCAGTTATTATATATTACATTTATCTATTATATTTTATATAATATTAAATTTTATCACACACTGATGTATTTAGTAAATAAATATTCTATCATGTATTTTAAATAGTAACATATATTAGATAATAGAC
This sequence comes from Lutra lutra, assembly GCF_902655055.1. Lineage (NCBI taxonomy): Eukaryota > Metazoa > Chordata > Mammalia > Carnivora > Mustelidae > Lutra > Lutra lutra. The sequence goes on from NC_062280.1 coordinate 109,462,270, forward strand.
TTAATAAAAATGAAATAATAATATTTTTAAATATTTTAAAATCTTTCTTATGCCAGAAATTAATCCCTCTTTTGATCTGAATGAGATATTTAATCCTCCCCATTGTACAGTATTTAGGACACTGCTATTTCCCCTACTGTACTGATTATTAAACATATTAAACAGATATCTCTCCATCTGAAATTCTGATCATTTTGTTAGGATAGCTTCCAAGTAGTGGAGTTTCTGATAATATGAACATTTTATATCTTATGAGCATTTTAAAATTAAATTGCATTGAAGTCTTTTGAAAGATTTAATATGTTCTCTGAATATCAGGAAATAATAGTAATAAAAATCCAATGCATAATTTAAAAAAAGAAATTATTTAAAATAGGTTTTAAATAACTAAAAGAATATCAATAACACTTCGCAGAAAGGTAATGTTAAGCAAATAATGTGAATGGTACTTGTGAAAATTATTTAAAATAATTATATTTTTGTTCAATCAATTATATTTTTAAATCCAAGGAAGTCATTGGGCACATGTCATGTTCCTGGAGTTATGCATAATGTTCTAAATATCAAGATAAATAAGACACAGACTTTGTCCTTAAGGGATTCTTCTGGTGGAGGCCAAAATGCAAACAACAGAGATAAATATCACAAACACTTGCGGTTGTTAAAATAACAGAGCATCTGAGTTCTGTGAGCACAGAGGGTGGCTGCTCTTCTCCTGAAGAGTGGATATGATGATGATGGAGCATGTAACTGGTACATTTTTTTTTTTATTTAATTTTTTTCAGTGTTCCAAGATTCATTGTTTATGCACCACACCCAGTGTTCCATGCAATATGTGCCCTCCTTAATACCCACCACCAGGCTCATCCAACCTCCCAACTCCCTCCCCTCCAAAACCCTCAGTTTGTTTCTCAGAGTCCACAGACTCTCCCCTTCTGATTTCCCCCAACTCACTTCTTCTGGTAGATTTTATAAACAACACCGGCAGAGGACCTGAGGCTGGAAGCCTGAATCGTTTGATAGCAGAGATGAGAGAAAGTATGCATACATTAGAACAATATGAACAGAGCCTTCAGATAGGAAAAGCATAGCGTATTTGAGAAACAGAGAGAGGATTGTGAAGTTGAACTTAGCACAGTGTGGATCTGGAAGAGAAGGGGGCTTGGTTCAGGGGAAGGGTGTCCAGGATGAAGCTGGGATAAGTCTTATTTGTCTTCCTATGAATGCTCTCACTGTGTTAACTCACAGTTTCATGGCTGAGACTGCCACTTGTAGTACTATTCATATAGTATATTCATTCAAGATTTATTTATTGATACCTTATTTTCTGTGTGCTGGACACAATTCTAATCCCCAGAAACAACGCTGGGCATAGCAGATAAGCACGATGGCAATAAACGAGTACAATAATACGACAATTTAAAATAATGACAAGAGTTTTTTTTTTTTTTTTAAAGGGTAGAATTTTTTTTTTTTTAAAGGTTAGAATTGTAAAGAATGCTTGGCTGATTTGCAACAATGTGGATGGAATTAGAGGGTATTATGCTAAGCAAAATAAGAGAAAGACAAATACTCATATGTGGAAAATAAGAAACAAAGCAGATGGACATGGGGAAGGGAAGGAAAAATAAAATAAGATGCAAAAGGAGAGGGAGGCAAACCATCAGAGAGGCTGAACTCTAGGAAACAAACTGAGGGTTGCTGGAGGGGAGGTGGGTGGGGGAAAGAGGTGACTGGGTGACGGGCATTAAGGAGGGCACTGGATATAGTGAGCACTGAGTATTATATGCCATTGATGAATCACTAAATTCTACCTCAAACTAATTAGAAAGCAAGCAGGCAAGCAAGCAAGTGAGCAAGCAAGCTTGACTGGAGTTAGATTGGAAATATTCTGGATGAAGAGGTTAAGGAAAGCCTCTCTGGAAAGGTGATACGTGGAATATAGAAAAATGCTAGTAAGGGGTTAGTCTTCTTTAGTAGTACCAGAGGAAAATTTGTCCAGACTATAAGAATTGCAAAATAGCAAGTGCAAATGCCCTGGGACAGGAGCAGCCTTGGCATGTTTGAAGACCTGGAAGAAACCCAGTGATTGAATTTCAGGAGCTAAATAAGAATGAGAGGGCTAAAAGAGGATGTAGAGATAAAAGGTACCATGACTTTAGAGCTTATAGATCTTGGCCAGGGGTTTGAATGTTATACTGAATGTTATGGGCAGCTACTAGGTTTTTCTAGAGTGAAATAATGTGATTTTTAAGAGTCTATTTTCTTTCTTTTTTTTTAAGATTTTTATTTATTTGACAGAGAGAGAGATCACAAGAAGGCAGAGAGGCAGGCAGAAAGAGGGGGCGGGGAGCAGGCTCCCCGCTGAGCGGAGAGCCCAATGCAGGACTTGATCCCAAGACCCTGAGATCATGACCTGAGCCGAAGGCAGAGGCTTAACCCACTGAGCCACCCAGGCACCCCAAGAGTCTATTTTCTTGTAATACTGTTATTAATCTAATGTAGATGGGGATAGATGCTACATATATGTGTCTCCAAATAATGCCTCTCCTGTTTATATTTAATATTTGAAGATGTAGCTTTGTGTAAAACTAAAGTAGAGCTTGAACATGGTTCTCAAATCTATTTTTTTTTTTTTTGGTAATTATGAAGATCATTCTGGATTACTATGTTCTATTAAAAAGGAAATGCTGGGGCACCTGGGTGGCTCAGTGGGTTAAGCTGCTGCCTTCGGCTCAGGTCATGATCTCAGGATCCTGGGATCGAGCCCCACATCGGGCTCTCTGCTTGGCAAGCAGCCTGCTTCCTCCTCTCTCTCTCTGCCTGTCTCTCTGCCTACTTATGATCTCTCTCTGTCAAATAAATAAATAAAATCTTTAAAAAAAAAAAAAGGAAATGCTATTCTCTGTCAAGTTTTGAACTTTTGGGCTCATTCTGGGCAGAGGTGGGATATTACCCATGTGGGACCAAGGGTGTGGTATAGAGAACACAGGTCTACCATGCAAAGCCTCAGATTAGCCTTATAAACTTTGTAGAATGGAGTCTTTCTGACAGTTTTTCTTTGAGTATATTACTACCTCAGAAATGAATTAATTTCCCCTCTGATTGTCCTTATGTCAGTGGTTACTGCCATTTTGACTTTGATTGATTTTACCTCAGCCTCTTTCAAGGAGGTAATCATCTGCACAAAATGAGCAATTAAAAAATCCTGTACGCAATTAAAAAGTAAGATTTGTGGATAATCCTTTCCTAAGTAGTATATGTTTGTATATTCAAAAAACAGTCTTAAAAATAATGACATACATTTATGTCATACCTTCCCTTCAATTAATATTTTGGTCTATTTGCCTCCTGTCTTTTCTCCATGAATGTTTTATATAGTTTTGTTCATATCATATAGGCTGCTATTCACTTGATTATAATGCTAGTGCACATTTTATGTTATTTGTCAAAGTAATTAATCCTGGATGCCCAGAACAGAAAACAACTTTGAAACCTTGACGGCTTAATGCCACCAAGATTTATTTCTCAAGTAACTTCACTAGTGATTGGGTGACCATGCACCATCTTGTACCATTCCATTTAAAACAAGCACTGTAGAGAGTTGCAGTGGTGGAGAAAAAATGAGAGGGTACAAGCACATTAGGTCTTAACTGACCAGAAATGGCCAAAAAAACCAAAAAAAATACAAACTCTGCTAATTCACTAGGCTGATGTGCTTTCATGTTTAAGTACAATGGAGGACAAGGGATGTTTGATGAGCACTGTCTCTGTCACTGTCTGCCCTTCAGTCACCAAATACCTGCCACTCTCTTACACACATATACTCCGACCTTCTCCTATCTCAACACTCTCCAGTCTCAACACACACTGGACTTCCCAAACCCTTCCTGAAAGAAGACATTTCACAGTCTCATTCATTTACTGCTTCTGCTCCCAAGTCCAGATGTCTGCTGTTGTCTCCATAAGGTCTGTATGTGTTGGCTTCTTTTGATAAAAAGATCTTCCATTTAAGAACAATGGGAAAAAATGAATATCGTCTTTTTTTCCTCATCATACTTTATACACACATATACACAACGAGTGGGCAAATGTGGAGCAGAAGCAAAACAGTCCCAATGGACACCACCATCTGAGAGGGATGACGGGGAAGATTAAACAGGACACACCACAGTCACTGGTTTGTAGCCTTTCTGCAATCCTGCTCAGCAAATGCTAAAAAGTCCTCCTACCCTGGGATATGGAGGCTCGATTTGCTTTCTCAAGCATCTCCTTCATTTGATCATTTTCTGGACTCTTCAACTCCTCTCTACAAGGCTTTCCCTATTTTATTATCTTCCCTGGCATCAGCAAAAATGAACATCAGGGAATATGCCCACTTTGGGGGCTATAAAGCTTTTTCATTTCACTTCATGTTCTCAAAGTTGGAGCTACCAGGAACATTTTAAGGAGCAAATACTAAAAGGTGTTGTTGTTTTTTTTTTTCCCTAAACTCATGATATACTTATATATTTACACTTGTATTTGCCTCAAAAACTAGAAAATTTCTGATCAATGTACTTCCCTTTAGTTCTGTGTGCCAGTAATCATGCCTAACATTCTTTCTGAAGTATGTCTTGTGTCTCAGAAGTCCTATTCTCAGAGCCTTTCTCTTTCAACTCAATGGCAAATACTTATCTGGAAAAATACACGGAAATGGTACATACTTAATCTGGTCTTTGCCTTGATTTGCTTTATCTAACTAAGAGGTCTTACTGGACCTTTGTCACTCAAAGTCTTTGTAAAGACCCATTATTGGGGCCCCTTGGTGGCTCAGTTGTTTAGCATCTGCCTTCAGCTTAAGTCATGATCCCAGGGTCCTGGGATCTAGCCCTGCATCAGGCTCCCTGCTCCGTGGGAGGCCTGCTTCTCCATCTCCCACTCCTCCTGCTTGTGTTCCTTCTCTCGCTGTCTCTCTCTCTGTGTCAAATAAACAAATAAAATCTTAAAAAAAAAATCCATTATTTTCTTTGTGTACTAGAAGCACTCATGTTTTTCCAATCAGGGGGACCTAGAATTTCTATAATCCTCCAAGTCCTTTATTTCTACATATAAACTGGCATATTGTTTCCTGAGTCTTTCTCTTTCTTCTAAGCCTTAGCAAACACAACCAATATACACTTCTCATATTCCAATTCCCAGCCTCTTCCTTAAGCCATAAATCCATTTGCCCTTTAGGTTAATGATTTCACTAAACGTTTCAGCACCCCCAAACATAGATCTCTATCTTTCCCACTTCCAGTATCAGTCTCTATACTACCCATGGAAGAATCACTAAGCCTGGCCACCAATACACAATCAGTGACTTACTCTTTCTTTTTCTTCCCATTCTTTCTTTAGCAGAACCTCTTCACTTCAAAGTACTGATTTCTGCATGAATCTAAGTAACTAAAACTAACTCCTCACAAAAGAGGAACTTCTGAATTGTCAAAGTGAAATGCAACACTTTGTTCCTCACACCTTTTTTTAAAAGACATTGTTTATTTATTTGAGAGAGAGACAGAGTGTGTGCACACATGTGCATGTGTACATGAGAGAGTGGAGGAGGGGGAGAAGGGGAGGGAAAGAATCCCAAGCAGACTCAGAGCTGACTGTGGAGCACACCACAGGGCTCAATCTCAAGACCCTGAGATCAGAACCTGAGCCAAAATCAAGAATCCAACACTACTGACTGAGCCACCCAGGCACCCTGCTCCTCATACTTTATTTGGGTGTGAATGGGGCAGGCTTCTTTCATCTATGCCGTTGGTCTTGACGGCCAACACCTCGCTCCACACATGACACGCACCACTTTCCCTCATGTCTATTTGCGGGAACTAGTTTGATGGCCCCACTGTAAATTTTAGTGTGGCTAGGGAGTTTAGGGAAACACATGTAACATTGGTTAAGTCTCCACCACATTATTGTGAACCAGTTTATCTTTTTAAAACTGCTTTCTCATCTGTGATTTAATATGAATTTCAAGTTTTTCTTAGAATTGAGGCAAGGAACTCATGCGTCTGTCCAGCTCAGCGTATAAGAAATACTTTTCTTTGCACTAGCTTTTGCAGTATGTTCTCTTATCTTGGGTTTAGCACACATAGAAATCTGTTTTCTTAATTTTACAAAAACAATCACGAGCCCAAACATTCCTGCAATCATGAAGGTACATAACCACAGGAAAGATAAATAATTCCAATAAACTATAGCAACTACCAAGGGAACCCAGAGCAGAGCACCCTTAGTTTGTGGGCCAGGAAGCGTCCCCCGGAGTAAAGGGCATGTAAAGGGTTATGCTAGGGACAGGTAGAAATGAGCCGTTTGAAGCTTGAAGAGAAGGAGAGTGGTTCAGAGACAGAGAAGGCAAAGAGGAAGAAGGAACATGAGTCTTTGGTATAATGAAAGAAGGTCAGCAGTAAGCTGAATGCAGAGGAGGCATCAGTGGGAAGGGAAAACGGGCAGAAAGCCCAAATGAAAGGTCTGGTGGGGTCTGTTAAGGACTTGAGAGTTTATCCTGAGACAGAAGATTTAGCAAACCACTGCCAGGAGCCGTTCACCTCCCCTGCCTTCCTCCACTGCCTTGCTGGCTATGTTAACTTAGAAACAGGTTTGGCCTGAGGGCTGACAGCCGTTATTCAGGACACAGGTTTTCCCAGCTGTTTCTTCAAAGGTAATCCAAGGGCCAAAGGACCTGACTCTCCTGCAGTTTTAACCTTGAAAACCTGGGCAGAGATGAAGTTATCCATCAGATCGAGTTACAGGAACTGTAGAACCCAGGCAGTCTGTTCAGAATGCATTCCTGCTCTGGAGACAAATGTTATCTTCCAATATCTTTGTACAGGGTATAAAAGTAAAAAAGTTAAAAAAAAAAAGAAATAAATAAATAATATTAATGTTATTATTATTTTTTAAAGAGCACCTCTGAAGAAATAGCTACGGGCACATTTGTTTCTCCTCCAACTTGTGATTTAGCAATTATGTGATCAGGCATTACATGTTTTACAAGGGCCTCGTCTGTTACTGCTACAGCCACTAAAGCTTCTGCTTTGATGATGGACTATGTAACACTTGCAACTGATAGTCTCTGAATCTTTATTTTCTTTGCAGAGGCAACTGTGAAAGCTCCAAAAACTGGACAGCTGTACTTGCTAAATGAAGTGGAGTATCGATCACACTCTCAAACTATCATGCCTTCTGCAATTTGTGAACTAACATCGCACTATTCATTTTGCCGGTATCCATCACACTAGGTTCTTGCCTTCATCCTCTTCCTGTCCCTACACCCAGATATGTGAAGGGAAATCATTAATGCAGAACTTAGGCATAATGTCGTATTATTGGTTTTCCTACCATAGTTCAATTTTATTCATATTATATAAAAAATGATTTTTCATTTATTACATGTATTGTCTTATTATTAGACTATGCTGTTCAGTGTGGCTTCCTATCTTTGGTTCTGCCTGACACTCACCCACACACTATTCAGTGAAAGCAAGAATGACACCACTCATGTCTCATGCATGGTGGGCATTCTAAAGGCTCAGTCCCGACAGCTTCTATGTGGACACCAGTTTGCATTTGGTCCTTGCTCTTGGTACGTTATGAGGTCTATGGGGTGGGCTTGACGTTTTGCTCTTGTCAGTTTGTCTCTAATCGTTCCAGGGACTAATCTGTGGGTCTACCTTAAGCACTCCACTCCAGATTATTTGGGGGAGGATACCCACTAGAGGTGACTCCTCTGGAAAGAGGGGAAAACAAATAAACAAACAAACAAATAACTTACTGGAGTAAGACTATGTGCTCTTAAGGATAATGAAGATGATGATTAAAAGCACACTTTTTTCTAGCCCTTTGCTCTGTTTTGCTTTTATGTGACCATTTCTCCATCTGTGGATTTGGCCTCTTCCCTTCATCAAAGCAGTTAACTAAGGGGTGCCTGGGTGGCTCAGTCTGTTGAGTATCTGACTCTTGATTTCAGCTCAGGTCATGATCTCTGGGTGATGAGATGGAGCCCCATGTGGGGCTCCATGCTGGGAGTGGAGTTGGCTTAATATTTCTCTCTCCATCTCTGTCTCTCCCCACCCCACATGCTCTCTCACTCTCCCTCTCTCTCTGAAAGACAGACAGAAAGAAAGAAAGAGAGAGAAGTTAAAATCAAATTCATTTTTTTTCTCTTTATAATGTCCCTCATCTCCAGATATCTGGCCAGGATTATGTCCTCCAAAGCTCAGAGCTTCTGTCAAAGAATTGAATTCTTTGTTGTTCTTTGTTTTTGGCATTCTGACTACATATGTTTGATCTTTGCCCACAGAAAAGTACAAATATCCACCTACTTGTTTCTTCCTCAGCAAATCTATCTTCTTACATTTGACTGCAGTGCAACATGAATTATGTTTTCTAACAGTTTTCTCTGTGTTGTGGCAACACCCTCCTTCCGCTCATGAACATCTGGGAGGTCCGTTGCGTCATGTCATTTAAGGCCTGCTTTATCATTTACCTGCATGTGGGGAAGAGGGAGGCAGAAGCCCAACATCACTTCCCAGAACTGACTCAAACGGGGCAGTACCTGTTTGGATGATATACATGTAAATTTATGTATTCGATCATGGCACACATTTTCTAAATGGTGATTTTCAAAACGAGATGGTTCCACCTTGCAATCTCTTGTGCAACTGTTTATAGCGACAGATAAAGCAGCTGCTCACCCATGACACAGTCACAGAAGTGTCTGACCCTTCCTTGGAGGCTAAAAGCAGCTGTTAATGTAGGCCACAACAATCAAAGCAGGTGTTCAGCTCAGAAACAAACAATTGCTAAAAATATTACCTCTGCCTGTTTCTATAAAACAGCAACACATTAAAGTGAATTGTAGTTTCCAGCTATTCATGGTACTAAATGTATGAGTTATCTGAAAGAAATGAACATCATTGCGAGGGCATCCTCTTTGGGCTTAGTTGTTTTCACATCATGAGACATGACCTAATTCACTTCTCTAGACCATTGTTATCATCATTATCACCACCATCATCATCCCTTTAATTTTCATCATTAAGTTCTATTTGTGCTGAGAACTATGCTAAGGGCTGGGAATAAATGATGAATAAGACAGGCAAAAGCCTAGTTTTATAAATTATATGTTCTAGCAACAAGGATGATTAAGGAAATAATAAGGCAAATAAGTGAAACTTAAATAATTTTAATTACTATGCTAAGAAGAAGTATTTTATGCAGAGAGAATTCATAATTTGAGTACTTGACCTCAGGTGAAGTACCAAGAAAGGCTTCTCTGAAGCATTGGCATTTAAGCCAAGATCTGACATAGAAGAAGGAATAATGCTGGGAAGAAAAGTAGAATAGTAGGTCCAGAGAGAGAACAGACAGTGTGAAAACCCTGAACCAAGAAGAGCTCATGAACACAGCAGAAGTTAGAGGAGCCAGGGAGGAAAGGGCTAGATCCTTCAGGTTCCTAATGGCAAAGATAAGTTCTGAGAGAACTGGACAACTGGACATCTATCAAAGCAAATTAAGTGGGGAGTGGTATGATTAGTGATTAGACATCCCCCCACCCAACCCATGTAAAAATAACAGTCTGCCTATAGTGTGGAGAATAAGGTGGAGGGAAGCAAGAGCAGTTATGAGAACAAAAGAAAGGAAACTATTGTCCTGAAAAAGTGCCAGAAGCATCTTTCATACCAAATCTCTAAGCATGCCCAGTGACTTTTTAGTTTGCTGTCTGTGTTTCCAAAAATACTCATGAGTCCTAGGTGTTTTCATGAAGATGACTTCCGTCACTCAACCACTCATTCAGCCTCACTTTGTGGTGCACTGACCCTGTGTGAGGCACTGGCGTTCAGGGAGGAGATGCACAACCCCAGCTGCCAAGGCGTACTCTGGGAAGAGCAGGCATGTGACTTATGACAGGACAGGTGCCATCACAAGAGTAGGCAGGAAAACTAGGGTTGCACTGGAAAAGGTGCCTAACAAGGTATTGATCCAGAAAGGTAATACTGTAGATTCATAGAATAGATGCACTTTAGTGAGAAACAAAGTGAGAATCAAAATTAGCCAGAGATCTCTGGTGGTTATTGACTATTTTCTATAAGCTATTAGTGTGGGACTTTAAAGAATTCAAGACAAAAGTCACAAATGCTACTTTTAATCATATCCTCCTTTGAGGATTCAAAAAAAAAAAAAAAGAAGAATATCATGTTTTCATTTTCACTCTTTATCACTCGCAATAGTAATTGCCTATATATGCCCTTGTGGAGGTTCCCAAATATTGTTTTAATCAGGCCTCATTTTTCTTGCCCAAACTCATTTTCAACACTTTTTAAGCCCTGCCTTTTTCTTGTGTTTGGCTCTGTCTCCTTAATACATTTTATTAGTCAAAGAACATGAAATTGCATTTGCTAGAACCTCAACTGGAATGGTTAATGAAAGAAAGAACATGATTGATTTATATACCTGATAATTGAAGACTATACCAATTCCAGGCAACCTGGGATATGGAAATCAAATAATGCCCTGGAGACTTGGTTTCACTTCCTCCCCAGCCACTCTCATTTGCTCCCACTCCCTTACACATGAACAGTTTCTCTAGCTTCCATGTCTGCTGCACTCACAGGCAGACCTTTCCACAAGTATTAGCCAATAGCTAGCCAATTGCTGTTCCAATATTACAGCCTACCAGTCTATCCTATATAGGACAAAGTCAACTTATCTTTCCAAGTGGTTCTACCAAACTCCAGAAGTGAGCCACCTATGGTCACAGCCAGGTTGGAGAATTGATTCTATCCAGGAGTATCACCTATGTTGGCTGTCCAGATCTTGGCCACACATACTGCATGCATGCATCCATGAAAGAGTAGGAGTGTGGGTGGCATCTGCTCCACACAGATAGAGTGGGGTAACAGTGGATATGGTGCAGATTCTCCAGGAGAGTGCTGAAGTGTCAACATCAGAATGGGAGAAATACAGGGCAGTATCTGCTACATTTCTCACAGAACATAACTGCTCACTCTGATCTCCCATTTTTGCTAACTTGGTTTTCATCAAAGTCTTTTCCTCCAATGGAAGCAGGTTTGAGGAAGTTTCATCCTTAAAATCACCTACATCTGATTACATCTATAATTATTGTTTGACATCTGATTACATCTATAATTCTTGCTTCCACCTTTGATTTTTGACACCAGTATTTTATCTTGGACCTGAAATCTATAAAATTAAGGGCTTTTGTCTTCAACCCCAGCTATTTTTTTTTTTTCCTTTTGGTTGCATTCTGAATATATTATAAGATATTCTGGTCATCCCTGGAAAGCATGATCATTGCTTTGGGGATTATTCTGGAAATAATAACTTTATATACCAGAAACCAGGGACTCAGAAGGTATGAATGCAAGGATTTCTTGGGCCAAAAGGACAAAAGTTGAAGATGGCTAAAGACAGAGAATGCTCCATTGGTGTTTCCTAGGTTTCCAACAAGGAAGGGGAGACACTGGTAGGGGTAGAAAATTGATGCTTTAGTATCCAGATCTCATGTTTTTTTGATACTCCATAGCTTCAGCAGAGTCTTCTCTAAAACTTTCCTGGGAGTTAGTTGGAAATGCAGAATTTAAAACCCCATGGCAGGCGTACTGAATCAGAATCTGTAATATATAACAAGACCTGTAGGTGATTTGTAAGCACTTAATAGTTAGATAAATATTGCTCTAAAAGTTTTAGTCTCAAGTACACTGTGCTTCGGGGTATAAGGAGAGATTCAAGGTTCTACATTTGACCATAATATTAATGGGACATAAGTATTTAAAAAGCTCTCCCTAGGGCGATGTGATTTCAAGGGAGAAATGCTGAGCCTACATGAAAGTCTTTTCCCTGAAAACTCTCCCTTCTTTGCCAATATTGAGAGGCTTGTTTATTAAAAAAAAAATAAAATAAAAAAAGAAAGAAAATTATATTTTGTTACATATAAATGAAGGTTCATTGTGACCTCACAAGCTTGAGTGCCAGTCTTGGCCACTTATCCATGGTTCTGACTCTGCTTCCAAACCCCTTTCCCAGGCTCTGCCCTGGATTCTAACATGATTCTTTATTACCTGCTTAGTTAAAAGACTGAATTTATTCATTTTCCATTTTCTTTGGCAAGAGTAGCCAATTCAATGTTGCTAAGTAAAATCAAACCAGATGTGCTAAGAATTTTATTGACCATTTTATGTAACTACTTGAATTACCAGAAGGCTCAAACCAAATTCACAGAAAATTAAAGCATAGGAATCTTAAGCCAGAAACTATTTAAACAGGCTTAAAAGGTTACCACAGGAAAAGAACAGGATCAGTGTTTGAGTGATAAAACAAGAACTTAAGCTGAATCAGGGAGAGAAAACCCGCCTCTTGATCTATAGATTTAACTCCTTCATGAAGTATCAGCTATTTACTGTTTGGGGAGTTAAAAATGAACTAATATATAAATATAAAGGCTCCAAATTGGCAATCCTCCCACATATTATACTGAAAAATCATTCTGTAGATGTGTAGGATTTGAAAACAGAGACTGTGCAGTAGGAAAAAAGCATGTGCCTGTGAATGAGGCTGAGTTGGTTTCCAATCCACATGAACCACGCATTTGGGCAAGTAACTTCGGTTCTCAGACTGGCATTCCTTATGTACAAAATGGAATTAATAATAAAATATATAAAGCACTGTTTTCAGATTAAATGAGATTATTTCTTTTAGAGCCCACCATAGGCTACAAATATTCAGTAATGGGGAGCTAGGAATGTTAGGAGAAAAAGTTCATTAGAGAAGTAATTATAGGAGGGAGACACTGCATAATGCTCAATTGACTTAAAGATCTGAAAAAGAAGGTCATCTCCATTTTTGGGACTCCATACTTGAGACTCACAGACAGCCTTTGGAATAGCGAAGAGAGATATTCTTCCAACTTAATAGATGCAGATGGAACACAAGGAAAATTGAGAATAAGTGGCTTCTGTAAGGCTTTCAGCCCTTTCGTTGAAGAGTCAGGCTGCACCCAGCTTCCAGACTCTGACATTCTGGGGATTTTAACCAGCATGTTGCTTCCTGGGCTTTAACTATTCTGCATCAGCCCTCCTTTAGAGCTATGACCCATGGCCTCTGCTTCTTGCCAGCCAAGTTTCCCACTAAGACGCTGAGTGATGGAAAGAAAATGGAGCTCTGCATAGAATTGAGTGTTGGCTCCATAAGGCAGATGTTCTTTTCTGTTGAACAGTTATCCCAAGTACCAGCAACAGTGTCTCCCACATAGTAGGTATCAGAAATATTTGTTGGGATAATCCCTAAGCATGTGTTTTTATACTATAAGGGAAAGATTGGTAACCTACAGGTCAACCTGTGTGTGTGTGTGTGTGTGTGTGTGTGTGTGTGTGCATAAGGGCATTTGTAATTTTGATTTTGTGATTGTGTGTCTTTGTTTTGATGGGGGAGAAAGGAAGGAGGAAGAAGGTACCAAGTGATAAAGAAAACATGCAGAAGTGTGGAACTCTTATCATGTTTGTAAACTCTTTCCCTCTATTAATAATAACCTTTATCTTTACATCCCTTCAGAAGGAAAGGTCAAGATTGGCTAGAATCATAACTTACCATTATAATTTAATTCCCTTCCTTCCTCCACTACCCCCTTTACTATACTCAACCCCTCCCTTAATGAGCCCTTGGAGAGTGTGAGAAAAGAAAACAGGCCTCATCAATTTCCCTAATGACCCTTTCAAAATGCCCTTTTGTTAGACTTTTTATTTTTAGATCTTTTCAAACAATGTTCCTATTAAAAGGTTGTCAAAGGCCCCATGGGATTTATGGAAACTTTCATTAAGAAAAATAGGCAATGATTTCAAGGACAGTGTCAAATGTCATAAAAAGAGCTATTTTTAAAGTTATGGATAAGTAGACAAAGTTTCATTAAGTAGTTAACCAGATTCGCAGTGGGAGCTTGAGGTTGGCAGGAACATGGTATACTGTGGCAGGCTTAGGTTTGAAGCCTGATACTTACTGGCCCTGTGCCCTCATGCAGGTGCCTCTGAGGATACAGTCCTCTCCTTGAAAGTTCCTTTACTATTTTTTTTTTAATTTTGGATTAAAACGAGGCAGCTTTTAGAGGTAAAACTCAGTACATATCCCTAGTAGTTAGAAAGGCATCCAATATATACTGAGTTCCTTCACTCTGATCATGTTTGAGAACTTCAAGTCTTATTTGAGTTCTCTTCCAAATTTCTTCAGATGAATTATTTTTTTTTTCTCTTAGTCTATACCTGATAAACTTTTTTTTTTCCCCCTTCCTGTAGGAATCTGCTCAGGCTGCCATAACAAAAGATCATGTACTGGATGATTTAAATTTATTTCCCACTCTTCTGGAGCCTGGGAGGACAAGGATCAAGGTTCACCCCTTTCAATTCCTGCTGAGGAATCTCCTCTTGGCTTGTAGATAGATAGCTGCTTTCTTGAAATGCACTCGCACAGCCTTTCTTTGGGGCATGCTGGTGAAGAAAGAAAGAGCTAGGTCTCTGCTCTTTCCACTTCTTCTTCTTCTTTTTTTTTTTTTAAAGATTTTATTTATTTATTTGACAGAGACAGAGAATGAAAAAGCAGGGGGAATAGCAGAGGGAGAGGAAGAAGCAGGTTCCCCACTCTGCAGGGAACCTAATGGGCTTGATCCCAAGACTCTGAGTTCAGGACCAGAGCCAAAGGCTGATTTTTAACCAACTGAGCCACCCAGGTATCTCTGCTCCTTCCACTTCTCATGAGACCATCAATCCTGTCAGATCAGGACCCCACCCTTATGAAATCATTCAACTTCAATTCCATCCTAAAACCCTGTAAATATAGTCACATTAGGGGTTAGGGCTTCAAGATAGGATTTTTTTTTTTTGGTAGGGGGTGAACACAGTTCATAAACCATAGTACTACACAACTATCAAACTTCAATCCTCAAGTTCTCTGATTTTCTCATGTTCCCACAGGAAGAAGTAAATCATTTGCACAAGTCACCTAATGATAACTTATACTCACTCAATAAAACTTTATTAATTACCTGCTGTCTGGTGGGCTCCATACTAGGATCTGGATTATCCTCATTAATAAGATATGATCTCCATCTTATGAAAGCTAATAAGAGAAGAGAGACACTTAAAAATAGAAGAAACAGAATATTGCTGATGTGATCACAGAAATAGGTTTGTAGTATTGTGGAGTACAAAGAAAGGAGACTCACTTATGCCTGAAAAGGAAGAAGCCGGGGAGTCTTGAATTATTAGTAGGAAGGGATGTGGAGAGAGAATAGAAGGCAAGAAGCAGCCTAGTGCTAAGATGGCAATAAACAATCTGCAGACAATTTGGAGGATCTAGCAGTTGGGATTGGAAATGGGTGACTCAGTGAACCATAAAACCAGAATTTCAGATGGGAACTGGTTTATAGAAGACATTATATGTTTTTCTGAAAAACAACTTCTTTGTCCTTGAAGGCATTAAATATACTTTTACAATAAACTATTGTGCCTGAAATAAGAATTGGGTTGGAAATATGTGGAATTGGGACAAGAGTGAGCTTTGCAACTGAGTAAGAATGTAGCGTTATACTTGCTAGTGATCAGTCCTTTCACCAGGGGACTGTTGAATGAATAGGACCCAGGCCTCTGAATGGGTTGGAAATTACAGTGTATCCATGTTACCATTGTATCAAGAAACCATTTGTCATTGTTTCTCAATTAACCTTGTGCCGTCATAGATATTTAAGAGTCACTTAGGCTTATGCATCCAATTCATACCAAAAGCAGTCTACGAGATAATTACTTTTATTTATTATATGATTAATCACTAGTTAGGTGGCTATAAAATACTTTTAAGTTACTTTTATGAATCAGATCATTAAATATATTTGTTACAGAAGAGGCAAAATTTCTAGATTCCCTCTTAACCACACGTACACACACACTCAAATATTCAAGATTGGAATTCATTAGACACAATCAGCTCCCAGCCCTGACACTGGTTGGTACATCAGGAGAGAAGCCCACCCAAGAAAGAGATGAACAGTAGCTAATAGATAATCAAGCTCTAAGGACTCTATTTCTCTTTGCAAAATGGCCTAGAGCCCCCAAATTTGGTTTTATCTCCCTACATCTCTTTCTCTATCTTAATATATTAATTTTTGTCTCTTAACTTGAAAAAAAATTAAAAAATTTTCGTCCCATTCTCACACTTTTTCAACCCTTGACACTTACCAAGAATATAAGGTTATGGTATTGTGTGGATCATCCCACTCATGTCCATGTGACTAACTGGGGGTACTGAATACACCCCAGGTGAGCTAGCCCCAAGACAATAATATAGAATCCAACAAAGCCTTGAGACCAGAAGGAGGAGTGGGTTGTGGTGGTTTGGCATGGGTGGGGATATCACAAATCATATCCAGATCATTCCTGTTCTACATTCAATTGTTAATGGTTTGCCTGGGCCATCAAAATTTGTACGTATGGATAAACTTAGTACTTCCTTCATTTTGTCATCTTTAGTGATAGAACTAAATTGCAGACTTCAATAGCTTTTCTTAATAACCAAAAACATATTATACTATATCCCTTGTCCTTCAAAGCAGCCTTGATTTGTTGCCCCAAAGGTCCCCTTCAGAATACTGTGGATGGGTGATTTCTAGGAAAGCCAAGATGCTGAATATTTTCCATGTACCAGATTCACAAAGAATAATGTGATCATGATGCCTTGTTTTCTCAAGCTTTCAGATGTGGGGGCCTAGACCTGGCAACATGCAGTCTCTTGCTACTTCATCTGAATTACTTAAATGGGGACTTTCTGTCTGCATTCTATTATGGATTTTTGTGTCTCACAACTGGCAGTTTCCAAATCTTCAGGGCATAAAGAAGGCATAGCTCAAATTAGAAAGTGCCTTGCCAAAGCCCATAAGAACAGCCATTTCTCCATGATTTGCAGTGACTTGTTTGAATCTCCATAGTGGGCCCTGAGAGACCCATATTTTGTCTTTGGGAGCAAGCACAACACTGAGTTGATTCACAATTTTAGCTGAGGAGACACACTGAGGCACCAATGACTGCATTATTTTCATGCGGATGATGTACTTGGGGGCCTCCAGCCTCTCCCAGTCTGAGCTCAGGAGTCCCACTTTGATACTTTAAACTAATAATATTCATGAGTTCACTTTTCCACTTATAAAAATAACACATGCTCATTTTAAAAATATATATAGTGGAAAATAAAATCTCTCACAATCTCACTGTTATTGGTGTTTTAATGACCACCAATATGTTTTAACCCATCCATCCATCCATCTATCCATCCATCTACTCTTGCATATCCAGGTTTGTTTAAGAATATATTTAAGACAACTTACTTTATATTATGAATATATCCCCATCAAATCATTGAAATATATATCAAGATTTGTTTTTCTTATCTGTAACAATTTTTACCTTAAAATATATATGGAAAAAGTTGAAAGGGAAGTGTATCTGAATATGTATATAGTCTACATGTATGTGTATAAGTGAGGCACATAAGGCATACAACGGGCAAATAAGCATTTCTGTTTGGTTGGTTGGTTTTGAACTCTGCTTTGCCTGTGCTATTATTCTTCCTTCAACAAGAGGAAAACTTTATTCTGTAGAGTATATAATTTTAAGGTTGCAAGTGAGCTCAGAGACCATCTGGCCCTGTGGTTTTCAGATCTCAAGGGTTCCAAAAAGGTGCCTCAGGGTTGCCGTGGGCACAGTGCTTCACCTCCGATTGCCAGAGCTGCTCCACTTCTGTTTTATAAATAGTGGTGTTTCACAGAACAATTTATTTAAATTTGTGTGCACGTGTATGTGTATGTATATGTGTGTGTGGAAAGCTTTCTACTGCCTTCAAAAATAAAAAAAAAGAGTCTTTGAAACTGTTGGTCTTGTTCAACTCCTTACTCAAGATGGTTGCCTCTCCTGCCACAGGCCTGTCAGGTGGCCCTTTAGATGCCACTTAATTCCCCCTCCCTGCAGCGACTTCAGCTAAGCATACAAGTACAGAAGCTCTCTCCCCAAGGCAGGGGCCTGAATGAGTTAAGAAAAATGCACCACCTCTCACCGGTGATTTATAGTTCAAGAATCCAGGTATGTTTCCTCGTGGGTCAATTGTATGAACACTAGGAGAAGCATTTCGCTAAAAGCTTTTGAGAAAAAGTTTCCTCAGTTTTGAGAAAACAAACATATATAAAACAGAAGAGACAAGCCCTCTTCCTACCTTGATGAAGTGTAGCTTGGAACAACTGCTGTACCTCCTTAGTCAGCCTACAAAAGGGTTAGAGGAAGGCAGGGCTCAGAGAACTTCGGGGATGTGGAAATAGACCAACCCAAGTGAGTTGCCCTACTTCCCATCCTTCTTTGCTTTGCCTTCAAAGCCCAACTATGACGTTTTATTGTCATAATGAGCCAGGCCCGTGGGAGTCGTGTGTTCTGCAGAACATCTGATGTACAGTCTGACTCCCACTATGCCTGAAGACTGAAGGCTCCCAGACAAGCTTGGAAACCTGTGGAGTGTTGCACAAAAAGCTGGGTTGAGGCCAGGGGACTCTGATATGATTCCAAGTATAATTGCGTACTGTTTCTTCCTACGAAAGTTGCCTAATCGGTCTACATCTCAGTTACCACATGAACAAATTGGTGACCAATACCTACACAATAACTAAGTGACGGAATTGCTGAAGGGCTCACATTCACACATGCGGAGTATCATGCAAAATGTGCGGTGGCATTCTCATGGTCATCATGGGGACTGAACTGCTCTAATAATAGCTATCATTTTGGTGCTCTTTACTGTATGCCTGGGTCTCCACAAAATACTTGCTTTTCATGCTCACACAAAATTCATGATGTAGGTATAAAGCCTCATTTTTATATCTGAACTGCTTAGGACCAGTGTTTTAGAATCCAGAATGTTCTGGGTTTTAGAAAGTTCATGTGAAGCATATGTTATGTATAAGGTGCCATCTTCTCTGCGATCTGGGCAGCACATCATCTCTAAACACAGTAATATTTCTACCAAAAAATATATGACTATTTGCATTAAATGGTTTTCGTTAAGACTTCACATTGTTATGGGGCTGACTCTACCTTTGGGATAAATTCACGGGATAAATTCAGATTTAGCAAGCCCAATGAATTAATACTAATGTTACCAGTAATGATAATGATAATAATAATTTTCAGACCTTCTTGAAAATCAGAATTGTGGACTGTGTTGCACTTATCCCATTTCGCAGATGAAAAACTAAAGCATGCAAGGGTTAAGAAACTTTCCTCACATCATACTGCTTTTAAGTGGAGAAGTTAAGATTGAATCCAAGTTGTTGGTTCCAGAAACTCAGCACTCAAGCACCCCACAAACACTTTTTCACAGAGGTTGCCTGAATAGGTTCCTCTGCTTCAGCCTCTGAGTTAACTAATAATCCCCATTATCCTTTTAGGAGGAGTTTTAGAACACCAGAACTATTTTAAAGAAATCTCAGCAGTTAGGCTTTGGGGCAGAAGGATAAACAAATACCTTGTTCTTCCTTTTCTTCTTCCATATTTTCTGTATCTCTGTTTGGTAAAGAGAAATTAGATGCTTTATTAAAGTCTCAGAGAGACAAAAAGAGTCTGAGAGAACAAGCACAGATACAAGGACAGATGCCAATTTGGTGGTCATTGAAGTTACTGACTTAAACTACAGGCAAGCACATATACATTTAAATTCATACACACATGTTATATATACATCTTTATATTTATAGGATATGTGTGTGCCTATTTGTATGTATGTGTGCGTGTTACCTCTTAATGTACCGGAATCTGTGTGTGTGTCCGTGTGTGTGTATGCATGTGTTACCTATTAATGTACCAGAACCTGGACCCTATAAGGATGTGGAACTGGCAATATGGTAGAGACAGACAAGCAGATAACACTCGCATTTTTTTTGACTGCAGTAAGTGTAGTAATTCTTGAGTGGAATATGTGCACATGTTCATAGGATAAATGAAAATGGAGAGTTCTCCAGTGTTTCCCAGAAGACACAACATTGCAGCAAGACAAGGAGGAAGAGCTGACACTTGTCTGGAGGAAGGGAAGCAGAGGAAAGCATTGGCAGTCCGTGGGAGCAGTGGACACAAGCGTATTCTGTTCAGTGCTACTCCCCCACAGAGCTGCAGGCCAGGCTGTTGACAGGGAGAAGCAAACAGGGGCCAAATCACAAAGGCCTCTTTTGCTTTGAAGCATTGCCAATATTTTTGTTTTAAAGTTAATATCTCAACCTTAAATAATCTTCAGCTAGAGATCGTGTGAAAATATTCCTCAGTTCAAAGAGCATATATATTTATATCACGCATTTTTATAAAGCCCTGAGCTAAAGGTATGACTTACATAATCAGCAATTCCTCAAAGTATGGTTGAATCTGTCTTCTGTCCCAGGTACAATGCAGAGACTTGTGATCAGGAAATAATGAGATAATTATATTACTTTATGCTCCACAGTCAGGCTTCATCATTTTTTAAGAATGTCTAAAATTCTATTAAGCTTAATTGTTGCAGCTATTAATAACCCAAGGGAAGAGTTTGGAAAACAGCACTTACAGTGTTCCTCTAGTGATTCAGATCATGTCTGAGAATAAGGATCTTTATATAATCCAGGGACAGGGTATTTTTGTAGTGTGTCAGCTTATTCCAGTGTGAATGGCTGGCCACAAAACCACTCTGTTCCCCAAGCCAGAAGCCTGGGAATCTCTGTCAGATTTTCTCAACCTTCACTTCCAATCAGTTTGTTATTTCTCTCCCTTAAGCATGTCTAGCTCCCTTTCTCACAAACCTGTTGCCACTGCTATAATTACAGAATCCACTGACGCTTGCTCTCCGTCATGACTCAGCTCCCCATGAAGCTTTCCTGAACCTTCTCCCCTACCTGAGCAGAACCGATCACTCCTGTCTGAAACTCCCACAACAGCTTGGGGGCTATGTTTCACTATGTCTGTCTACTCTCCTGGACTATGTATGACTTGCCTTTCGAAAGCAAAGTTGGGTAGTGCATTGGCTTTTTTATCCTTTTTTATCCTTGCCCTGGGCACTTGGCCCACTCCCAACACAGAAGATGACCAGCCAGCTTTTGTTGACTGAGTGACAAAACATCTCTAAATGTTTTTCTGCCTTGTAGTTCTATTCTTTAACTTCTGTAAGTGGTTTTATCCCATTAATTAACATGCTCATTAATACATAAGGCCAAAGCAGATGGCAATTCTTTGCTCTTGGAATTTTTAGGATGTTCATATGGCAAATGGCAAGAATGCGTATATATATTATAATAATGTGTATTATAAGAATGTGTATATATATATATAAACAACAATATTCAACATGAGACCAAGAAAATAAAGAGGTGTCATAGGTTCCTAAGGACTGCATCAAAGACTCTTTCCTGTCAGGATTCTGTCTCCTGGCAATGTGAAGAAAAAGTAGATTTTAAACTGGGAATGTCAAGATAGGTGCATGACCTCACATTTCAGTATAGTCTTGCATATGCCTGACTTTTGTCTTCATTTCGGTGATGTGTCTGTTTATTTGTTTGGTATGTGATGTGTATGTGTGTGTGTGTTGGCATAGACTACTTAAAATACATATATATATATGTATATATATATATATATATCCATTTTTCTTTTTTCGCTTTATCATCTACCTCCCATATCTTCTTTGCTCTTTCCATCTTCATTCCCTAGATCAGTGTCTCTCAGCCTGGGCACCATTGACTTTTTAGTCAGGTCATCTATTGGTGTAGGGGTACTTCCTGTGCATTGTTGGGTGTTTAGCTATACTCTGGCCTCTCCCTCCAGATGCTCTCCCCATAGCACCACCCCCACCCCACAATCTGTGTCAATCAAAATTGTGTCCAGATATTATCAAATGTGCGTGGGGGTGCTGGGAGGTTGACCTCAAGTGAAAACCACTCTCCTGGTTAGCTGATCCTGAGGGTCTGATGAATATCCTTTCACAACTAATTGAGTAATCTAGTGACCAAGTATTAGAGGACATGCATAGGATTTTCAGTTATTCCTTGTTTTATAAATCGAGATCCTGCTATTTCCCCTTCTCAGCTTCCTCTAGGCCAATAAATAAGACACCAACTAACTAACTCACTTTCTTTCTTTCTTCTTTCTTTCTTCCTTCCTTCCTTCCTTCCTTCCTTCCTTCCTTCCTTTCAAGGGAGGGAGAGTTGGAGGAGGGGCAGAGGGAGAGGGAAAGCAAGAATCTTAAGCAGGCTCCACACCCAGCCTGGGGCTCAGTCTCACAACCCTCAGATCAAGACCTGAGCTGAAATCTAGAGTCAGGAGCTCAACCCACTGAGCCACCCAGGCACCTCTAACCTGCTCTTTTTTTTTTTTTTTTTTTTTTTAATTTATTTGACAGAGAGAGAGAGAGATCACAAGTAGAGAGGCAGGCAGAGAGAGAGAGGGAAGCAGACTCCCCGTTCAGCAGAGAGCCTGATGCGGGGCTCGATCCCAGGACCCTGAGATCATGACCTGAGCTGAAGGCAGAGGCTTAACCCACTGAGCCACCCAGGCGCCCCCAACCTGCTCTTTTTGAATGTCCATACAGGCTTCCTCTTTAGAGATGTTTTACAGTCTTTTTAGCCATCATCTCTTTGTAAACATTCACTTGGTTTCTGTTTAGGTCCAAACACGTAATGCTGCAATAAGGACCTTTGCAGTGACAGCCATACATGCTGCTGCTTCTATTTCTATGGCTGACCTTCCCTGGAGTAAGCTTTCTGCACTGTTAAGTGTGTGTATGTTTAATAGAAATGGATGTTGATACATTGATTTCCTAAAGGATTGAAACAATACTCATTTTCTCCAGCAGTGCCTAAGTGGACCCACCTTTCTTCCTGCCTGCTCACCAATCAGCGTTAGTTTTCAAGGCTTTACTTTTTTCCGTTCTAATAGACCTAAAGAGCTGTCCCACTGTCACCATAATTTGCATGTCCCTGACTAGCTGTGATGTGGAAGAGCTGGCTTAATGGAGTATCTGACTGGAGTAGCGTGACATCAGACACCTGCAGGGCCCCACATCACTACTCCACTGCCTACCTTTAATTTCTGGAGCATCTGCCTTGGACACTTAAGTGCCGGCACTGACTCACCTCATCTCACATGCATTGAGACAATGTTCTAGGCCATAAATCCTTAGTCTTTTCATCAAATAAGCTTTTCCTGTGCCTCAAATCATCATCATCGTCATCATCATCTTAAAGTACATGAGGATTTGGATATTTTGTTCAGTGTTCCTCACATTTTTTATTTGTGGGCATTTGTGTGTTGAGAGTGTTTGTGCCCTCCAAGCAGAAAACTAGATACGTGTTCCCTTGTGGACTATGCATTTCTGACGTCACATTAACTAGTCTCAGTTTTTAGGAATGAGCCACAATAGGCAACGGAATTTGGTATGAAATAAATGACCGCAGGTTTAAGGGAACACAGAATGCTGTGTGAGGGAGGTTGGAGTCACTGTATTCTGGGACCCAGACAAGCCGTCATTCTGGAGCTCTTGTGGAGTCTTTAAAAGCAGCTACTGTAATATAGCTCCACAGAGGATGAGCTGGAAAAACAGGTTTATAATGCAGCAAGAAGGATGGAGGGACAATTCTTTTTTTAAATTTATTTATCTGAAAGAGAAACAGAGAGAGCTTGGGGAAAGGAGAGAGGGAGAGGGAGAAGCAAACTCACCACTGAACATGGAGCCAGATATGAAGCTCAATCCTGGGAGCCTGAGATCATGACCTGAACCAAAGAAAGTCAGACGCCTAACCAAGTGAGCCACCTAAGTACCCCAATGTTGGGCAATTCTGTGTTAGGGCTAAAAAGCAAAGAAAGTATTAGAACTTTTTTTCACCTTGTTCTTTTATCATCTAATAAGCGGGGAAAATATTAATTCCTTTTTCCTTTTTTGAAAATATTTTTCTATTATAAAAGAACACATGCTCATTAGAGGAAATCTAAAAAATAATTCTTAATGCACATCTAGCAGTGGTGATCTGGAAATTGTGTTTCTCAAGAGAGTCTGATTGGAAGTTAGTGGAAATGTATTGCTTTTATAAGCCATTTTCCCATTGATATATTTTTTCAAAACAAATCAGAAGTCAGGGAAGTCATTCACTAGCTTGTATTAGTCGATTACAAGTTTGAGAGTTTACCACCTGTAGTCGCTTAGGTTAATCTAAGAAATTTCACGATAACCAAAGACCAGATAAGACAGGCAGGTGACGTAAAGGGGTTAAGGGGCAAAAGAGTAAAAGAATAAAAGCGTAATAAAATGATTCTGACAACCCGTATTAAGACAAAATGAATAATAATAATAATGGAAATCAGAATGGTAATTATGTGTGTAAAATGGCTATTCAGGAGAGTTGGTTTGACCTTGTTTGGGGACTCTGAGCAGAAAAACTGACTACCACACATTTTATTAGCTGTTTTGTTTTGCAATGACTTCCCTGTGCAGTTGGAATTTTCTGTGTAAAAATGTCCATGAAATAGGTGCTCTGATGACAAAAGCAGCACTTCTTCCTGGATTACAAAACCTTGCCTGGTAGAAATGCAGTCCACTAGCATTCTTGTGCTGTCTGTTTAAAATTTCAGGCCCTCAAAATTCTGTTTCCAATAAACTTTAACTGAGCATCTAACATGGCTAACACAGCATAGGTGCTTCAATACATAAAGTTGCCACATTCATCTAGATGAGTCATAGACTCCTTCCCAGGGGAGACACTTGATCTGGGCACTGAAGTGCCTGTGGACATCAAGAACTTACAAAACAGGTATCTTAGACCCTTAATTCTTAGCCCTTTAGCTGCCTGATTTGATCTTAAGGCTATAGAGAAGTCCTAAAACAGAATTTCACAGACTCAAGTCTAGGCCTAATTTTATATGCAAATGCGAGTAAGGTCTTGGTACAAGTGTGAGAATCCTCAGTGTCCTATGAGTCATAAAATTCAACAACACATCTCTTGGATCAACTAAGCTATCCAAAGGAATCAAGAATAGCAAACCAGCCAGGGACAGGGGTTCTATCTATAGAAGAGATGATGGCACATAGGGGCCTGGTCCCTGGGGCACAGAGGTTCCCAGCTGGTGGAGATGGGAGCATCATGTGTGTACAGATGTAACACAAGCAAAGGGCCTGCTCAATCAGACCTGCCAATCCCTGCCTCCTAGGGAGGCTTCGAGAATTAACTATACAGTGTTTGTCAAGATGGTTGTGAAAGCTTAGGTAGGAAAACATTACCTCATCCTTGCTTTGCCTCATAGACCTACAGCTACTCCTTCAATTATTCAAATTGAAAGTCAAAATGAAGGGAAAAACATTATGAACTTTGTGTATGTGTCTAGATGTCCATGTGTATGTGAAAGAGGGAGATGGAGAACGGAGAGAAAAAGAGATTTGAGGTGAGTTATAGGAGTAGAAAGAGAAGATGTTTGTGTTGGGATCTGGAGGTCCAATTTGGAAAAAGTACTAGACAGAAAGACAGAATCTGGACCAAAAAAACCCCCAAAAACCAAAAAACAAAAACAAAAACACAAAAAACAGAAATGGATGCATTAATTGACATTCATTAACCTGTTTGTTTTTAAATTTTTTAATTGATCATCTACTATGTATAAAGCCAGTGACAGACAGTGAGGATGGCAAATGAACAAGACAGATATGGCCCAATTCTGGAGTTCACAGAGCCGGAGCAGATGAGAAGCCTACCCATTGAATTTCTAGGTCCACAGGTGTATATGTCAGATCCAAATGGGTCTATGGAAAGTTATAACAAAGTCAGAAAAAATAGGACTGAAATGAAGGTGGCAAAAGGAAATGAGCAGCTTTATGGCATTTGGAAGGCAAGACCTAGTGAGAATGTGTGGAGGGCTCATGTGTACAGTTGGATCTGCAAAGCTTGAGGGTATGGGTAAAAAGTGGTGAGTCAGTTTAGATAATATGCTAATCCCTGGGGGTTTGAGAGTGAGATGAGTTACTTCATTCAAGGAATGTGTGATCCAAGGAGCCAGGCAGTCCTATCAACTGGACCTGAAAACAAGGTGATGTATACCATGGAAACAAGGGCCTCCAGGTGGGATTGCTGACCAGAGCGGGGCAGGAAAGAGGGCATCCTGAGGACCTCAAGAGGCAGAAGGAGGAAATCAGTTCTTCACAATGGAAAGGAGCCATTTGTAAAATAAGTTCCCATCAACCTCCAGGGGTTTGTAGTTCTATGACTTTGAAGGTGGTTAACTGGATCTTCTAGGAATCCTTTGAATGGGAATGATGTAAGCACACAGTTTATGAAATACCGTTTTATTACAGCTCTAAGCAGGATAGCTTGAAAAGGAATGTTAAAAGAAACAGAACCATTCATTTGGTAACAGGGTTTCTAAGAATGGGTGGCCAGAGACTCAACCAGTATCGTGACTCTTCATATGGAAGGGAAGAAGCAATTCGCAGTCATATGATGGAATCCTGTAAAAGCTTCATCTCATCAATGCTATGCGTCCCCATGAAGTTTTTTGTTTTGTTTTGTTTTTGGCCCATAGTTCAACTGGCTAGAAAGTATTAATCTTGGAATCAAAAACTTTTTCAGACCTCCAAGTCTGGCACTCATTAACATAATTGAAGACATAATCAAGTCTCTTCTTCCTCTGCCCCTGGCTTCTATTTCTCCATAAGATGAGAAAGGGAAATGAGTACATTTCCAAGCTTCCTTCCCAATTGAATATTTTATATTCTAACTATTCATATGTTGAAAATAAGGACGAGGATATGGAAGTAGGATCTGACTGCTTTCACTCAAATTTATTTAGAGTCATGGAAGAAACCGTAACTGTCAACCTTCCCTGGAAAGTGAGCTGCCCTGGCTGGGCACCATTCGGCTCAGGTACCTCTAACATGGGTGGGGCAGTTCAGGGTTTTGTACATAGAGAATAAGCATGAGCCATACCAGCTGGAGGCTTAAGATTAAAGCAGAGCTACTCTGGCTCCAACAATGAAAAGACAAAATGAGTATAAGGAGGATAAATGCAGATAACAACAAGTAATATATAGGATTAAATGTTTGCAGAATGTATCAGAGTGGAGTGCAGTCCAGGGACAGAGCCAAGACAACATTAAGTTTAGACAAAGGAGGGTGGGCAAGGAGGTGGGGAGGGCGAATGATGGTTCTTGTTTCTTTGTGGAAGGCTCCTCAGGAAGAACGCAGCCCTAGTGAGCCTGGGAATGGGGCTTAAAAGTCCTGATAAGCTATCTGTGTGGCCTCCACAAAATACATCTCCTTCTTCAAGTTGCACTGCAATCAGGAAGTTTTCAGTATGATTTTTGAAGCAGCGAGCTTGCTTTTTCAGTTAAAAACTAATGGTGTGTCTTTGCATGTGCAAGTGCACACTTGTGATGGTTATGGTAGGAAACCCCTAAGTAAAGTACCCAGTTTTTGTTTGTTTGTTTGAATGTTTTTTACATGGCCCCAACTCTGAGTATTAAGCATTTGCTTGACAGAGACTATGAATCAATCAGAATTATACTGATGAAGTTCTAGAACCTAGGTGAGGTTCGGTGGGCTGACGTCTGGAGCCGATGACCAAGAAAGAATTCTTGAGACATCTTTGGTGCAAAATGGTGGTTTATTAAAGCACGGGGACAGGACCCGTGGGCAGGAAGAGCTGCTGCCCCGGGTTGTGAGGGATGGCAGGGTGTGTACCCTGCGGTTGGGGGAAGGGAAGGGGAAGGGAGGGTTCAACAGAGTTTTCATATGCTAAAGAGGGCCTACAAGGTGCCAAGATATTAGAGGCCTACCAGAGGCCTTGCCCTTGTGGCTTGATCAATGTTGTCTTTAGGCCAACCATTAACATCAAGATAGCTGGGAGATTCTTGGTGGGATATCACAATCCTGCTCTCAATCGTCTTTGTTAGTGAGATTTAGGTTTAAAAGAGATTTAACTATATTTACATTCCCTTCTACCTCAGCCTCCTCCAGTTTTGTTGGTGGGGAGAGAGACATTGGGGCTTGAGGATCTGAGTTATTTGCCTCTGGAAATTTGTGCTATTGATAAGGTAACTTCTTTGTTTGTAGATCTCTAGGACATTTGTAAACCAAGGGAGACTCCTGTCTTGCAGGATTGTGATCTCTGCAAGTTAACTATTTGTTTATCGTTTATGGCAGTCAGGGGTGCCTGAGGAATGCAACACGTATGACCGAGGGTAGCGGATGGAGAAGGGGTGCAAGGTGCCAGTTTTTGCTTTGTCTTCAGCCAGCCTCCTGCTCCCTCATCAATACTATATAGGAAAGAAAGTTTGTTAAAACAATTAAATACATACACTCCGGAGGCAGATTCCTTGGTTGAAATCCCTGCTGTGAAATTTATTATTAGCTGTGTGACCTAAGCACATAGCTCTTGGCTTTTCTCTGCTTCACCTTCCTCCTACATAAAATAAGTATTATAAAAATGCTTCACACAAGATTGTTATGAGAATTAGTTGAGTATTTCATATTAAAAGGAAACTCAAACAAACAAACAAAACAACTTAGAGCAAGGCCTAAGTCTGTGCTTCAAAACTGCTGAAAGCTTGAATGGAAAGAATTTTTTAAAAATGAAAGATGCAGAGTTACAGGGAAAACAAATTGGATTTTTTTTTTTTTTTTTTAGTTTGCTTAATTTCAGGTCCTACAATACATCTATTACATTTTGAAGGACCAATATATGGCTTTTATTTTTCTTATATCATGTAGAAGACAAAGAAGGTCTAGGAAGTGCTCTCCTTAGAGTGGAAATCTCACAGGGGAAACACAGTTTCTAAATTGCAGATTTTATATTGTTGTTCTCTGTTCTTCAAACCAGTAATTTTGTGTTCACTCTCTCTCCCCAACTGAGGCTGTGAGCTACCAGCTCACCTTGCTCACATCATGGATACTGCTCATAATATCCTGCTTCTTATTCAGAATTCTATGAGCTCATTCAAATCTTGGTCTTAGCCCAGAGCCTTACCACAAAAAAAAAAAAAAAAAAAAAGAGGAAAAAAAATCTTCCTTTTTGTTCTCTAAATTAGTGACTTCTCCCTCCTCACCCTTCAGGAGTTTCTTTCTTTTTATCACTTTTTATCATTTTTAAATGCATATAAGCATTGTTCTTTTGCAAGATCTCTCCTCAAAGAAATGCAAATGCATGAAACTATTCTCTTGCTGCAGAGCCTATAGAGAAGACTAAAGTATGCGATATCATTAGACAATAAGATTTTTGCTGAAAAGTTCTAATAAGACTGGCTGAGGCAACTATTTCTATAACAGAAATATAAAAGGAAAGCAAGGGAGATCCAAAGGATGAAATTTTTAATCTAGATAATGTGAGAATAAAAGTTTTCATGGAAAAGGTACTGTTGAAACTGAACCCTGAGGATGGCCATGACTTGGTCTTGTGGATATGGTTGGGGTCCGGGGAATCTCCCAGTGGATGCAACATCATGACCTGGGCCAGAAAAAGGGTGGGTGGTCAGAGGGGTCCTATTCCCAGAATAGCCAATAACCCTTTCTGTCTGAGACTTGGGATGCATGTGTGTATGTGTGGAGCGGAACTGGGGGAAGAGGGAGGGTTGGTCAGAGTTAGATGAGGCTGTGGAGAAGGGAAGAGCAGGATCCTCTTGCTAGAGTCTTTATATTTCATTCTATATCATCTGATCAGACACCAATTTGAGAGAGAAATTTCACACCCATTTTACCTAAGGGAATTACTGGATTGCTGAAAATTATGCCAAAGGTCCCTCCCCTAGAAAGTGGTAGACCTCTTTGACTCCTTCCATCCTACACTGAACAGCCAGAAATGTTTCAATAATAAGTTATATTAGGTCATTGACCTTTTTTTTTTTTTTAGCAGGAGTGTAATGGGATAAAAGCTATAGATGAAGATAAATCCTGTAGGAGTCTGTTGACAAGCTTGGAGATGAGAAAGAGAAGAGGTGGGAGACCAGTTGTGAAG
This sequence comes from Lutra lutra, assembly GCF_902655055.1. Classification (NCBI taxonomy): domain Eukaryota; kingdom Metazoa; phylum Chordata; class Mammalia; order Carnivora; family Mustelidae; genus Lutra; species Lutra lutra. The sequence goes on from NC_062280.1 coordinate 109,492,338, forward strand.
AGTATTATAGTCATACAAGGAAAATTCAACTTGGGCGAGAAATACCTGAATAACTGGGAAAGGAAAGTAGAGGATCACTGTATGTATCCTTGCAGAGTTACAAAGGCCTTTGGATCTTAGGAAATGTAGTCCTTTGATTTTAAGCCATTGAAGGTTTTGTTGCAGCTAGTAGAGTTTGAATGCACTTACCTCCTGCAATATTTTAACTATGTTGGAATATGTATTTTAGTCACCTCCAGCATGGGGTTGTCAGGTGGGCTTCTAAGAAACCATTTCCTTCTGCTTGTATGTTGCTCTGTTACTGTGACCCAAATAAAAACTCAGTGGAAACCAGGACAACATTGTAGCAAGCTCATCATCAGTTGTGTGGAGGTGGAGACCTGCTGTCATTAGCATGGGGGAGGACAGATGCTAAAATCTGACTTTCCCAAAGAGGAATTATACAGCAAATTGAATAGGGGCTTAGAATTGAACAGAAGTAGAAAGAAGTGCTTATGAAAATGTCAGCATTCATAAGTAAAATAATGTAGCAGCTGTATTTAAAATAAAGATCTAACTCTCTTCATATGTCCTTATATTTACACGATAGCCATTATTTTTCAGAGTGTCCCTCATAGCCACCATCTCATTTACTCATCACAATAATTGGAAGAGAGAGCAAAGGAAGAAGTGAGGACCAAAACACAAAATGACTTTACCAAGATGTGGCCAGCTTTCTTCCTGATTCAGTATGGTCTCCTTTCCTTACTGAATTCAGTAAAAGGATCCTTCCCCCTATCTCATTCAGCTTTCTTCCCTCCCATCCATATACATTTACCCAATCAATGTGAAGTAGTTACTGAAACCAAGAAATAACAGTAAGGAAAATAGCAAGTTGGTTGACCTTGCCATACTCTGAAGATGACAGAGCATATGACAAGTTCCAAACACGTGGATCTGTTGGTGTTAAATCAACAGCTTGCCACACCAGTGAGATGAGATCAATTCTCAATCGTACTGCAAATATTTTTCTCTCATAATAATGTGCTAAAGTTTGTGAATGATTTACTTTTTAAAATAAACTAAGGTACCTTTAAGGTTATCTCAATACTATCTCTAGAATAAATATTACTCTCACTCACTCGCTTACTTGAATTCCAATGTATTTTCTTAAGTGGGCAAAAAAAGCATGGCATTATAGTGAACAAAATAGAGAAATATTTAAAACTCCAGCCCTGGGAAGGAACTGACACTGATGCTACAGCATGAGTCTTGAAGTTCAGAATTATCATCAGATTGTGAGTTGTGATTGCTATGGTGAACTGGTTTCTTCTTTATTTTAACCATGGATAGATTTTTAATCTGGAAGAAAGTAAACTGGAGGAGAAATGTGAAATGTCACATCAGTATTACATATGAATATGAAAACCACAAACATATCACTTGGCAAAAACACATGACTTGAACATGAAATGCAAAGGGTAATACAGATGGACATTTTAAAAGTGCTATCTAGGGGAGCCTGAGTGGCTCAGATGGTCAGGTGTCTGCCTTTGGCTCAGGTCATGATCCCAGGGTCTTGGGATCGAACCCTGCATCAGACTCAAGCAGGGATTCTGCTTCTCCCTCTCTCCCCACTGCTCCCCCTGCTTGTGCTCTTTCACTTTCTCTGTCAAATAAATAAATAAAATCTTTAAAAAATATATTAAAAAAGTAAAAGTGCTATCTAGTTAATGACATTTTAAAATGTGTAAATTCTACTGATTATAATTAAAAAAATAAACTACAAGTGATTATTGTTTAAGATTTGCTTTCCTAGTGTTAGATAAAGTAGAAAGCTGGGGAAGACTATCAAGACTTGTTTTTATTTTTATTTTATTTTATTTTATTTTATTTTTTTTTAAGATTTTATTTATTTATTTGACAGACAGAGATCACAAGTAGGCAGAGAGGCAGGCAGAGAGAGAGAGGGGGAAGCCCCGATGCGGGGCTCGATCCCAGGACCCTGGGATCATGACCTGAGCTGAAGGCAGAGGCTTAACCCACTGAGCCACCCAGGCACCCCTTATTTTTATTTTTTTAAAGATTTTATGTATTTGACAGAAAGATAGAGAGAAAGCACAAGTAGGCAGTCCGGCAGGCAGAGGGAGAAGCAGACTCTCCATTGAGGAGGGAGCCAGACATAGGGCTCAATCCAGGACCTCTGGGATCATGACCTGAGTTGAAGGCAGTTGCTTAACCAACTGAGCCACCCAGGCGCTCCTCAACACTTGTTTTTAATAACCGAAATTATATTTACTTATTAAATGACAAATTCTGAAGGCATTTATTACTGATTTCAGTACTGATATGCTTGTAAATAACTGCATATAACATCACTAAAATCCAATACAGTGAGGTAATACATCTGTGTTGTTTTCAGCTGCTGAGAGTTTGTGGAAATTTGTTACTGCAGCAATGGGAAACTAATAGAGTAGTCAAAGTTTGAATGTTTCTTTAACTTTTCTCAGCCTAGCCTCTCTTTAGGGGGACATCTGGCAGAAGAAAAGCTATGGCTTCCTTAAATGCTTATTGTTTCTCTTCCTTTCTACCCCTTCTTAACTGGTGAACACTAAGGAGTCGTGAAGAGTGAAGGAGAAAGATAAAGATAAAGCTTCTGGATGGTTGACAGTTAAGGGCTGGTCACTGACTCACAAGGGAGCCTCCTGGAGCAGGAGGTCAGGTACAAGAGCATTTCTAGACAGACGAGGGGAGGGCCGTGGGGAGGTTTACAGAGTTGCACAGAAAAAAGCTGTGAAGCAGAGTCAGATTCCTTTGATCTGTTTTCTCTGAATTAACTATGTGTGCATTTTTGAGGTGAACAGGGATGGTCAAAGGCTGACCCACCATTTGTACAACTCCACAGTGAGGGTATGTGGTATCCCGCTCTCTCACACTTCCTTTGTATTCAGGGTGTCCTACTTTGACTGATATTTCTATTTAATACCACATACCATTTAACCCAGACTCTTCATCAGATGTTAATTTAAAATTAACATTATAAATAATATCTTTTGCTGCCAGCACCTTAGGCATTTATAAGGTGAATGTGTAAGTGTGTCTGTATGTTTACGTATACACTCAAATGGACACAAACAACTCATACACTTGTAATTCATTCCCCTTAAAGTTTTTACCCATAATAGTCCACATACTACTTCTACATAGAGCCTTGCAGAAGGGAAAACGGAGAGTGAAAAAGATGTGCATAACTGTGCTTTCCGGAATTCATAACTTATTCATTTTCCAAATAAGCTCATCACCTAGTAGATTCAGATTTTGTTTTTCTCCCTAAGGGCTTGAGACCGTATTTACATAGAAGTGTGTGTGTGTGTGTGTGTGTGTGTGTGTGTGTGTGTGTGCGTGTGTGTGAATACATGAGAAGGTTTTTTTTTTTAAGTGGGAAATATATTTGTTATTAAGGTATTAATGTATTACTCTCATATAAAAAATTTGCCTTTCTAAAGCATACTATTCAGTGCATATTCACAACAATCATCACAAATCACTCAAAACAAACCCCTGTTCCTGCTTGCAGTCACTCTCCATCCCTCTCCCCTTTACATAAAACTCATATTTCATTTTTTAGAAACTGACACACTGTTTCCCTAATGACTTCACCATTTCATATTCCTGCCAACAGTGTATGAGTGTTTCAATTTCTCTACATCCTTGGAAGCACTTGCTATTGTCTGATTTTTTTTTTTTTTTTGGTTTTAGATTTTAGTCATACTACTGGGGATAAAGTGGTATATTATTGTGGTTTTGATTTGGATTTCTCTAACGACAAAGGATGCTGAACATCTTTTCATGTGCTTATTGGCTATTTGTATATCTTCTTTAGAGAAAAGTCTACTCGAGTTATTCGCCCAGTTTTAAAATGGGTTATCTGGGGCACCTGGGTGGCTCAGTGGATTAAAGCCTCTGTCTTCGGCTCAGGTCATGGTCCCAGGGTCCTGGGATCGAGCCCCACATCAGGCTCTCTGCTCGATGGGGAGCCTGCTTCCTCCTCTCTCTCTGCCTATCTCCTCTGCCTACTTGTAATCTCTGTCTGTCAAATAAATAAATAAAAATCTTTAAAAAAAAATAAAATGGGTTATCTTGTTATTGCTGACTTATAAGAGTTCCTTATGTATTCTGGATACTGGACCCATATCAAATATATTATTGCAAGTATTCTGGGAGCCATCTTTTCATTTTCTGACTTTTAATTTTTAATCCATAATTTTAAAAAAATTAATAAAGTCAAATTTCTCTCTCTCTCTCTTTTTTTTTCTTTTGTCACTTTTGCTTTTGGTGTCATGGTAAGAAATTGTTGTCTACTCCATGGTCATGAAGATTTACACTGTATTTTTTTTTCTGAGTGTTTTATAGTTTCACCTCCTACATTTAGGTCTTAGATCCATTTGCTATAAATTTTTATGGGTAATAGACGGATCTAACTATTTCCTTCTGCATGTGGAATCAGTTATCTTGGCACCATTTCTTGCAACAAATGTTCTTTCTCCATCAAATTTTCTTGGTATCTGTCAAAATCAGCATTAAGGGTTTACTACAGGACTCTTTTTTTTTAAGGTTTCATGTATTTATTTACTTATTTGAGAAAAAGAGAGAGCATAAGAGATAGAGAGAGAGCTCATATGCCTGCACATGTATGGGTACCAGGGGTGGGGGTAGGGGAGGTCCAGAGGGAGGAGGAGAGAATACCCAGACAACTATCCTCTGAACTCAGAGCCTGACATGGGGCTCAATCTCACAACCTTGAGATCATGACTCTAAGATTATGACTTGAGCCAAAACCAAGAGTCAGAGGATTAACTGAATTAGTCACCCAGGTACACCTATTATAGGACTCTTAATTCTATTCCATTTATCTGTAGTTCTGTCTTTATTCCAGGACCACATTGTCATATTTACTATACCTTTGTAATGGTTTTGAAATTGAGATTCTTTTTCATTATTGTTCTGACTATTTGGGATTCTGGATCTCTTGTATTTGCACATGAATTTTAGTATCAGCTTATACTTTATTTTTTCCAAAAAAAAGCCCACGTTTCAATAAGTATTGCATTGAATCTGTTGATCAACTCAGGGAGTATTGCCATCCTAACAATATGAAGTATTTGAATCCATGAAAACAGTATGTCTTTCACTTGTTTAGATTTTTTGTTTCTTCTGACAATGTTTTGGAGTTTTCAGTGTACAGATATCATACTTCTTTTGTTAGCATCTTTTTTTTTACTATACTGTAAATTGTATTGTATATATAGTAAATATATATATATATTTATACCCATATGCAATATGTGTATATATAATACATATGTATACATATATTTGTATATATAATATATTATATATAATATATGTATATTGTATATATAGTAAATATACATATATAGTATATATATGTATATATAGTATATACTGTAAACTATATTGTATATTCTCAGTTTCACTTTCTTTAAAAATTTTTTTTTTTAAGATTTTATTTATTTGACAGAGAGAGAGAGACATCACAAGTAGGCAGAGAGGCAGGCAGAGAGAGAGGGGGGCGGAAGCAGGCTTCCTGCAGAGCAGAGAGCCCCATGTGGGGCTCGATCCCAGGACCCTGGGATCATGACCTGAGCCGAAGGCAGAGGCTTTAACCCACTGAGCCACCCAGGCACCCCTCAGTTTCACTTTTTAATATTTCATTGCTAATGTATGAAAATAAAATTGTGTTTTTGTATATTGATCTTGGATACTATTCTTGCTAAACTCAATCTCTACAATCTCTACACTGTCCTTCAGGGTTTTTTACATAGAAGTTCTTGTGAGCTATAGATGGATAGTTTTACTTCTTTCTCTCCAATCTGAAAACATTTTATTTCATTTTCTTACCAAATTGCTGGAGCTAGAATCTACAATAAGTTACTGAATCAAAGTGAGGACAGTGGCATCGCTGTCTTGTTCCTAAATGTAGGAGAAAAGCTTTCAGTCTGTCACTATTAAATATAGTTTTGGTTGTATTTTTAGTAGATGCCCTTTATCAAGTTGAGGAACTAGGAGACATTTTTAAAGGGGTTTTCTAATAATATATCTTCATTTTTTAATTATTAAAAATGCATGATTATTATATTAAATTTAGAAAATGCAGACATGTAGAAAGAAGACTATTTTTGAATCAGTTGTCAGCACACTATGTACACAAAACCATCACTAGTGTTAAATCTGGCACACATCAAGAGGAAAATATTAGACTTCATGATTTGTCCCCTAGTTTACACATTTGTAGATAATGTAATTAACATATTTGCGTACATTACACTTTCCCCATTATTATGGATTATTTTCTGAAATATTTCTGTAAGTTGTGCTTTAAGATCAAAGAATATAAATATTGTGTGTGTTTCAATCTCTTATCTATCCTCTGTCATTTGTCTATTTGCCATCCATCTACCTAGCCATTTATCATATATATATATATATATATATATATATATATATATTAAGTATCTAGCTGCATATATGATTTTCTCTATATATCTATGTATGTAAATACATATAAAATTAAAACTTATTTTCAGGAATTCTTGTTTCAATCTATACTCCTCTCAGAAGTGTGTGTTTTCATTCTTTGGTATCCCGTAAACTTTTGGTATTGTCTTTCTTTGTTTTAATAATTGCTAATTTAACAAGTAGAGTTTGTATAGAATTGTTGCTTTGCTCTGGCATTTCTAGTTTAAAATGTTACTTTGAACTACATATTTCCTGGATTATGTGAGCCATTCAATTTTCTCCCTTTGTGAATTGTTGTTCATGTCCTTTCCACATCTATTAGGTTGTTTATGCTTTGTCTTAGATTGTTTGAGCCCTGTATATAATAAAAGCACCAATCTTTTGTCTATCAAACCTGTAAGAAGACTGACTCTTTTTAAGATATTAGAATTTATACTTCCAGTTAAGTAGCATCTCCTTCAAAATAGTCATGATGGGAAATTACACTTATTCTAATGATGTTACCATTTATTGTAACACTGTGACATATTTTCATTGTAGAAAGACCTTACAGTCTGTAATGAAAACTACAGAATTAACCCAGCCCTTGATTCATCATTGTGGACCCAATTCAGTGTAACCAGGTTGCTCATTCACCTCTTCCCTAGACTTGATTTTGAAATGACTTCTGGCTATTTCTAAACTAAAATCCACATCAAAAGGATGAGATCTTAGTTCCAAATTAAATTTGGTAGAAACAAAAAGAGTTATAAACTCTTAAGCAAGCTTAGCATTACCAGGAAAATTTAGTCTCCTCACACCCATAACTACCTGGAATGCTAAAATATTCCTTATCTTGTCTGATACTTTATTTTTTAAAAAGATTTTGTTTATTTATTTGACAGACAGAGATAACAAGTAGGCAGAGAGTCAGGCAGAGAGGGGGGGGGGGGGAAGCAAGCTCCCTGCTGAGCAGAAACCCCTGATGCAGGGCTTGAGCCCATGACCCTGAGATCATGACCTGAGCTGAAGGCAGAGGCTTTAACCCGCTGAGCCACCCAGGCGCCCCTTGTATGATACTTTAAATACCTATGTAAACATATGCATTTTATAGAAATACACATGGTTTGTCCCTTTAATCTCTCATTTCTTCTTGTCAGTTTTTACACCTCTGCACTTATAAAATGCTGGTGCTTGTTGTTGCTTGTTTTTGTTGTTTTTTGTTTTGTTTTTATTTTTGTTTTAAGATTTCTTCAACAAGTATACACAAAGCTATCAACCTTTTTCACATCTCTTAAAAAACAAATTTCATTATCTCGAGTTTGTGAGGAGACATGACTTCAGTAACTTTAACAAAGAATAAGAAGGTGTGAAATTGTTTTTGCTAGCTTATCTACAATTTCTGAATCTAATTAATGGAAATTTATTGAGTTAATATTACGTGTAAGATTCTATATATCCTACCCAGATGCAAATGCTTACTAGTAAAATTTTTGGACCCCCAAGATACACATAATGAAGTCTTTGTGCATTCTAAGAAAGTAGCGAGGACTGGTTACCTTATGGCTCTATGTTTCAAGGACTTTCAGTTTTTTACCTGACATTTTAAAAATACAGACAAGCCAAGCTTTTGTGTGTCTCCCTAAAGAGCCTACTGCCCTGAACATCATTAGAAATGTTTCCCTTTAAACTTTCCATTTTTCCAAAGACTTCGACTTACACAGGCTTATACTCTTCTATATCGTCCCCAGACTTCACCTTATCTGTACACCACTGATAGTGCCTTTGATAGTTACATTTCTCTAGAGAAGAGGACAAGTTTTGAACATCGAACCAGGAACTTATTCCTTTTGGGATTGGGGGAAGTGTTTGCAGAAATTTCATAGAAAAGATGTTTCTTAAAACCAAAGATATTCTTTACATTCTTTCCCTAACACTTTGCAGATCCTTGAGAGTGTCCTGATTTCAGAAATGATCCCTTTCAAGGCAACCTCTTTCTTTCACCTCAAGGCAGGGTTAAAGTCAAGACAAAGGCCAAGTATCAGGATAGTTCTTTCTGTTCTGTGGCTATATGCCCTATCTTTACTATCTGTCCACCATTTGTCCAAGCTTACTTTCTGTGGCAGGCAGGCCAGTGCCCCTGGCAATGCTCTCGTTGGTGTGACAGAAGCATCATGATCTCATCTCTAACCTCAGCCATGGGCAGGGAGACCAATAAAATGTGCAAAGAGTGAGTTCAGATGAGTATATTAAAAAACTTATCCAAATGAGTTTTCAGAGCAAGAAGTACATGTTGGTGGTTGGGGTTTGGAGGAAGATAATAAAACAAAACAAAAACAAAACAAAACTGAGGAAGCAGAAAGAATAAGAAGAAGAGCAGAAGGGCAGTCTTAAAGAATAAAAAAGGTGTGTTTTCCCACATCTGTTGCATTATCTGTCTAGGTGTAGTTAAGGGATCTGGGAAAATTGTGTAATAATTGGTAGTGCCAAAGAATATTTTGCTTTGATATTAAAGGAGATTGACAGTCACTCATTCATCAGATGTCTATTATATTACTTATAATTAATTTCTGTAATGATATTACAGAAGTAAGCCTAATAAATATACAGCTCTAAAAGCTGATATTTACATAGGAGATTAAATAGGTACACAATTTAATATGGTAACTACAAGGATAGAGCTAGGAAAAAAATCCAGAGGAAGGACACTGAGCATAATCTTAGGAGTAGGAGGAAGGATTCCAAGAAGACAACACTGACCTGTAGTAGTAGGATAAAGCTATAATTCTAGAGAAAATTTCTGGAAAATGGCATGCATTTTTGCCTATTGATATACAGATAAGAGAGTCACACAAGACAATTATCTGCTACAATGAACTTTCCTCATTTCACCAAATTCATCTGAAATAAACATTGTTTTGAAGATCCATTTTCCTATGGCACATGATGTCTTCTACTGGTTGCTATACTGAGAAAGGAAGAAAATTATAAAGAAAAAGAAGGTTATTAACACTAAGTATGTATTAGGTATGCAGCACAGTCTTACCATGGGGAGTCTTTGTATCCCAGGACCATTCTCTATATGAGTATTTCACACATGAAGAGTTGAGCCTCACTTTACTTAAGCAGCTTACAAAGGGTACATATAGAAGGCAAGGGCTGGAGCTCTTTGTGCTTTCTACTATTTGGAAACAGAGAAATGCCATGCCTGGAGGAAAGACGCTGGTCCTACACCTGGGGGATGGGACATCTGCCACTAATCAGTTGTGCAAATTAAAGGAATCACTTTCTCTGAGCTTTTGCAGCTGTTTTGTAAAGCAAGGACATCAACCCAAAGGGGGCCATAAATATAGAAGTATAGAGAAAGTTTTGTGAGTTTTTTTGTTGTTGTTTTTTGTTTTTTGGCATGTCTAGTGAAAACTATGATTTGATAAGCACACTTCTAGATAAAAGTTTAGGCTCCAGGGCCTAAATATAGGTTGAATTTCTCTGCTTATGAGACAAAAGAAAAATGTTTGGTGTTGCTTCAGAGTGTGAGTAGAGCCAGCAGGATAATTGAAAGCTGGAAATCCGTGAATTGAACCTTCCTTCCAACTCCACAAATCTTTGGTAAAGTTATTAAACTCATAAAATACTTGGATAAAGGTGTTTAGTTTTGTTTTATTTTTAATACAAAGAAAGACTGATAAAGTGGTTGCATTTCAGGCCTGGATCAAGGTGGGGTGGAACTGAGGCAGAATGTGTTGTCATGGGACATAGACAAAGGGAAATCTAAAAGGGAAGTAAATGTACTGGACCCCCAGACAGCCATAGAGCTGGGTTTTTAGGGAAAAGAGAGACTTAACTGACATCTTGCAAAATGCCATGTAGATTACAATAGATGACAGATGGAGAAAACATATTTTCAATGTATGATAACCCTACCATGATCAATACAATGAGTTTGATGTGCTCTGCCTCATTCTCATGGGCTTGGGGTGTTATTATGAATCTAAGACCAGTCTTTCACTCTTTCTTTCCCAATTTCTCATAAAAAGAAAAATAAAAGGAGAGAAAGAAAGTGAAAGTCAGAACAGCATCTAAGAAGACAATGTAGCATTGAAATAATTCCCTGAATCTTGAGCTATGTTTGCAGATTAGGAGTCTGGTAGAACCAGAATTTGGAGGTAAATCACAGAACTGTGTATGCTCTGCAAACTGCCCCCTGTCCTCCTGAGAGTGGAGTGTCCTAATGTCAGAAATGAAAATGTGTTTCAAGCAGGAATCTAGGCAACAGCTTTATTGCAGGCCTGCTTTGAGGCAATTGGTTTATGTACCATCCTCCTCTACTACATCTTCATAATAGACTGCTTCAGATTTCTACATGATCTCCCCATTCTCACAGAATGTAGAACAGAAGTAGTCATACCTCTGCAAGCTTGAAAGGAGAGGAAGAACTCAGAGGTGAAAACTGATTCTCAGGAAGTGGTAGTGTGCAAAAGTTAAAACTATGGAGAGGGTTGGAGACAGAATACCCAGAGCAGGTGTTTCAGGGGATTTCAATTTTCCTTGTGCTTCTTTGTCTCTGTGTATCTGAGCCGTAGGTGTGAGGACAGGATGGGTCATATTTCAGTTGGAAAGGGACAACTTTGATAACAGTCTGTTACAGACTGCAAGTGTGCTAAGAGGTAGGTACAAATGACAATATGACACCCACTGGGCAGATGGAAATAATTTTTTACTTACACAAAGGAATGATTTACAAAATTCTAACAAGATTCAAGAAGACATGTCCACAGTGAAACAAGGATATAGTATAAATAAGAGGCATCAAGGTGAGATGAAATGCACATGGTTAAATAAGAGATTGAAAGGAAATTAAAAATGGCCACATAGGCTTTGTTGTCTTCTTCCCTGGAGTCAGTAAAGAACACAAGTAAGCCAGCAGATATTTAAAACGAAGGTGAAGGGGCGCCTGGGTGGCTCAGTGGTTAAAGCCTCTGCCTTCGACTCAGGTCATGGTCTCAGGGTCCTGGGATCAAGCCCCACATCGGGCTCTCTGCTCGGCAGGGAGCCTGCTTCCTCCCTCTCTCTCTGCCTGCCTCTCTGCCTACTTGTGATCTCTGTCTGTCAAATAAGAAAAAAAAAAAGTAGGTGAAGAGAAAAAAATAAACAGAAAACTTGAGCAGTAGTCCCGAGCATGAATGATTTTTTTTTAATAGTATATAATGGCAACTCCTTAAAAGATAGCCATAAAAGCACATGGCCTGAGGAAATCTCAAGGTATTCGACCTATTGTAATAGGGGAGAGCCCTCTTTGTCAGGTCTCAGTGGTTTCTCAGAATAGGAAAGACACAATAGTATATTTTTAGGAGTCAAGGACCTGAGCTGAGTTACTTCATGGTCTCCCAAGATGGAGAACTGGTTGGCATTGGGCAGTTTATACCCAATCCTTTTGGATTAACCAGCACAGGGAATCAAAAACCCTGAAACAAGTCTTGATGAATGGGCTTTTTGTCTTATAAAATAACTATTTTCGTTGGTTCAGTTTTATGTGAGGAGACCAGACTCTTCCAGGGATAATGGTAAGTCTCTTTGGTTTCTTCTCTGTATTACTTAATACAGGGGCAGAAAATTAGTTGGTTTTAGTCCTCAATTGACAAGCTAGCTTTGCTTTGTATTTTCCCCGTTAGCATTCTATCTTGAAATAAGTGACCAGATTTTGCCACATGTGGAGTTTTGTTGTTAATTTTGCCTGGATGTAGTCCTGCCTTTTGATAATCACAATGAGGCTGATCATCAATTTAGGAAGGTCCCTGTGCATTGTTCAGATATAACACTCATCCTATGCCTGAGTTCTTTATTCTGTAGGAATAGTTTTCCCTAAATCACTCCATGTTCTGTACACTCCATATATATCATCTTTCTCTTCATCGTTTTTTCTTTCTTTTCTGTATAATTTATGTTTTCTAAAAGAAGTGAGTGATAATTTCAAAACTTAAAAATAGACATTTAAATATATGTGTACAAAAAAGGATCAGAGGATAAATGTTCTAAAATCTTTACAAAGTCTGTTTTATTTTGGAAAATGGGACAACTAGGTGAATTTTTAAAGTCTACTATTCTTAATTTCCACATCCCTTTAAGGAATAGGTATAACTGTGGTCATTGGTGGAAAGCTGATTTTAATTTTATAAAAAAAAAATACATAACAAAAGAGATGTACAAACTTTCAAGCTCTCTTTTCCTGCTCTTAACTTTTGCAAGAGTATGATTAGTGTGCACGAGAATATGCTGGTGGAAGGGAGCAGCAGTGGTCAGTATGACAGCAGATAGTCCCACAGTAGCAGCACCACTTCTGTCCCATGGAAAAAATGTTTTCACATCAATTCTTGGTGCTACATGAGCCATCTTCGGTAGAAAACCTATGAAAGTTGAGTGACTTTCTTATGATACATCTCATCATAAATATATGGTTTTTACAACCAGCGACCCTTTTTATTTGCCCAACTTATGAGATCTAAACATAGAGATGAAGCTTGGCTATTTCAAATTTGTATTTACTAGGCATGATAAAAAACCATGGATAGCCAAGGGGAAGGAAGGCATTTCCATGGTTGGAGAGACCGTAGCGGTGAGCTTCATTTTGGATTTGGCATATCCAGTGTCAGCAAGGACAGACGTAATGCCAGGATAACATATCTGCCAATGAATTGGAAGTATCTCTAGCTTTCCCTCGTGAATTTTATAATTCTGTGGGTGTTAAGGGCAGGTGAGAAACAATGCTTGTAGATGAAACATAAACACAATTTCCTCTCTCTAAGCCTTGGTAGTATGGATCAAAATATTATGTCCAAATGACAGAATCAAGATTGTCACATGATTTGAAAACTGTCTTTAGTAAAACCATTATAAAATATGATAAAATCATAATGAATTCTTTGAAGATGTAAAAATTAAAGATAATATCTTGTTTCCATTAAAATATGTATACACCAATGATTTTAGCACTTCTCTTTAGAAATATCCTGACTGATATTGATGCATAGAAATGCAACACCTTAAATTTCATGAAGAAGAAACAGTTAAATAGCACTGAAAGCAGTAAGTATCATGTGCCTAGGAGTTTCCGAATCTTATCTCTCTGTTTTGTGTCTTATTATAAATTCAACAAGTAGTTCAGCTTACTTTTATATTACTTGCAACTATTCCAAAATCTAGACTCCTAGTCTGGTTTCTTTCTTTCTTTTTCTCCTCCCTCTCCCCCTCCCCCTCCTCCTCCTTCCCCCTACTCCTCCTCTTCCTCCTCCTCCTTCTTTTTAATGATTTTATTTATTTATTTGAGAGAGAGAGACAGAGAGCACACAAGAGAGAGCTAGCAGGAGTGGGGAAAGCGCAGAGGGAGAGGAAGAAACAGACCCCCTGCTGAGCGGGGAGCTGGACCTGGGGCGTGATCCCAGGAACCCAGGGATCACAACCTGAGCCTGAGGCACATGCTTACCTGAACTGATCCACCCAGGCACCCTCATCCTGATTTCTCTAACCATTGTTTACCTCAGTAACTTTGGACTCTTCTTTGAGCTTCTCTACCAAGAATGATTTCAGTGCATAAAGTCAGCAAAAGAAAGCTGTGGTTTGCTGGGCTGCGAGGGAATAAACATGATAGCATGCTGGCTGGATACCTCTGCCTTCACTCGGCTATCAGTTTTAATTGCTTCAGCCCTCCAGGCTTAGGTTTGACCTTATTGAGAGTGCCTCTGTATCTCCGCAGTCCAGCTCCCTCAACTCACTTTATACCTGAACGCATAGCAATGGATTTTATGTCAGGCAGGCATCCACTGCATTGTCAATAAGTAACCGACTACACGAGTTGTCTGCACATATTCAGTCACTGCTCAATATGTTTTTATGACTATACCTACTGTGTGTCAGTCAGTCTTTTTCTAGGAGTTCAAGATATAGAAGAAAACAATCAAAGCATGTGGTTTATGGTAAGGTGAAAAAGACACTAAGCAAATAAACACACAAATAAGTTTTACTCATTTCAGTTTTATGAAGGGATTATGATTGTAATGCCTCATATTGACTACTCTGTTGCTGGCTATCATCAGGACATGTGCAAGGGTAATTCCACTATAAGTCATAATTTGTCACTTCTTTCTTCATTGGCTCTGTGAATATCTCACCCTTAGGGTTTTCCTTTTGTATCAGTGGTAGGTCCTTATCAGAACTGATTGCAAAATTAGTTTCTTTTCTCCTACGTGATCTCAACTATTCTCATATTCCCAAATATGTATCTCCAAATAGACCCCCTCCTGACCTCTAGACCCGTAAGTCACCTGCCTTCTCAACATCTCCTTTGTACAACTCAGCACTCCCAATACAAAATGACTTCCTCTCCAAACTGACTCCACCCTCAGCCTCTGAAATCTTTTTTTTTTTTTTTAAGATTTTATTTGTTTGATTTGACAGACAGAGATCACAAGTAGATAAAGAGGCAGGCAGAGAGAGAGAGAGAGAGGAAGCAGGCTCCCTGCTGAGCAGAGAACCCAATGCGGGGCTCGATCCCAGGACCCAGAGATCATGACCTGAGCTGAAGGCAGAGGCTTTAACCCACTGAGCCACCCAGGCGCCCCAGCCTCTGAAATCTTAATGGATGGCAACTCAATGCTCCCAGCAGCCCCCAAACCTTCGCTATACCCCTGCAACTTTTCTCTCCCTCATACAACACATAGTAATCCATCAGCTCTTCCTTCAGAAATAGCCCCCTAACTTTTACCACTCCATCCCTACCCCCTGCTCCAAGCCACTGTCACCCTTCCCCTTACAATGTCATTACCTCTCTCTTTATCCCTCTGCAATCAGTTTTCCACCCAGAAGTCTGCTGCGTCCCTTTATAACTCACGTCAGATTATGTCTCTCCTTTGTTCAGTCCTAGGCAGTGGCTCCTGGTTGAACTCAGAAGAGTAAAAACAAAGTCCTTAGAATGGTTAATAAAGATGTATCATAACTCACCGAGACCTCCCTGATCTTGCTGTTCTTCTACCCCAGCTGCATTGACTGCTTTCCTCCTGCTAGCACACACCAGAGCCTCTGCTCTGTCTGCTTCTTATTTTGGGATCACTTACTCGGTTACTTCTTTAATTCTTTGTTCAGATCTCGCTCACTCAATAGTTCCTAACATAATGAACCTCTTTCTGTTGCAAACTGCCCCCCTTCACCTATGACCTCTGGCTTTCCTTACCCTGCACAGTCTTGTCTTTTGTCCATAGCCCCTGTACCTTTCTATCATACTATTTCATTGACTTCTGTTTCTGTCTGGCTAGAATCTAAGCTCCATGAGAGCATAAATATTTTTCTGATTTGTACACTGCTGTAACCCAAATGTCTTAAAGAATATCTGGTACAAAGTAGTTACTCAAGGGACATTCAGTGAACAAACAGATGAAAAAAAAATCAATACACTTAGTGATCTTTTAAAAATTTCTAAAGGAGGAAACTGATGCCATAAAGCTGGTTAATTACCAAGTTAGGATCTTTTGCATACTCTGAATTCAGACAGTGCTGCACTAGGTAGGATACCAGAAAGGGGAAAAAAAAAAAAAAAAAAAAAAAAAAAAGGAAGAAGAAGAAGAAGTTTCAAAAAGAGAGAAAGAGAGAAAGGAAATTAAAGGTAGATCTTACAGTAGAACTTTGGTTCTGACAGTTGTGAGATAAAGCACTCAGCTTCTTAAGGTATTCTTCATCACCTCCTTCCTACTCACATGGTGGATGGTGGATGGTGGACACACAATAAGTGTTTGCTGAATTAAACGGAAATTTTAGAAGAGATATGAATTACTACCAAAAATGACCACAGAGTTGAGATAGTACTAGTTAGTGGTCCTTAAATGAATTTTTCCAAGAAATACTAGAAATCCTGACTGATACCCCATACAATAGGAGGAATGTTAATGGGAAATCTGTGGGGAAACTATTTTTGGGATTGTTTTGCGTACTTGCCACTTTTCAGAAATGCAAGATTCACATGAATAAGTTAGGTGTCCGGGACATAGTTCAATAAGGAAATAATTTGTAAAGTTTAGCTGATTATTTTCTAAATATCTCAAACAACATTGGTGCATGGTGTGGGAAACATTGAAAAGGATGGTCTTGAATTGTCTCTTACAATAGTAACACTATAGGAAAGCAGAACAAAAGTTGGACTTTAAATTAGGAGATCTGAATTTAAGCTCTAGTTTTACTATTTAGAAAAGTTTTCTTGGGAAGTCTTTCTACTTTGTGAGGCTCACTTTATTAATCTGAAACAGGAAGTTGTTAATGAACTTCTTCACCAGATGGTTGTGGGGATTAAAGGGGCCAAACTGATAGGACTTCCCTTCTTCCTTCTCCGCTTTCTTCTCCTCCTCCTCTTCATTGAGCAGTTACTTCATTAGTCAAATGTATTCAGTTTAAAAACATAACAAAACACAATCACACACAATTCTAATCTACATTGAAATTTATGGGCGAGATGCAGTGGCCATTTTGGGACATTCATAGGAAAAATAATGCAGGTGAGTATCCTTTATATTACAAAGTCTACAGCCTCAGAAGGAAACCAACCCTGGGCTGAAGCCCTGGTTCCAGAGAAACTTTCTCTGAAGAGAAGGGGCAGCCTGAGCTTTGCATAATCTTACCTCTCGAGGTGTTAGTCTAAAGACAAATCACAACAGCATAATTCACCAGCCATTTCCTCCTCCAGGAACATAAGGACAAACTCCAATTACAAGTCTAGTAAAAAAATGTATCTAAATTCACCAATAAAATATTTTAGTTAAAATTATTGATTTAAAGCTATTCATTTTCTGGACACTCTAAGATATTCTCTAATCTTCTGTTTTTGGAAACTTTGTAAGGTAGAGAACATTGCCCCATTTTCAAAATGCATAAATTGAGGCTTCAGGAGGACTAATGAATTAGTCTCATGTCACCTGGGTGATCAGTAGCTGAGCCAGGATTCGATCTTCATAAATCTGACTCCAAAGTTCATAGTCTTTAAATTTTAATTATAGTCAATGCCAAAGTTGATATGACACTTCTGAAAATTTGTTAGCACCCCCCTCTCCCCCAATGACTAACAAGAGCTCTAGAGCAAACTGAGGAGGAGCTAGGAGAAAAAAAAAATGTGATGTTGAAATGTCTATGCCTGTAGAGAACAGAAGATTCTTGGGGATTTACTAGACTAAAAGTCAGGCATTATATATTCACAATGTATCCTGGATCACCAGAAGGCTGCACACATTTGCTTTCATTGTAGCAATAATAAGGGGTTGGGAGGTCTCAGGTGTTTGATTCTCACCATGATAGTTTCATTAATTCTGAAATTAGCAAAATGCTGGCAAAAGGGATCATTGTCATCTGCAGAATAAAAATTGCTATACCTGGTACACATACATGATAAAGAACCAGAACAGAGATTGTCTAGGATTGCAGAAAACAAGGCAGAGTGACATATTTAAGGCCATGACTCTGTGCTCATTGTTTCCTCTTTACCAGATACAACATGTCCAGTATTGAGGCACAGGAGTCTTGGCTTTTGTTAATGTCTTTACTCTCAGGTTCTAGTTAGTATGTGCCATATAATAGGTTCTGGATGAATATGTGATGCTGAATGGGTCAATTAATATTGACCAGCATGTGTGTGCACATGCCAGGGAACTAGTGCCCCAGATTAGACAGGTACACTGGGAGTTGATCATGTTGCTTGGAAAACAGACTTTGGAACAGACATTACTGTGTAGGAAGATTACTGGAAAGTGCTTTGGAAGTCAGTAGCAGTTGAAGGGAAGAAAAAGTAGCAGGGCCAACCACAGGGAAAGGTTGGGCTGTGATGTAATCCTAGCCAAAGCCATAACCAATCTCATGGAAGCTCTAGAGCTGGGAGAACCATCAGAGTTGTCCAGTTTGAGAAAAGGGGGCTGGGCCTTACTCTAGTCTCCCACACATGTGGACCAGTCTTAGGGTGCAGACCCTAGAGAGGAGACATGACCTTGGACAAAGAGGTTCTTTTCCACCAAGGTGATTCCCAGGGGTGCACCCAGCTGTTGAGTGCCGTTGAGTGCCAACATCCCCATCAGCTGAGAGAATGAGAAGCTCAGTCCTGTGTGGGGATTGGGCCCTTATGGCTCAGCACCCATCACAGGTATACTTTGTAAGTAAGCCAATGTCATGAATGAGTTAAGGTACTTGTTCATTACACAGAAGAAAGAAAAAAGTGTGGTTGGCCTTTGAACAGGTGGTGATCAGGGGCACTGACCCCCAGGCAGTCAAAAATCTGCCTATAACTTTTGACTCCTCAAAGATTTACTAATAACATACTGTTGACTAGAAATTTTACTGATAATGTAAACAGTCTACTAACATATTTTTTGTTATAGGTATCTTATTCTGTATTCTTACCATAAAATATTATAGAAAAAAAGAAAATGTTATTAAGAAAATTATAAAGAAATGGGAATATATTTACAGTAGCATAATGCATTATTGAAAAATAATTCACATACAGGTGGGTGGGGCCGGGGGCTAGGCGCAGAAGGGCAGGGCTGCAGGGTGGGGCCTGGCAGCTGGCTGCCTGTGGACCATGGTCCCCAGGGCCTTTGCTAACTAGCCCCCAAGGCCTGCCAGCAGCAGCAGCCTGGAGCACAATACCACTGCCCCTTCTGCTTTGAGGTGTATCACCACTTTGGGCTCTGACACCTGGGGCCACTTCTGAATGCTGTGGCCCTTTGGAAGTGGCAGGGTGGAGTTGGAACGCAGGCCAGGAGCCAAGGCCTGAAACTGCCCCAGTGCAGTCCAAAGCAGGCATGTGGAGGACTGGGTCCAGGAATGTTGGGGCACAGGGCAGCCAGTGCTGCACCATCCCTGCCATCTGGGAATGTTCTGCATCAGCTTAGCCCTCTGCCCACCATCTCTGGTGCTAGACCTGACCACTCCAGTGGCACTCCCAGTGACCTACAGGCCAGCCTGGGCCTGGTCCAGGGGCTGCTGATGGCTGGGGCACACCTCCTGGGCACTGAGCGGGCAGCAAGGACCCGTGTTCTTCATTAGATCCCTTGGAGACTGGGCAGGCAGTTGCAAATAAATGCCTTATAATTCTTGATGTCACTTCTTTAAAAAAAAAAAAAAAAAAGCTAACAAAACTCCATGTTTAAGTGGACCCACGCAATTCAAACTTGTGTTGTTCAAGTTAGAAGTTCAGAATCACACTTTAGGATAATTATTAGTTTAAGGCTGGGACTTTTGCTTTCAACAGAGACGTGCATTTGAACTGGTGAAGGCAGAGAGGGGTAAGGAGAAACCTTTGTGCTAGGGGCTGGAGGCCCGGTGTCTGATTCCAGCCGTCCACCAGCGCCTGATCATAGGCACGCTGCTAGCTTCCTGGCCTCCATTGCATATCTGAAAGCTGTATGTTGGCAAAAATTGATTTCTGAGGGCCTTGGGTTTTAAACTGTGCTCCATCTGAACCACAGAAAAGATTTGGCTCCCTGATGTGATGGAAAATTATAAAATTCACAAAACCTTCTAAAATGCTAACTCTTTTATTATGGCCCTTTAATGACCTTCATTCAAAGAGCAATTACTTAGGGAAAGAAATCAATTCTTGGAAGGGGACTAGCAGATAATTTCTGAATGCACTTGCTTTTCAGCACTGTGAATCTGAGCAGATATTTTGTTCTTCGTCAAATATGCAGCACGTGCATGGTGTGCAGCCCGTGCGTGGTGTGCAGCACAGATCTGCTGGCGGTCTACACTGTGTGTTTTTCAAATGTGTATTTATATTTCAGTTATACAGAACAATAGTTGATCTTTTTCCATGGGAAAAAAAATGTTGTAAATACTGGCAGAATTCCCTGACTAGCCCATGTATTAGCCTTTTAAGCTTATATTGAAGCAAACAGTTGCAGTGATAAAGAGCAAGTTTGGTGAAATACTAAAAATTAATATAAGAGAAAGACACAAGTATAGTTTTAAAATCTAGTTTCCAAACCTTGACCATAAAAAGAGCTATGCATGGGGCGCCTGGGTGGCTCAGTGGGTTAAAGCCTCTGCCTTTGGCTCAGGTCATGATCCCAGGGTCCTGGGATCCAGGCCCGCATGGGGCTCTCTGCTCAGCAGGGAGCCTGCTTCTTCCTCTCTCTCTGCCTTCCTCTCTACCTACTTGTGATCTCTGTCTGTCAAATAAATAAATAAAATCTTAAAAAAAAAAAAGGAGCTATGCAAAATAAAACTCTGCTGGGAAGCCATTCCCCTGTCTGATTGACATACAGATCAAAATGCTTTATAACCCAGTGTGTTGGTGAGGATATCAGGAAAGCCACTTTCTCAAATTTGCTGGTCATAGTGAAAATTGGTACATTCTCCAAAGAAATCCATTTGTCAATATCCATCAAAGTTACAAATGTGCATAGTCTCACTCAGCAATTTCATTCCTAGAAATTTATCTTAGAAATATACATCACATGGGCAAACTAATGGAATAAATTTGTTTAGAAGCTTTCCTGTAATAACAAAAGGTTGGGAGCAAATCAAATGCCCATCGTCAGTAGAAGAGTGAGATATAATTGAAAACACAAAGACATGAAATAGAATAAGGAAGTACCTTATAGGCTGATATGGAAAGATATCCAAATATTCATTGAAAAAAGGAAGATGTAGAACAGCTTATATAGGGTAATATCATCTATGTAAAAAAAGAAAAAAAATACATATCTTTTTGGTATAGGCATCAGATATCGCTGGAAAGATACAGAAGAAATTAGACATTGTCACTTCTGGGCGAAAAAGCTGAATGGCTAGCAATGCATGCAAGGTTGGGGGAGAAATCTTTCCTGAAAACCCATTTAATTTTTAGCTGTGTTTAAAAAAAATGTTTAGCCATGTGAAATTATTGTCTGTATAAACCAAAAATGTTTTTCTGAAGAGCTTAAGAAAACTGGTAGTTTGAAGAAAAGCTGATTTAATTAGAAAAAGGGCTGTGGGAACTTGTTAGCCCCTGCCTGGATTAGCCTGGGACTTCCACTGGGTCTCAGGGTTTTCCCAGAGCACTGGGGACAGTAGGGATAAGAGTGTGATGCAAAGGGAGCAAGTGAACTACACTTGTCTTCAGTTGTTTCAGAAGAGTCGGGGACTCATAATCTCAATGTCTTTAAAGAATTGTGTATATTTGCAAAGAAAAAAAATCTCGGACACCACTGAGCCTAGAAGAAAGATAACTTGAGTAGAAATCGGGAGATTCTAGTTCTAATTGCAGACAGTTAGTTATGTGGTTTTAGTTGTATCATTTAATCTCATGGTTCTTAACTCTTGCTAAGGTTGGATATAACTGGAGAGATTTTTAAAAATACACACATGTTGGAGGCCTCACCTCAACCAATTAAAACAGAATCTCTAAAGGGACATAGGCATTGATATTTTTAAAAAGAGTCCTGGGATTTCAAATTGCAGCCAGGGTAATTTTTTTTTTCTTTTTTGCTTCAGTTGTATAACTTGTCAAATTGTGATTTCTAAACATCAAGTGAAATAGTAAATGAGCAATGACACATTTTCATTCCATAAAGTATTCTAAGAATAAGGAGATGCTTTTATAAAGAGCTTGCCGGAGGTTTCAGCACATACAAAATGTTCAGTAAATGTTATATATACATATATTAAATATATATTTTACAAATGTCCATGGGGAAAACGTAAAGAGGTCCTAATTACAACTGTAGTGATTACACTATATGCACAGTAAAATCCAGTAAAGGTGGTTTCTCTGGGGCTAGTAGAAAAAGCACCAAATTAAAATCAGAGCCATTTGGGGTCAGTTGCACACTTGTTACTATTCTCATTCTTTTTTTTAAAGATTGGTTATATTCCTCTGTCTATATACCACATCTTTATGTACCCATCTATTAATGGACACTTGGTTTGCATCAATAACTTGACTATTAAAAATAATTTTCTAATAAAATAGCAGGACATATATCTTTTTGAATTGGTGGTTTTGGTTTTTTTGGGTAAAGACACAGTAGTGGAACTATGGATCATATGGACAAATCTTTTTTTTTTTTTAATTTTTCTCCAGTTTTAATATGAAATGGTTACTACAATTGGTTCAGCTAACATTCATCTTCTCATATAGATAGAGTAAAGAGAAAAGAAAGAAGAATGAAGAAAAAAATTCTTATGGTAAGAACTCTTAGGATTTACTCTCTTGACAATTTTTCTACCTGTACATCATAGAACAGTGTTAATTGTAGTTATCATGTTGTACATCACATCCCTGACACTTATTTATCTTAAAACTGGAAATTTGTACCCTTTAACCATCTTCCTCCAGTTTTCCCTCCCCTAGCCTCCCTTCTCTGATAAGCACAAATCTCTGGTAAGTTATTTTTTTATGAGTTTGGTATTTTGTTTTCTGTTTCCTTTGACTCTACAGATAAGCGAGATCCTTTAGTGTTTGTCTTTCTCTCTCTGACTTACTTCACTCAGCATAATTCCTGCAAGGTCCATCCACGTTGTTGCATGTACATGTGTAAACCATCACTTCTTTCTCCATTTATCCATTGATTGAGTCTAGGCTGTTTCTCATGTCTTGGCTATTATAAATAATACTGCTATGTACAAGGGGGTATAGATATCATTTACGGTTAGTGTTTTCATTCCCTTTGGTTATATTCCCAAAAGTGGAATTGCTGGATCATGTGGTACTTTCAGTTTTAATTTCTGTGGATCCTCCATACTGTTTTCTTGGTGGCTGAAGCAAGTTACACTCCCACCGACGGCGCAAGAGCTTCCTTTTCCTCACATTCACACACCAGCATTTATTATCTCTTGTGTTTTTTTATTATCAGTCTAACAAGTATAATGTAGTATCTCATTGTGGTTTTAATTTGCATTTCTCTAATGACTCGTGACCTTGAGCATCTTTTCATATACCCACTGGCCTTGCATATATCTTTTTGGATAAATTTCTTCTCAGTGGACAAATCTTGAGACAGTGAAGTCCTGGGGAGAAGCCTGAACTCTTGGATATTTGGGTTCATTTTTAATTTCCTACTTCCTGCTCCAAATCAAGGGAGAGGGAACTAGGGAAATAAAGTTGGATATAAAGTACAAACTGCTGGTTATGGATTTGATATTTGACATCACAATTTGATTTTTTTTTTTTTTTTTTTTTTAGAATCATGCTTTAGATACCCTCAGCTGGAGATTGAGTATACCTCATGGGGTATGGGAAGAATATGTTTGCTTTGACATTTGAAATCTTATCAGAATTGTCTTAGTCTACTAAAGTATGGAATGGGAGATAAAATATCTAATTAAAATAACTATTATATAAAAAAGAGAAGCTTTTCCCAAAGTGTTCTTTTGGGAAACATTAAACATTATCATAAAATCAAAGAAACTATAGGCAACATGAGACTTCTGTGATAGAGTTAGTTTGGAAAATGCTGGGTTAAATATGCCAAAGGGACTTCTACTTTCAATCACAGAGTTTCTCATGGACTTAGCATGCTAATATAAACTGTGAATCCCCTCTGACAGATATAGCACATGGGTTTCATAAAGTTCTGGGACTCACACAGATTAAATACTCAGAAACATGGCAATCATTGACAATAAAGTTGAGAAACAGTAAATGTGGGGGAAGATATGAAAGGATATTGGGAATCATAAATCTGATCTTAACTTACTATTTATAAATACTCAACTTATGGGTAATGCAGACATAGATGGACTCTCTCTACACCATCCTCAGTTTCAGGGATAGATCCCAAAGTACGGAGATTCTGCTGCATTGGGGAGGGCCATATGTCCTAAGTTTCCAAATAGAACTACAAAGGAGGATTCATATTTTATTGTTGAAAGGATATAATTTTTCCCTACTTAAGAGACCTGGAAAAAAAAAAGTTGCCTGGTACCAATTTACAGCCAATTTCTGACGATGAAGTGAATCAAACTTAGGATGAAGCTACAGTTATGGACAGTAGCAAGGGCAGTTGTAGAGAACTAAAGTTTTTAAAGAGCTCACAGTACTACTCAGTCAATCAAACCCTAAGCTTCCCCAACTTCTGGACTTACTAATGTGTAAAGTATTAAATTCTCTTTTATTTAAATCGTTTGACTATGTGTTTATGGTAACTGGCACAGTCACAAAAAATTAATAATATGGCACTCAACACAGAATGGAAGAGTAACTATGTCCAAAAGAATTAGAAATTCTTGTAAAAAGAAAGATGGAATTGAATATGCATGTGAGAAAATATGCTACCGTCTAGAATTCCTTAAGCCTGAGGGTTTGAGCACATTTGAGGAATTTTGCATATATGCAAAAAATGAAGGCAACAGAAATTATATCCTTGAGGGGATATACTACCAATCTTTAGACAGAGATATGGCAGTCCAAAGACAGGTAACAGAATAGTCACATATGGAAGTTACCACCATGTTGAAGCAACTTGACTATTCTTTTTTTCTTTTCCTTTTTTTTAAAATTTAATTAATTTATTTATTTGACAGAGATCACAAGTAGGCAGAGAGGCAGGCACAGAGAGAGAGAGGGGGAAGCAGGCTCCCTGCTGAGCAGTGAGCCCGATGCGGGGCTCGATATCAGGACCCTGAGACCATGACCTGAGCCGAAGGCAGAGTCTTAACCCACTGAGCCACCAGGCTCCCCAATATCCCTATTCTAGACATTAGCTTGGAGTTTCAGCATGGAGAGGAACTTCTCGTAAATTTTTGATTGCTTTACAGACAACCTTAAATACATTTTCAGTTAAATTAAGACTTATGTGGGACACTCAGTTGGTTAAGCCTCTGCCTTCAGCTCAGATCATGATCCCAGGGTTCTGGGATTGAGTCCAACATAGTGTTTCTTGTTCGTTGGGTAGCCTGCTTCTCCCTCTGCCTGTAACTCTCATTGCTTGTGCTTTCTCTCTTACAAATAAATAAATAAAATTTAAAAAATTAAGACCTATGTAATTTTATTTGTAAGCATCTTTATTAAATAGGTGATTATAAATCTGGACCAGATTTCTAATACCAGATTATGTACAAAGATGTTTATTACAATGTTACTAATGATAGTACAATATTGAAAGAAAACTAACAATTTAATAATGGAGATTTAGTTAAATTAATTCTAATGAATACATAAAATGATATATGATCTATTACAAAAATATAATGATGATAATTTTACATGTGAAATGTTCCCATGATACCATGTGGGATGAAAATAGCTGAATATAGTAATATATATTCAAATAATCTAACTTTTATGTATATTTGTATATATGTGTGTATATGTGCATGATAGGTAAAATATATGTCTCTGGTGGTGACATTATAGATTTTTTTAATTCTACAGTGATATTATATTACAGGGGCTTGGTATTATTTTTTAAAAAAGGAATATTCTTTTTTTTAAAGATTTTATTTATTTATTTGATAGAGATCACGAGTTAACAGAGAGGCAGGCAGAGAGAGAAGGGGAAGCAGGCTCCCCACTGTGCAGTGAGCCTGATGCGGGGCTCGATCCCAGGACCCTGAGACCATGACCTAACTCGAAGACAGAAATTTAACTCACTGAGCCACCCAGGAGCCCCCCAAAAGGAATATTCTTAAAAAATAAAGACAAACCCTTAAACTTTAAATATAAAATTAGATTAAGATGAAATATTTTAAGAAATAATTGTATCAGAAAAATAAGTTTACATAAGGTTATATAAGGAGGACTAAGTTCTAATAACAAATAAAAAGTGAAAGTTATGTAGTGCTTTTATGTGTTTATTTTTTAAATATTATATTTATTTATTTTAGAGAGAAAGAATACAAGTTGGGGGAGGGAGAGAGACAAGCAGATTTCACTCTGAGCTTGGAACCCAGTGTGGGGCTTAATCCATGACCCTGAGATCATGACCTGAGCTGAAATCCAGAGTCACCCAAGCACCTCTGTAGTGTTATCATATCTAACTTTCTTCAGATTGGTAAAAATTGAACCAACATAAATAGTAGGGAATTGAACTTCAACTAGTAGAGAGATCATAAAAGAGATTCTAGTTTCTCTAAATGAGTTCAAGTCTCCTGGCTCCTGCTTTCCAGACATGGTGCATCTCTGGGTACTGAATGTATATCCAGAAAGAGTCAATACTTTTCCTTTCAGGAATTATGGAAAACAGATATATGGAAATATTAGGAATGGTCCCAAATAATGCTCATTTATAGGAAATTTACTTAAAAGAAAGAGAGTCCATAAAATAAATGCTAGTGAATGAAATACTTATATTAGGAAAAATTATAGAATGACTTAGTTAAAAAATTATGTGTGAGTGCCCAGTAAGTGAAATGATAATTACTGCAAGCTGGTAAGAGGTCATTATAAATAAGTCAGACCTGCTCCAGTAGGAATGAGCACCCTTGGAGGCAAAATCTTGGTTTCTAAATACCACTCTCCAATAAACAGAGCCAGAGGCCATTTTAAGAAGTGATTGATACCCGAGCTGGGGCAGAATACAAGGTGGGACTAGAGCATCTTGTAATGCCAAAAAAGTAAAGAAGTGTTGAAAAAAAAAAAATATGGGAAGATGTCACAGGGACACAGGGGTCAACCTGAAAGAACTGGGACAATTTGAGAAACATAATAAATCATGACTGTAATAGACTATAACCCATAGACTAAACTAAATAACCATGAGTTCATCCTGATACAAGTAAATAATTGAATAAGTAAATAAAAAGTGAGAGAAGGGATTGCTCTTCCTTACAGAAGAACTCTAATTAACAGAGAAGATTGAGTGAAAAAAATAGAAAATCATCATGGGAGTACCACAGTAATAAGCAGATTAAATCATCTATGGATGCTAAAATTAGTGGGTAAAGGTTTGGGGAGAGACAAGATATCTGCAAAGCTTCAAATTATCTCTCCCAAAATATTAATTACAAAGGGAAAGAATTTATAACTTTATAATAAAGATACCTGCATATTCCTCCATAACAGTGATCAAGGTTAGCATCACCAGTAATAAAGCATAACAATATTACTGTCTCCCAACATGATGCACTGGCAAGGGCACAATGTCACATCTGTGAATATCATCATTATATATCATCATTAAAATATCATTAAATATCATTATTAAAAAACATCAGGCCCAAAGTGAGGGGCATTCTACAAGATAACTGACAAGGAAGCATTCTTTAAGTCTGAGGGTCATGGAAGTTGAGGGAAGACTATAGGACTGTCACTGACTACAGGGGATAAAGGGAACATGGTAGTTCAATGGATTGGATACTGGAGCAGAAAGGGGACTGTAGTGAAGACCCTGGAGAAATGCAATAGAACACTACATTAGGGATCATGGAATGAAAAAAAGTACATGGAATGTACTTTTCTGGTTTTGGTAATTGTGCTGTGGTTATGCAAATTGTTAACAGCAGGGATATCTGGCTGAGTAGTTTTTTAGGTACTTTCTGTATTGTTTTTGCAATTTTTTTGTAAGTCTAAAATTATTTCAAAATAAGAACTTTAGGAAAAAAATAGAGCAGTCCAGCTGAACATGTTCTTGTATATTTATATAAATACAGTTTTTAAATGCACTAAATGTTAACACTGAAGAATTCAAAACTGTTGACCATATAATACTCAAAATGCCTGTTGAGAGCATCACCCTTAAGAGTGGCCTTAGAAGGAATTACAAGGTCTTTGCTGACCTTGGCCTGCTGCTCAAATATGAAGCTTGCAAATTTTTCATAAAATATAAAACTGGGAAGGAAGAAAAACATAATAGGTACTAGAACTTGGGTGCCAAACTTAATGAAATGGAAGCAAAAATACTTCCCTTAGTTTCAAAATAATCATTCATACCAGTATGAAAGTGGAAAGATGTTGGTTGTCGTAAGTTCAGGTGAAGTAGAATGAGTAACAGCTGCCATTCATTTAAGAAAAGAGTCCTCGTCATTGAAAATCCATAATGAAGAATATACAGTTTTCTTTTTAATGTTATTCTCAAAGACAGAAGAAGGGACTATAGTAAAAGTTACTGGGAAGTACATGCTGGCTGAAAATAAGGAAAACCCTTGCAATGGTTACTTAAAATTCAATGTGTCTCAGGTACATGGTTATGTTCAGGAGGATGGGGGTGGTCACTCTGTGGCTGGTTGACCAAGATTCTCTGTGCTTAGAAAAGGTTTCGTGATGCCTTAAAGTCTGTCTAAACGAAAAAGTTATGACATTAGAGTATACGCTTTTGTGTGTATGTGTGATACAAAGTTGAATGTGCAAGCAATATTACTGTTATTATAAAGTTTGGCATTTGGGATGTGGCAGTTTGTGGTTGCATAGATGGCTTTTTGTGAGCATGCTATTCCATGTTAAGATCCAATTTCTCCTCTTTTTTTAAGAAGGTATTTACTTTGGTGTGAGCTTCCACAAAGGGTCCAGATGGCCCAGCCTTTTTTCTCTTAAGCTTAAGAAAGTAATGAGAAATGAATTAGAGTTCTTTGGTGAGTCAGGCTCCATGCCTCCAGAGAAGTGCTAGGGAAGGCACTATCGATTTATTTTCTTCAACTCATTTCCTGTATTTAAATGGAAATATTGATACCTGTAAACAGGTTTCTCCTGAGGGTTTGGGTGACGGTGAGGCGTGTTTTGTATTTGAATGAAAGTGTGATTTAGATTTTATAGCATTAAAGTCAGAAATGTGAGGAATTAAAATCAAAGTTTCTCGGGAGAAAGAAACAGGAAAAGCCTTTGCTAATAGCCTTAAAGCCTAAAGCCGCCCAAGAGGCAGTTACTGCTTTCAATGATAATGTGGTAGGCAAAACTCAAACTTACCAAGTAGGTGACTATGGATGTGGGTAATTCCATTATGAGCACTTTCTTCCACTTAAGAAATTATTCTTTGCTTTGGTAGAAGGATTTATTCCTCCAAAATTGTCCCTTCCTATGTTTTTAAAGGTTAGCACATGGGGCACTCTTTACTCGAGAGAAAGAACGAAGAGGGTAGTGAGTATAGAAATGAAAGAATTACAGAGAAATATCATAGTAGCGGCCACCCAAAATTTCTGTAAGCAAAAATAGGATAAAAGCATCTTAAGAATAAAAATCCATGTCACTGGAAAAAAAAAAAGGAAATTGATTCTGGAAAATTTTGTGGTTAAAGAGCATGCAGTACCTACAAATTAAATTTTCTTTTAGTACCGGAAACATAGGAATTTCTGAGCTAAATGTGTAAATGATGTTGAAAGGTAAGCTTTCATATGTACCTTATGTGCAAATCTTAAGTACTGTCTCAATTTTAGTGGGACTCTTGGCTGAGCCAGTAGGACAGCAGCCTTTGGATTCACCCTCTTTGCCACTGGTGATTCTAGGAGCCAAGGCTAATTCCTGGAAATGTTGTTGCAGGGTTTGTGTTTCTTTTTTACCCTTTTAGCACCATCACATGCCATATGCTCACAAGATTTTGTACATGAGGACGGATGTTTATGTAGAATTTTTATTGGATGGTTTAAGAGGATTGAACTGGTCACACATATACATCAAAAAAACCTTTTGGGGTGCCTGGCTGGCTAAGTGGGTTAAGCGTCTGCCTTCAGCTCTGGTCACGATCCCAGGGTCCTGGGATTGAGCTGTACATTGGGCTCCCTGCTCAGTGGGGATTTATTTCTCCTCCTCCTCCCTGCTCATAATCAATCTCTCTCTCTCCCTCTCTCTCTCTCGATGTCAAATAAAATATTTTTAAAAAAGCCTTTTAATCCTTTAAATAGGGACGTCCTGAAGACAACAAAAAGACTGAGAAAGAATGAACTCACTCCAAGGAATAAACCTTATATCACATATTTTAATAATTTATATATATATATATATATATATATATATATATAATGGAGGTGGCTATTTTTAGTATTTTTGCATGTGTTTTTTTTTCAGATATTTCTTGAAATATACAAGCATAACCATATACATATAAGTGTCAGGCAATACATATTTTTTAAATTTTTTCTGTCATCACAAGCACATTTGACTATTTTTTTTTTAATAGCTACTTATAATTCCATTATATGGTCTTGCCACTATTTCCTTGATTTTTGGCAATCAGGTTGATTTCAACTAGGTTTTCATGTTTCAAAAATAGGGCAGACACAGTCCTTGTAAATTTTTCTTGGCATACTTGTGTGAGAAATAGCTAGAGGGTCATTTCCTAGGAGTGGAACGGCCAAGGCACAGGGTGTAAGCATTTATATATCTATTATTATTGGATGTTGCTTTGTGCTGAGGTATTGTTGACCTCAGTTATTACAGACATTTGGAAACATTCATTAATCTCTGTTTATGTCTTGATAGAGGGAAACAGTGTTCCATCTCAGAATGCCAGGGAACAGTCTCACTTTGCATATGAATTATCCCACATAGGAGGCTTCCTTCTTCAAATGTCCTATAAAAAATAGCTAGTTAATTTTTTATTATTTTTATATGGTCTGGCAGCTGACCTGAACTCCCTGAGGATTCTACAGTCAATACAGTGTTCTGCATCCATCCCTGAGGTTCTGCTCCTGCAGATGATAAATGCAGCTTCCTGAGTAGAGTCTATCCTGAATGTGGGTCCATGGTTGGACAGAAAGGTAGATAGTATCCTGTGGAATAGCATAATGATATTTAGAGACAGCAGATGGTTAACAAGAGAACAAACAACAAGTTTCTCATATTTTGGTCATGGAAACTTCTGCCCATAAAATTTAAGACATAAGTCAGAATTGTATTTAGGACCTGGGTTAACATGTATGTCTTATGTTTGTTTTATTACTTTTCCTTAAGTTGGTTTTCTGTCATTCTGCCAATACAGTCCATTTGTTTGGTATGTTTAGAAATCCTATCATCCTATTTATTGATTTATTATTGGAATTAATGAAGATTTTGTGTGAATTTGAAGACTTGAAGATATTATTCCACATATTAATAGTTCTAGTTTATTAAACTAACCATATGTCAAGAACTCCATTTTAAAAAAAAAGATTATTTATCTATTTATTTGAGAAAGAGAGAAATAGATAGAGCACAAGTGGAGGGAAAAGGCAGAGGGAGAGGGAGAAACAGATTCCCCTCTGAACAGGGGCCCGAGGTCATGGGGCTCCATTGATCCCAGGACCCTGAGATCATGACCTGAGCTGAAGGCAGATACGTAACCGACTGAGCCACCCAGGTGCCCCAAGAACTGGATTTTGTACATTATCTCGTTTGGTCTTAAAAATAGATCTTGTAATGTAAGAAAACTGAGGATTTAAGAAATAAGGAAAATTGCCAGAGATCATACATGGCTGAGCTTAAAGGGTCAAAGTCAGGTTTTTCTTCCTGCAGTGCTCATAGTTTTTTACTGCACTGACCAATTTATCTTGAAATTGCCCTTGGGCAGACTGGTTAGTACAATACCTCCATACTGTGGCCAAGAGGAAGGTAGATAAATGCTGTAATTCTCTGAAATCATAGGACCATAGACTTCAGTTCATTTCCATCTTCATCATAAAGAATATTCCTTATAGGATTTTCCATAATATGGTGTATTTTAACACTTAATTACATATTTTGTTGTTTACTTTTCTCCTTTCCATTGCTATATATCATCTCCTTCCAAATTTCTAGTAAAAACTATAAATTTTTCCTCCCCTCACCCCTTAAGATTTTTTTTTTTTTTAATTTGACAGAGAGACAGAGAGAGAGGGAACACAGGCAGGGGGAGTGGGAAAGGGAGAAGCAGGCTTCCCACTGAGCAGGGAACCCAGTGCGGGGTTAGATCCCTGGACTCTGGGATCATGACCTGAGCTGAAATCAGACGCTTAAGGACTGAGCCATCCAGGCACCCCATCCCCCCACCCCTTAAAGCAGTTTTGGAGCCCACAGCCAGTCACAACACAACTTTTCTTGGGAACTCTTACTAAATGAAGGCACCACTGCAGACTCTGGGGATAGAACAGCACTCAAAAGAGAGTCCATGCCTTCACAAAATTCATATTCCTCTGGAAAGAAAAAAGAAAATAAATGTACCAAAAATAA
The DNA here is from genome assembly GCF_902655055.1 of Lutra lutra. Taxonomy (NCBI): domain Eukaryota; kingdom Metazoa; phylum Chordata; class Mammalia; order Carnivora; family Mustelidae; genus Lutra; species Lutra lutra. Next base: position 109,524,892 of record NC_062280.1, read on the forward strand.
AGAAATTATTTTAGATAATGATATGTATCTTGCAAAAACGTAAAATACTGATCCATGGGATAGAAAATGATCCAGAAACGAGAGAAAGGGATATTTCACTGGGGAAGGGAGAGCTGGAATCTCTCTGGCACTTGAGCTGGTACTTAACTGTTCAAACAGGCAGCTTTGGGGAAGGAGGGTAGATCTGAGGAAAGTGAGTTCTGTCCAGAAGAAATGCAAAGTGTGGAGAATCTCATATGGGAGCTAGTTGGGTGTGCTTGGGGGTCAGCACAGGTCTGACATAATTGGGAAGTTGGAGACACTGCAGCAGCAAGAGTCCTGGAGAGTAAGGTAGACACCAGTCATGCAGGGGTCTTGTAGATCTTGATAAAAGGCTTAAAGTTTGAACTTCATTCAAACTGGAGCAGGCTGCCAACATGATGCACTACATGGGGGAGTGGCATGATTTGTTTTACCTGTGGAAACAAATATACCAACTGGGAAAATGGACAGCAGGCAGAACAAGAACGAAAGTAGTAGGACCAGTTAGGGAGTCATAGCAGCAGCTCAGAAAAGAGATGATTATGGCTTGGACAAGAATGCAACAGTGATGGAATTGAAAAGTGATCATATTGATAGAGCCAATGGGAAAGGCTTGTTGAATTATCTCTGGTATATCAGGAAAAGACAGGAATAGGTATGTATGTCCTCAAGATGGAATCTCCTGAGAACATCTTATGGCGGTGCCATTACTGACCTGAGTAAGCATCCAGCAAAACATCATTTGTCGGGGGATGGGGAGAGGATGGAGGGTTTTATTTCTGTTCTAAAAAGTTTGAGCTGCCTACTAGCCAGCCTGGGAGATGCAGAGCAGGACCTATAAGCAGGTGTGCTAGAAAATTAGACCTACAGACAAGAGTCACTGAGCATGTCAGGGGTAGTAACAACTATGGGTGAATGAGATCATTTAGGAAAACCTCCTGATGATGAAAAGAATGGGACACAGGAGAACTGAGCTCCAGGGCCTCCAGCAGTAGGAACCTGGAATAGCAGGACCAGGAAGCTGACTGAGAGAGAGAGAGAGAGAGAGAGAGAAAGTTTAGCAAAGCAAGGAGGACACGATATCAAAGAAGCAATGTGGGGAAGCAGGGAAACCAGAAGCAGAGTGGTAGCAACAAGGGGAAGTACAGTTTAGATTTCCTTTATTATTTGCTTTATTTTTGTTACTTGCTTTGTAAGATGAGGGTTACTGAGGCATACTTACACGCCCACGTGAATAATGCGTAGAAAGAGGAAGCTGATGACAAGGAATAACTAACTGCAGAAGGGAAGGGTGGGCAGAAGGGGAAGATAACAGTGGTTAGCTGGTCCCTCTGCCAAGGTAGGCCCCCCTCAGCTAGCTGCTCTGGATGGCAGGTGGCTTAGAGGAGCAGATTCAGGCAGGGTATGGCTTTGGGGATGGGTAGATGAGCTAGTTCTAGTCTGTTTCTGTTGTGTTCTAAAAATATGAAGGAGTCATCAGCCAAGTGTGGGAGTGAGGAGGGAATTTTGGAGGTTTGAGAAGAGAGAAGATTGCATGAAATTATCTTCTTGTAGAGTGGGAGAGTGAATTTATCCAGTGGTGGTTTTAAAACTCTGAACAACAGATTTGAGTTTCAATTTATTCCCCTCCCAGTTTCTAGATCTTGCAAAAACTGCTTAAATGTTTTAACCTAGTCTCTTCTGTCAATACAATTAAAATAATTATTGAGGACCTTTGCATAAAAGCCCGAGATATTTGGCACCTTCATATATACCCTTTGATTTAATCTGTAAAATGAGGATAATGATGGTTACTGGGAGATTATTTGGAGGAAATAAATATATATTCAAAAGGATAATATAAACTATTAAAAAAGCAAGCAATTAAAATACTTTGCTACCATTTTTCTTACCCACAAATCTTAGGTCAAACTATTTGGTGATTGATTGATTCTAAGAACTTCTTCTGTTTTAATTCCTATGTCAGAAGTTTGGAAATTGAACCTGTGTTTCTTTTAAAACAAAACAAGGTATTTAACACAGGAAAGTCTATCTTTTTTTTTTCCCTTTTAAAGTGTTCTTAACATTCCTCAGAGTCTAGCATTTTCTTGAAATGAAATTATGTACATATTTTGAAATGCCAAGTTTTCAAACGCCCCCCTGCAGACCAGCTGCAAAACCATTCCCTTTGTTTCAGTATGTTCTGCAAACACACCTTCATTTAGTTTCTTTGCCCCCAGTCCCAGCCCCACATTCTCTGCCAAAGATTACAATGGCCCTATGCATTTCCTTGTCACCTTCCTTTCAAGGAGTTTAAAGCACTTGGCAAACATTATCTCTCTAGTAATAACAGTTCTTTAGGTTGCATAGCTACAGCCTTCCCTGGGGCCTACTATCTGCATTCATATTACCTGATTTACTCTTCTATTACCATCTTGAAGCAAATGTTAGTTTTGGACCTGTGGACAGGGAAACCAAGGTCTTGAAAGTTTGCAGGCCTAGCTATATCTTTTGCCTGTAATGTCCTTCTTCCTAACTCACCAGCTTCTAGCAGCCTTCTGAGGCCCATCTCGGCCCCTTTGCACCATGCAGCCTTTCCCAATCACTGCATCGATGATCATCGACACTGCTCCCAAACTACCTCTGTCAGTGTGTTTGTGGCCCCAAGCATGGTGCTGCTGTGGGAGGCAGTGTATTCTGATAGAATGAAAAAAACACACATCAGCATCCAACTGGAGCTTCAAGCAAAGACCGTCATTTGCTAGCTGTTACATAAAATCTCTGAGCCTCCCTTTTCCTTATTTGTAGAAATTGCAGGGCTATTATGAAGGTCAAGACTAATTTATGCAAAGTGCTTCAGGAGCATGTCTCTTACCATAATTGGGCTCAATGAATTATAACTCATGAGCTGTAATCGACATATATTTTATCATTTGCTAATTGTTTCATATAAGTATGCTTTTATCTTTTTGATAAGAATAAGGTCCTGCAGGGTATGATGGATATCACATTGTAAGAAATGAGTTCTTAGGTTTGACTTCGCTCACTTGCCTTCATGCTTCCACATTTTGCCACCAGTGTAGCCAAGCTAGGTGTTTCTCTCTAGATAATACTTTAACTTGGAGGTGGGGGCCTATTACTTGTTCAGTTTTAAATGTATACAATTTCTCATATTATTTCCCCATGGTTTACTATTAGTGGGTTATTGAAACTCTAGGTATATAATTTTAAAAATTTATTCTTTGATTATGTATTTTTATTGTCTTTTTTTGTGGTCTGTGAACATAGGTCTATGTGTTTAATTCCTTGGAATTTATTGGAATCCCTTTTCTGACATCCTGTTGGGTAGATTTTTTTTTCTTTTGTTAGAATAGGTATTTAAAAATATTCCAGTCATGCCAGAGAAAAATGGGCATACTTTGTTATACTGACTTTACATGGCCACATTGTATCGGATTTAACCTGCATATAGAACTCAGCATTTCATGTCACTTCTCTTTCTTATGCGGAAATATACATATGTGTACTTTGTTGTAGTGGTGAGGAATATGGAAGTTTCCTTCAGTTAATTTGGAGAGGTTCTGTCCAGTGTAGGATAGAGGCTGGAGAAAGGAGGTAAACTTTGGGCAATAAGGAAGGCGGGGGGATATACTGAGTAACTGTTATGTATAAGGTCCTTTACTGATGTTGTATTTTAATCCCCATTTGGGATAGAGGTTATTATCTTCATTTTTAAAGATGAGGAAACCAAAACTTAGAAAAGGTAAGTAAGTTTCAGTCTGAGTTCTTCTTATTCCCAAACTTAGATCCATCCTCCCGTTAAATGGAAAAAAAAATAGATTAAATGAGCTGTGGATTTGTTTTGTTCTTCCTCTGCTATTTAATTTCCTCAGTCTTTTAACTACAAGGAAGGAGCAGGTACACTTTCAGGGCAAAAGGTGCCTCCCCCCCACACTCTTCTGTTCACCTCATGCTGCCTGCCTTTCCCATTGCTATGTCCCTACAAGTGAGATTGCAGAAGATACAGATGCCATATGGACTCAAATATTGGGCACAGGCCTCCCTGACTTGACTGTTTCCACAGAAGCAGCTGTTACTTAATAAATGATTAGAGGTCACTTTGCAGATGGCAGACAACTAGCCATAGAGCAAGAGGTCCCCACGACACCTCATTTTTTGATATAAAAGGCATTTTATTTGAATGGAAATTGAAGATGCAAATTAGTTTTGTCGATATACCAGGGACGGTCAGCTTCAAAATCAGGAAACAGAGGCCTGTTGGTAGATGAGGTCAGTGGTCATGTTTGTTCTCATCACAGAGGCAAAAATGGGAGAGGCATGCACTTAGGTATCATCGACATTATGTTAATAGTGAACAGGTGTCCATCATGTACTGTGGTCCAGCTACTGTGCTAAGCACTGAGCATGCATTATTTCACTTTACCCCTATATCAATCCTGGGAGATTAAGTGTGTTTATTATCCTCGCACCCATGGCCAAACTAGGACCCTGTTCCTCTTGACATAATTATGATATACTAGTATTTAAGTAAACAAGTGTATAATTAATGACTATCTACCCCTATAAGGCTAAACCACCTTCAGGGACAGGGTCTGTGTCTGTCTTTTCATAACTCTATTTTCAGTGCTTTGTACAATGCTAGCCTCATGATTAGGTATTCAAAAATATATATTTTGTTGGTGGGGTTAAGTGAGTCTGCTTTTATAGATGTTTAAGTTGCAAGTAAGTGACGGAATCAGGATATAGTTCCAGGCCCACCTGAGCATCTTAAGTGCTGTATTAAACAAATCTGTGCTTCCTTCTTGACCAAGAACCATAATATGTATCCATCCAAGATAAGTAAAATGTCCCTCCCTGAGAACTGAGAAGAATCCTCCCAGCACTCGAGCCCCATATGGGAGCACGGTCCCGTCACCAATCTCCACTCCCTTCTTTAGCATGCTGGGTGACAGTGTTTGTTCTCTTTTTCCTGCTTCCTTTTGGCTGTGAATTCCTACAGAATGCATCATTCACCTTGTATCTCTTTAGTGTCCAGCATGCAAACAGCATTAATGTTTGTCAAGGGAAAGAATGAGTGAGTGAGGAAGTGAACTTCCTGGGGGTGAATGCAGTGAATGAATGGTAGGCACATTATACTAACTGTAAGCGCCTATATAGCCAGAGCAATTCCATCCGGGTAAACAGTGATTTTGTTGTTTATGCAGTAAAACTTAAACTGACCTTGCCCCACCCCCTCCCACCCCCTCCCCAGGAGAACTTCCTTAAAAGCAAGTCTGGGAAAACCAGTAAAATATGGTCATCCAGTCCCTGATAACAGAGCCCAAATACAAGGGCAGGTCAGGTCAGGTGGAGATAACGGCCAGAATGCAGGGATGGGTTGGGCCAGGTGGAGACATCCAATCAGTGGGGGCGCATACTGTCTCCCTAGCTACCAAGGAGTGTGGGCTTCACCTTTTGGGTGTGTTTTGGGCGCCAGTTCTCACCAAGGTGATAGGCTAGTTCAAATAGCTACTATGGGGTGAATTGTAATTCAGTTGGCCATCCGTGTGTGACCTAGCATGACTGTGCAGCTTTCTCTGTGTGTTGCAATCTCATTGGCCACCTGTGTGGCCAGGCCCAACCACATGGCCTTTGCTCTGTAAAAGTTAGTCTGTGAGGTTGGGAGTCGCCCGCTCTCTCAGTAAGAGGCGGCCCCAAATGGTCGGTTTGATTCTCGATGCTTGGCTCAAAATAAAGCTTTGCTTGACCTTCGCTTTGTATCAGTCTCGCTCCTTTGACCATGGACCTAACACTAACCAGGTTTGAGACCCAGGATCAGACTCTTCACATTGGAAGCAACCTTGGCAGTTCTCCAATCCAGTCTACCCCCTCCAGGAATCCCCCCTCCTGTGTCATCCCTGGAGAGCCTTGATAGTCGTAGGTGATGCTGCTACCTCATCACGCAGACTCTCCCACTCTTGAAAAGCATTACTCCCAAGAACTTCTTCCAGTTTGTTCTATGGCTATAATTTAAAACTATACAAAAGAAGGGGCATCTTTCTTTAATAATGATCTGATGGTAATTTTCATCTTCCCTTTTCACCATTCTCCCTTTCTCACCATCCTCCTTCCCACACTTTGTGTGTTCATATCTCTCTCTCTCTCTCTCTCTCTCTCTCTCTCTCTCTCTATATATATATATATATATATATATATATATATATATATCATGCCTCAGGGGCTTCAGTGTTCCTCGTGTGATCATTCCCAAATATCCTTCCAGTCTTGTAGCCTCTTCTGATCATGCTTGGTAGATGCTGTCCTAAAAATGCACCGGTACCCTCAACACCCACACCAAATACACAAGCTTCAGATTTGGCCTGATAAGTAGAGCCTAACTGGAATGCCATTCCTCCACTGGGGACAGGCATTAGCTATTTTGGCTACCATGTTTCATTGTCAATTTTCTAACAGTACATTATTCTCAAGAAAGAGGAAGTTTTTGTTTTTGTTTTTGTTTCTGTCTTAAATTAAATCTCTGGGTTTGTACTCTGAGATCAAAACAAATAGAATGGAGGCTAATTTTGAGTTCAGTCCATTGCCTTCTTATCTCAGCCAGTGTTTCCTGAGAAAACCAAGCCTGAGCTATTTAGCCAATAGCCAAAGCTATTTTGACAAATGCAATTCCCAGGAAGCAAGAGTGAGGGAAAGGGGATGGAGGAGGGAAAAGAAGGAATGATGTTAGAAAGGAGTGGCATTCCAAGCTGGCCACATCTCCTCATGGCTTCCTAGTAGCCTGATGGAGCCACCGCACATCCTGACAGCAGGCCTGATGACTAAGGGGAAGAATGTATCCAACAATGCTGTGTCGTTGATCAGTTACTCTCCATGTGTGAACTCCTCACACATTCAGTTGACCATTTGTGAATACAGACTGTGCCTCTGGGGCAGGAGCACAGAGATGTGTGGCTTGGGCTCCAGTCAAGATGTTGGCAGGCTGGAGCTGGGAGGGCTGGGGCTGGGAGAGCAGCTGCTTGCCTGAGTGATCCTGCCCTATAGACGCAGCAGCCACCATAGCCACCAGAACTTGGGAGTCATGCAGAGTGATGTAGGAAAAATGTTAGGGTTTGAATCTCATGGTCAAGAGAGAATTCTTGAGACTTCTTTAGTGCAAAGGGTTGATTTTATGAAAGCACTAGGGGCAGGACCTTTAGGCAAAAAGAGCTGCACTGGGGTCATGAGGAGCAGCCCATTATATACCCCCAAGTTGGGTGAGGGTTAGGGATAGTGTAAGTCTCTAATGAATTTTGGAAGCAAGGTTTCCAGGACCTTGAGAGGGCTAGCTATTGTTGGGAAGAGTCATTTATTACCATCTAATAAAACCTTAGTCTTGAGACCATTCAGATGTATATAGGTGGGCCATATGCTTGGGGGAAGATTGCCAAAACATATCTTGGGGAGTTTAGAGATAAAGGAAGTTTCCAAAGAAATTTTTATACATTAAAGTTGACTTACAGGATCCTAGTGGTAGTGCCAGGTTGGGGGTGGGTGATGTCAAGCTAGGATTGCCTTTTGCCCTTAGCAAAGTATTAACATTGAAGCAGTTGAGTTCCTAGAGGAATGTCACACTGCCTGTTTCAAAGACTTGTCAAAAGGCTATATAGGTAGGAAGGAAATTTAATAACTTTTTCTTCTGCCTTTGTTTCCCACATCACAGAGCACCAGGGGGCCTCGCTTGCACTGTAGGTGTGGGGCTCTGCAGGGAACTCTGGATGCGACTCATTACACCTCAGTGGGTTATGCCCTTCCTTCTTCCCGGGTTTAGCAAAAACCTTGGCTTTTAAGAAGTTTAGAGAGCAAGTTTCATTCAGCTCAAGCAACAGTTTTCTCAGAGGGCATTTTGTGAGCCTTCATTCTAGGTCAGATACCAGGATTATGTGCTCTCATGGCATTGATATGCATCTTTCCTCCCCCTTCATCATCACACATTCATTTGTGTGAATACTAGAGCATTTCTGTCCTGGGCCTGATTTCGACACTAGCACAGGGTTTAGTTTTGCTGTCACCATTATCTCAATGCTTCACAGAATGCCAGGTATGCAGAAGGCTCAAGGTTCATTCATTCATGAGCCAAAGTGACTGAACTGTGTCCATGAGTCCTGAGAGACTAAAGGAACCCATTTCTCCAAACACATCTTTCCAGAATCTCCATTCGGTAAGCCAAACTCAGTGTGGACAAATTAAAGCAAAAGGAGCTGCAAATAAAACAAACAGACAAAATACATTTAATGTGGGGTAATGTTTAGGTAGAGATAAGAAATGCAAACAAAAAGTTTGAAAATCTAATAAAATGTATTATATATATATATATATATATATATATATATATATATGTATATTCCTAAATTTTGGGAGAAAAGATTGTCTGCTGGAAATACTAACATTTCACCATTCTCCTTTCCAATCCCACTCAAAATAAAATTCTTCAAGTTTTTTTTTTTTTTTTTATACTTTTTTAACCAGTAATAAGAACATAACACTTAGTGTCTTTCTTACTCATTTGATACTTCACAGTCCCTGGTATGGTTAATTAGCCCATAGGTTATGTCTCTTGCCTTCTAAAATATGCTTTTGCTTCTATGTTTTTCACACCAGGACTAGTTTCTGACAGGCAAAAGGCACACATACGCTTAACAAATGAATTAATTATTCACATAATAAGATTCTGGTATTAGTTGCTTTGAGACAAAAAAAAAAAAAAAACAAGGCATTTATACCTTTCACAGAGAATACAGATGCAAACAGATGCAAGGAATTGGTAGACACTCCTTTAAAAACAAAAACAAAAACAAAACAAAACAAAACAAAAATAAACAACAACAGTGAAAACAACAAAGCATTGGTTGGTCACTGATGTGAAGGAGAGCCCCAAAGTCTTCTCCAGCTAGAGAATCAGAGGTGTAAGTGCTTCAAAGTATGACTAATCATAGCAAAAGGGAAGAGGATTTGGTCTGGTTTCCCAGTTAGCAAACCATGTGCTAGGCTTTCCCCTTGGCTTCGGATAATCCAGCTGCTGACCAAGTCAACTGCTAGATGCTTTTCATTTATTTATTGTGTGCATGCGTTCATTTGTGTGATTTTAGTTCCTAATCTGCATCTCCTAGTTCACATCTCACTGTTCTACCTCACAGGTTGGCAGGCAGCCCCGATGAGTGACTTCTGACTTCCTAAATTTCATAACATCTGTTCCACTCGATAGGAAAGTTGACTTTCCAGCAGAAGGTTCTCTACTGAAAAGCCAGAGCAGCCCACCGGTCCCTGCTTTTCTCCCGGGCTACACTTGCCGATCCAATCAGCTTATGAGAAAGGAGACCCTGGAAGACAAAGACAACTGGAGATAAACATACTGAAGGAAAATATAGCGAAATACAGTCAGAGGCACCTAACTGAGTAAACTGTACTGCCTGGAAAAGATTAATTTGTGTAGCAGCTAAGGGAAAAATGGTAACATGTTGAGTTGCATACTCTTCACCTGTATTAATAGAAAATACACATTCAGCTTTGTAGTGAGTTATTTTTTCTATGATTAACTCAAGAAGGAATTATTTAATCGCACCTGTGTATAAAGTCATTGAATGTCATCACGAGCAGTGCATTAAATAGTCGTTCTACACACCATGCATAAAGGATGCGATAAAAATGCAGTTCAGCCATATTTTTGCACAAAATCAGGAAAGCATATCCATTCCCCATTAAGACAGAGAACTAGAATCAAGAGTATTGTAAAGGCATTTCTGCAAGGAAGATATGCTGAGAATTTGTGCTGGACATCAGTTTTGAGAGCTGTGGGTTCATGTATTATTCTTCATTGTCCAGGAGAAATGTTAAAATTTTGAAGCTAAACCAGCATGGGTCTAGATTTTGAGTCTATGAATTACCAGAAGTGTGCCATGGAAAAGTTATTTGAATTCTGTGGCTCTGAGTCTTCATTGAGAGATGGGATAGATAAGTGTATCTCCCAGAAACTGTTTAAGGAATTAGCTAAAATAGCATATTTCTAGTGTGTGTGTGTGGGAATAAAGCTATTACCTAACAGAGGCAAAATATTTGCTAAGAAGGATGTCTAAAGAATAAGACATTTTGCAGACTTAAGATATTTTAAATGTTAAATATTAACATATTTATGTTAACAAGGATAGAAATATAGAACTTTTAAATTGAGAGTAGACACAGCTTGATCATAAAAACCGACAAACTTGATAAGGTCATCTTGTTGAGTTTGACCTATTGACCTGCTCACCTCACTTTGTACCTGGTGAATCTCAGGGAATAACAATAGAAGAAAGTGGCCCCCTTTAGTTGTTGCCCTCGGGAAATTGCTGCCTGCGCTGGGGGAATTGTGATGTGGCAGCCCGCCTCAGTGCTTTTCTTTGTAATCTTTGAGTCTTTTGTTTTAGCACTGTTGTAGAAACCCCAGATAGGACCAGTGACAGTATCATTAATCCAGAGCACTTGCTGTTCTCACCAAAAAAGGGAAGGTGAGACCAGGCATCAGGAATGAAAGCTGAAAAAGGCAAGGAGCAAGTCATCAAATGTTGCTCAGAGTGAGAAAGGTGACAGAGGACATGGACCTGGATGAAAGACACAGAGCAAAGTGACTTCTCTTGTCTCCGCTTTATGCCCAGAAACCTTAAAGTGAGGCATAAAGATATTTATCATGGGAACATTTTAAAGGGCCAATTAGCATTTACTATATAGCAAGACTGCTTACTGTAAAGAAATGTTAGCAGGAATGAAGAACTATAAAAGCTGACAAGGAAAAGGTCAAATAATCTAAACAGGATAAAATGGTATATACTCAACAATTACCCCGATGATGGAGAGAAATGGCTTTGATTGCCTTTAAAAGGAAAACAGTTAAAAGGATGCTAATCTTTTAAGCCAGTTGTCTTTATAAGTCTCTAGGAATGGGTTAGTTAAATGAAATCTCTAAATAGCTCAGTAAGTGAGTTCACAAAACCAAAATCTCTTTAATGGAGACAGAGCTCTCATGCATTTTGACAGCCACATTGGAAATTAAGACCGAGATTATATCATAACAAACTAAAGCCATGCTGAAATTTATTCACTCGATCCTGCTGTCTCTTTCAGAATCCCTAGTTCCTCACTGAATAATTTGCTCAGATATGTTTCCTAAGTGTACTATTTGAATAATTCTAAATTCTGGTTTATATTGTGTTGTTTTTTTAACCAAAAGAAAATACTGAAGCAAGGAAGGAAGGAAGGAAGGAAGGAAGGGGAAAAAATGCTTTGTTCAGTTTGTCTTGGCAATTTGGGTATCAGGTTGACTGAGGAATTATTGAAAAACACTTTTTAATTTAACACGTTTCATAATTCTTCCTTACATATATTCTGGGACTTATAGACAATTGAGACCAATCTATATTGACCTCAAAACACTCCTTAAAGTTATTTGGCTTTTTACTTTGCTTTATAACCCATTTCCAAATTTTAGCTTATTTTATCTTTTGTTACTCTTCCTCCTGATCATTTAATCTAAACACAGGAGTGAGAGGACATGGTTGAGAGGGCATAAGTTTTGGTCAGATCTGAGCCCATGCATGTTTACTGCTTCACACTCTATAAAGTGTGGAGACCGTGTGAGGTGGCATGCCTGAGCTCCTGGTCGGCAGGGGCCTCCCTTCCCCCTAATTCCCATGTGGGATTAGCCAAACCTCCATTCCTCATGACTGGTCTAATCTCTAAATATTTCTGAGATGCTGAAAAATACTTACATGTCCTTCAAACCCATCCTGGCGGTGACTCTTCATTTCAGCCAGGACTGCAGGCTTTTTTGCTGTATCAGGATTTATATCTCCGTGTTCCTCCAAGTGAAGACACAGTTCCCTCGGAGAATTCTCTAAATATCAGCTAAACTCAGCTGTAGAGTTTGGACATAAGAAAGCAGCTTGGAAATAAGAATAAGAAAATTACAACCTAGTAAAACTTCTGATTATCATGTGTTGAAGATCCTAGACCAGCTTGCTCAGCATCTCCAGCAGGCTGTCCTGGGGGGCATCTCTCTCTTCCACCCCTGGCGTATCACTCTGTTGCACACACTCAGGTAATTGTCCTGACCCTACAGGGTGCCCTAGACTGGACTTCTCTGAAACCAAGAGGGCCACTCCCCCAGCTTACTCTAAGGGGTCAGAACACAGTCTCCCCACTCCCCAGGTGCAGTCATATGAAGAGCGGCCACACACGTCATTGTCTCAGGTGTCACCTCATCCAAACCAAATCCTGGCTTTGCTTTGGGAGGACCAAGGGGACAACTGAAGCATCATGTTTTATTTCTACAAAACAATTGTGGAATTTCCTGCTATACGTGAATGAGTCCGTGCAGTCAGCTTAAAATAAGCAGTTCATCCTGGATTCCAGCTACCAAGGTTTTAAAATGTTTGGAGTACATTAGAGAACCCTCAGTGGGAGACATCACTCATATTTTAGGCATATTTAGGTATTTCTAATGTGACTTAATTGTTACAGCCATTGTGTGCTTTCTCTAGCCATTAATAAAAGAGAATATAGAGATGGAAATAGGAGAGATAGAAATGATACATCACAAGGCCAGACTCAGGAACACAGTCCCTGGCAGAACGGGGCTTAGACCCCCAGGATAGATTGAGTCCAGCCTGACCCATCCTGACAAATGACATATTATTAATGAGAAGGAGAAGATGGATAGTGAACATGTGATAAGCATTTGCTACATGCAGAACTACTATGTATTTTACATATAATGTTGTCTTTCGTTGTACAATGGCCCTGCACTCAGGGCCCCCTGATCCCCATTGGACAGGGGAGGAGACAAAGGCACAGAGAGGTAAGGTATTTATGGAAGCCCCATTGTGATGGAGACAGGACTGCACTCCACTGTGTTGCATTTCACCCTTCCTTTTGAATGCACTCCTACCCTGAATCATGCTTTCTGCCTGCACTTCATAAGAATCCAGTGGAGCTCAGATTTAGGGGTACAGTGCCATGAAAGAGTCAAAATGCCCTGTCATAGCAGTTATTTATTTACGTTTTTATGTGCAGATTAAAATACTTTGGATGTTACCCAGGGTAAGTGCTAGGATCTTCCTAAAGACCCTAGAGTCTTCCAAAAATTAAGTTCACTAAGGAATGTAGACTCTAACAGAAAAAAACAAACAAGCCCATTGATAAAGCAAAGGAAAGAACAAAGATGGAAAGTGGGGAAGGGGACAGGTGTACACTGTTTAAGGTCAAGCTTTAAGCGTATGTTTAATACATGATATTAGACAAGTGTGGATGTTATCAGATGGAGTTTTATATAAAATTCTGCACTGAAAAATGTTTATTCTTTCCTTGTAAAAGTTATGTATGTGCATGCATCACTATAATATAAAAGAGAAAGTATTAAGTGCCCTTACAGAGTTAGAAATAATATACAATTGCAGTTCAGAGGACAGGGAGACCATTGTTCCTAAAAAGCAACTGTGTGGTTCGGGGAGAATGGAAGCTTGAACAGAAGGGTAGCCCTGTGCTCACTCCCAGCTCCACTGCCAGGGACTCACTGGACCTCTAAGTCTGTCTCCAAAGTGCCCAGAAACAACATAGGATGGGACAAGGACTGTTGGGAGAATATATGCTTGGATTATAATCGACATCCAATAAATGTGAGCTCCCCTCCCTCTTTTGCCTGGGGAATTAAATGAATAAGGATTCATTTAATAAATAAATTGACATTTGAAATGGGTTTGAAAAATAATTATGACCTAAGTAATAATAGTTAACATTTATACGGGTAATATTTCAGGCCAGAACTTCATACTTGACGCAGGAACTATTCTAAGCAACATCCAAGCCATCTATATGAACGGATGTATTGCTCAGGATAATCCTTGCATGATACATGAGACTTGTGTATTAACAAATGTACACACAGGAAACCCTCCCCCACACACACTCATTTCCACAATCTCAAGGAATGCACTTTTATCCTCATTTTAAACTTGAGCAGGTATTAGTACAGAAAAGCTAAGTACTCGTCCAAGTCCTCACTCCCAGTAAGGATTTTTAAATTAGGCACATGCTCCAGAGTCTGTCCTCTTAACTCTGTACTGATAAGCTGTGAAAGCATAGCAGGAAGGTGCTAAAAGAACATTCCATGTACTATCTACGGCCAGCAACAATGATAAGCCCAGGTTTTGGAGGTTTCAGGGCATGCAGGGATTGTGAGAAATAAGACTCATAAAACACGGAATAGGGATGGCGAACAGGGCCTTGGATGTCATGTGAAAGAGCTGAAAATGCCCTGTTTGACTTGGTTCAGACACAGTCAACAATGAGGTCAGATGGAGTGCGGAATTATCAGGCTGGGTAGTCTGAAAATGACTGTTTCATTTTGGGGATGAAGCAGAGTACAAACAAGGCCTGAGTGTTCCTTGATACAACGAGGTGCAAAGGCATCATCCAAGTTTAATCCTCTGATTCTTTCCGGAGCATGCAGACCTCCCTGGTACTTGGGCACATTGGCAGCTTGGAGGCTGTTTGATGTTAGTGGTGGAAGCCACTGCACACTATTGGAGAAGGGCCCAACAATTTATAGTTCCAGGGAATCTTCCTATTTTTATAGAAAAATATAGTTTTTAAAAATATTTTATTTATTTGACAGAGAGAGAAAGATAGAATGCACATAAGCAGTGGGAGTAGCAGCAAAGGCAGAGGGAGAAGCAGGCTCCCCACTGAGCAGGGATCCCAATGTGGGGTTTCATCCCAGGACTCTGGGATCATGCTCTGTGCTGAAGGCAGACTTTTAACTGACTGAGCCACCCAGGCGCCCCTGGAAGAAGGAAGTTTTAATATAGAATTCCCCTTCGTCAGTATTATTACTCCCATTTAATAGATAAATAAACCAAGATTCTGAAAGACAAAAAAAAAAAATGGCCTTTGGCTATATATAAAGTATGGTAGGAGGTTGTTTTCAAGGGTACCTCCATCCAAAGCCCAGCAGCTTCATACCACATCATGTAGTTGAGGAACTGGTAACACATCTCAAGAGGGATCGGGGATAATAAGTGAAATGAAGAATGAAAATATCATGCATTTCCCCCTTGCCATGTATCAGGTGCTAGAGACACAAAGTGATTCAGGGTGGAGGTCCTCAAGGTGATTGCTGTATACAGGAGGGGACCAGTATAATGCACAGGTTTCAGCCCTGTTGTTGGTGTGGTGCCATGACAGAAGACACAGCAGGGATCAACAAGGGGTGTGGGAACAAGAGGTTCAACAAGATCAACAAGAGGTTGGGAAGAGCATAGCAGAGATCCTTAAAGAAAGAGTTTGCAGGTGTGTTTGAGGGAAACTCTAGCAGAATGATACAGTAGAAGGAGGGCATGGTAAGGACAGAAGCAGCAGGAAATGGTTTGGAAAACGGAGGGCTTTATGATAGGGCATATTAGAAATTTGATTTTAAAGGTAATAATCTCTCTTGGAAGATTGATTAAAACACCAGAGGGACAAAGATGATCTGGTGGCTATTGCAGTCACCCGGGGAAGAGCTGAAGAGCTGAGGAAGGCGGTGCAGAGAAAGAACTGAACCCTAAACCAGATGTTTTCTGTGCCATCATTTACTCAGGGCTGCGCCTCAGGGCTTACAGCAGACACCCAGGGATTTGATTTCAGGTTAGGAGCCAACCTGTCAGGAGAAATGAAATATGTTTGCATGTATTTTTTTCCTTCCTTCCTATCTCTTTCTTTTCTTTCTCCTTCATTCTTTTGTACAAGTGTCCCTTTTGGAAATGTGCACCACAGTGAGATACCACCTCACACCTGTTGGGATGGCCGTCATTAAAAAGATAAGAGAGAAATGCTGGCCATGATGTGGAGAAAAGGGAACACTGGTGTCCCGTTGATGGGATTATAAACTAGTGCAGCCACTATGGAAAACAGTATGGAAGATCCTCAAATAATTAGAAATAGAACCGCCATATGGTCCAGCAATTCCACTTCTAGGAATATATCCAAAGGAGATGAAAACATTAATATTTTTTTAAAAAAGAGGTATCTGCACCTCAACGTTAACAGGAGCATTATTTACAATTAGCCAAGACATGGAAACAACCTAAGGGTCTATTGGCAAATGAATGGATAAAGTGAGTGGTGAGGGGGGAAGGGGCTGGAGGAAGGTGGTCAGAAGCTACAGACTTCCAGTTATCAGATAAATAAGTACGAGGGATGTGACTCACAGCATGATGATGGCTGTGTGACATTATAGGAAAGTTGGAGAGTAAACCCTAAGAGTTTTCATCACATTAATATGTTTTTCCTTTTCTTTTTATTGTATATCTATGAGATGATGGCTATTAACTAAACCTGTTGTGGGAATCATTTCACAATATAAGTAAATCAAATCACCATTCTGTATACCTTAAACTTATACAATGATGCATATCAATTATTTCTCAATAAAACTGGAAAAAAGTGGAAAATCTGATTTTCCCTAGGAAGGACCATTGCTTGAGCTACTCACAATTTAACAGAAAAAAGCTGGAAGTCAGCTAAGAGCAGAAATGGAACAAAGGAGGAATGGAGAAGAGAAGTAGATCATGATAAACTTGGCCTATAACATGTTTTTTCCAAAGGCTGACAATGAGCTAACATCTTCTCTTCAGAGTGCTAGTTTGAGATCCAAATCTCAGGAAAATGAGGGGGGGGGGAAGGACATGTGTTGTCTGCTTTCATGTTCCTATTTCCAGAGAAATCTGCTGTCTCTTCAAAGTTTCTATTCAGCAAGGTTAAATTATCTTGCAAGAAAATCAGCTACATGACAGGTGAATTGGTGCTTATCAGCTGGTGTACACATTGCTATTTGGAAGTGAGCCTGTAAAGCACTGTGGAGGCAATAATGGTAAGGACATCCTAGAACTTTTTTAGCCCTCGCTTGGTCCTCTCATAGGACTAGTATCAGGCTCAGCCTGTTCTCTGGACAATTAGATGTAAAGAACAGTGGGAACCACACCTACAGTCCGCAAATAGCTTTTGAGACCAACAATTGGACCCTCATAGGCACAAAATAACATCAAGGAAGAAATGTGCCCAGTGTGTGTCACTGCTCTCTCCTTATGATACTTGTCCCTCAGGTAGTTTCTGATAGGCTGGATGTGCAGGCTTTCTTAACATGTAGATTGAGAGTTCACTGTCCCGTGGCCTCTCTAAAGGGCTTTAGTATATGAATTAAGAGCACTGAAGTAGAAGGACACATCAGCTCCTTCCACAGTATGGGTGGGCATGATGAATGGATGACAAAGATATGGTTCATATATACAATGGAATATTACTCAGCCATCAGAAAGGATGAATATCCACCATCTGCATGGACATGGAAGGAACTGGAGGGGATTATGCTGACTGCAATAAGTCAAGGAGAGAAAGGCAATTATCATATGGTTTCACTCATATGTGGAGCATAAGGAATAGAGCGGAGGACCACAGGGGAAGGAGGGAAAATGGAAGAGGAGAAATCATAGAGGGAGACAAATCATGAGAGAATCTAGATTCCAGGAAACAAACTATGGGCTGCAGAGGGGAGGAGATTGGGGATGGGGTAACCAGGTGATGGGCATTAAGGAGGGCATGTGTTGTGATGAGCACTGGATGTTATACGCAACTAATGAATCATTGAACCATACATCAAAAATTAATGATGTGCTATATGTTGACTAATTGAACATAACAATAAATAAGATAAAATTTGTTTCAAGAGAAAAAAAAGAGCATTAAAGTCCGCTGTAGTTGGGGCACCTGGGTGGCTCAGTCCATTAAGTGTCTACCTTCAGCTTAGGTCTTGATCTTGGGGTTTTGGGATTGAGCCCTGTGTCCCTCTGCCTATGCTCCTCCCCCCAGCTCATGCTCTGTCTCTGTCAAATAAATAAATAAAATCTTTAAATAAAAAATAAAATGAAGTCAGTAGTGGAAGGAACTCTCTTATGTAATACTGTTTTATTTTTTTTTATTTTATTTTTTTTAAAGATTTTTATTTATTTATTTGAGAGAGAGACAGTGAGAGAGAGCATGAGCGAGGAGAAGGTCAGAGGGAGAAGCAGACTCCCCATGGAGCTGGGAGCCCGACGTGGGACTCGATCCCAGGACTCCAGGATCATGACCTGAGCCAAAGGCAGTCGTCCAACCAACTGAGCCACCCAGGCGTCCCTGTAATACTGTTTTAATCCCCCCTTCAACTAATTATCTTTCATTGAGAAAATATCTTACAACTCCTATCCTTGGTTTGTCTACAGAAAGTGATGAATACGAAATTCTCTCAAGATGATATTATGTGCACATTTCTATGTGAGCACAATCCCTTTAAGGCATTCCATGAAAAGATAGCAGGGTTCCCTAAGGAAACAAGTTAGGGTAACAAATTGGATGCTTCCTTCATTCAAGAGACCTTTCTGGGCCTTACCTGTGATTCCCAAAGACCCTTCTCTCTTAGAGTTTGCAGTGCATGGACAGAGACAAACAGTAAAGCAAGATGAATTTTTGAAGGAAGATAAAGCAAGATAGGAGAACAGGTTGTGCTGGGGAGGGAAAAGGAGTTGGCAAGATCCCCTACTAAAGCCACTGCGTGCACATAAAGGGACTGAAGAGCTCAAAAGTCTTTCCATCTTGGTTTGTACCCATGACTTTACCCTGGACACAGCAGTCAGTCCCTTCCTAGCTCTGGGCCTGGCCCTTACTACAATGTCCCTTCACTACGGCTCCTGTAATAGACCAGGCCCTCCTGGCAACCCCCATGCTCAGTTCTCTATTTTACTGAGGAGGAATTTCAGAAAGCTTCTTATTCCTTTTTCAGAAATCAGAAGAGGGCAAAGGCATTGCTTCTCTTTGTTTCATGGAGTATAAAAAGTCTGATTTTGCTAAGTGGATATTTCCATTTTCTCCAGTTGTGTACCATATAGTCAAGCTGCCATACATGTTGGTGTTCTAGTTCTCAGCCCAGAGATGGGAACATAAATAGATGACACTGTTGTCAACATTTGCTTTATTACCCCTTGTACTTAATGTACATTAATGTACTTAATGTACTTAATGCAGCAGAAATCACACAAAAAGCAGGAGAAATTTGGTGTCATGTGTGTGTGTACATATCCTCATATTTAAATAGATATTTATCTGTACATGTATAGTGTCCTCAAGAATAATAGGGGTCTGGATCATCCAAGTCCATGGACAAAAAGCTGTGTTTTTATTAGCTGTAGGTTGATATACCTGATTTTCCCATTATTAGTTGATCCCATTTTATTTTCTATAAAATGTGACCCAGATTAATAATAAGGTTCCTATTGGTATAGGAAAAGTTTTGAGCAACTTAGAAATGTCTTTCGAATTAATGATGGTTAGTTGTTAAAGCTATGAGTGGGCAGAGACCAGTGATGGTTTGAGGGCCCTTCAACTTTGACTTTAACATAGCTTTAACAATGTCCTTTCCTAGTGCTTGTACCTCTTGACATTCAGTGAACTCTCTTTGCACTTGAGTTATTGATGGGATTGTTTTCATGCAAGTAGATAACAGAGGAGCACACTATTTCATTAAACTAGGAGAACGATGTGGAAATGGGATATAGAATTAATCATCTAATGGGAGAAGTGGAGGCAGAGATCCAGATGTCATGGCCGTGCTGTCCTACATTTATGAGAAACCAGCTCTGGGGCTGGGTACTGGTTTCTGATGGCACTGCACTGGTGCCTCCAATGGGAGAGGCATTTAATGGAGGACATTATCTTTAATCTTTGTAAGTTACTCACTAACTTCTGCTGTCAAATCTCAGTATCTCCCATTACTGGGAATAAGCAAGAATGCATGTGATGGGTTAGTGCATTTGGAGACTTTATACCTGATGAGATTTTCATGCAAATAACTTTAATATGGGTAAATTAATAATAAAGTGGCTAATATTAGGACTTCACATAGGATTCCATTTCCTGAACTGGCCACACAGTAACCACATTTCAAGAGGATGACTGGCATTTAAGTAGAAAGTAGGAGCAAAATGACAATTGACCATTGACTGCACAAGAGCATGTGTGACAAAGGTTGTGCTGGGGTTCCGATGGGAATGAGGTAGCATTCATACCTCATGCTGGAAGGCATTCCTACTGACAGAAACCAAGGAGGAAACAAATATTCTTCAGTGATACAGTCACATAGCCTGGAAAGAGAAGAACACTTCATTCCTAAGAGAGGGGAATAGGACATGAGTGCGTGATTGTAACTAGAAGGGTTCACCTGAGAGTCCCACTCCACCTGTGATCAAGGTCAAGTGTGAGTGACAGTTTTTCTCTATGGTTGCCCTGAATCCTTGAGTTATTCCTCTCTGGAGGCCATAAAGACAAAGGGAGCAGGATGGACAGTGGAATGGATTAGTTTTCCTCTTTGCCAACTATTGGATCAAAAGATGGGGGGTGCCCATTCTTATACAGTGATCGAGTTCATGGTGGTCTTCTAGCCCAATTAAATAACTGCTCCTATGAATTTAAAATAGATATACAGCATCTGCACTTATAATGATATAATTATGTCATGGACACCATACTACAAACAAGAGTAGAATAAAAAAGAATCCAGCAGTTTAATTTTCCTTTTTACATCCCTAAAATCTAGCACTTAGGCAATATAGTCAATGGTACTGTAACAGCGATGTATGGTGACAGATGGTAACTGCACTTGTGGCGATTATGGCATAACATATGAACTTGTCAGATAGCTTTGTTGTACACCTAAAACTAATGTGACACGTATGTCAATTATACTCAAATTTTTTAAAATGATAAAAAAACTAAATGCTAAAGGAAAAAAAAAAAGAAAAAAAGAATTCCTGTCAGCCAATAGTGTCCAGTGACTAACACCGATCTCTCTCATTTCCTTCTCTATAAGAGCCTTTCTGAAATCCATTTCAGCAAATATCCCTGCATAGCAGTTTGGAACACTGAAGCCTGAGTGGGTTTATCAATTTTAGATTTAACTCTGCGGTTTGCATGTTAATTACCCTCTGCTTTATTAAATACAAAAAATGTATTTCTAATTAGCTCTGAGCTGCTAGTCCTTCCTTAGTTTCAGTTTGTACTTTTTTTCCCTGGGAAAAACTTTTGAATGTCATTCAGAAAATTTAAGTATGATTGACAAATGCCTTCCACGGGGCTTGAGGGTATTAATAAGTCACTGCTTCAGAATATACTCTCACAGAAAGTTATTTTTACACAGAATTTGTGACTGGAACCTCTTTCTCTCTGTGTGAATGTATTGAGTGTTTCTGTGAGAGTCTATTATGTGCACTGTCCATTTGCATATAGTATTTAATGTAAGATTCACAGCTGCCTTGGAGATTTTATTTTCACTCTTCTTCTGATGAGAAAACCAAGAGTCAGAAAAGCTGTGCTCCTTTGCTCATTCATTCACTCAGTGAGTTCAACAACTTACTAATAACCCCGCGAGCAATGTTAAAGTGCTGTTTGTATAATTCACTGATTTTGAGATATCTACGGCGCACAGGTTTGGTTTGGGTTACTGAATGCCATTTCAACTGTACCTTTAAGAAATACTGTGTTCCATGCACTAAGCATTCCAGTTTAAAATAAGATACAGTCTATATCCCCAAAGGAATTACAGTCCTAGTACCTTGCTGTGGACGCCAGAGTGAATCCGCAGGGTGGTTAGGAATAGCACTCAAAGCTCATCTCCTTTCTCTCTCACTCTAATGCTTCTTTTAAAAAAGACTCTTAGGTGGCTCAGTGGGTTAAGCCTCTGCCTTTGGCTCAGGTCATGATCCCGGGGTCCTGGGATCAAGCCCCGCATCGGGCTCTCTGCTCAGCGGGGAGCCTGCCTCCACCTCTCTCTCTGCCTGCCTCTCTGCCTACTTGTGATCTCTGTCTGTCAAATAAATAAAATCTTAAAAAAAAAAAAAAAAAAAAGACTCTTAGGCAGCATGGTGTTTGGCAGAGCACCAGACTTGAAACAGGTCTCCCTGAGAATTCCTGATATCCCTGTCAAGTTCACAAAGGCAGAATTTGGTTGTTGCGTCTGTTAGTTACTGCTCGAGACTGTAGTTAAGCAAATTAATGACATCTTCCCTCTGGCAGGCACCTGGTTGCTTGCAATCCTGCTGCCAATCAAAGTCATCAGTGGGATTGGCTCAATGTGATGTATTTGCTGAAGCCAAATGAGTTGCTCTGGCTAAGCCAGACCCTTCCATTTTCTATTGCTAAGCGCCCGTGTCTGTCCCATCTTAGACTCCTAGTTTGTGCCTCTTCTACTTAACTGCCTAGTAAAGGGTACGAAGGGCATCGGCATCTTCATTATGACCAACAATTCTTCCATTCATAAGCCAAAATGTTGTTTACTGTCAAGGAATGAACGTCTTCGTGGAAGTTGCTGAATACTGACTCTGGCATTCTCATTTTCTTAAGTATTCTCGAGGCTCTCCCGGGTGAGCCCTGTTCTATGTGGTTGTTTTCCCTATAAGCACACAGGAACTGAATTTCTGTGATCCTTACACTTCTTAACTATAGGGGAAGAAAGATTAACTAGTGCACTGTGTTCTTATGTAGGGACAAAATCAGTGAACAGCTTTGTCAAGAACAATATGCATAGTGTTTTATAATGATGATGATGATGATGCCATTTATCCAACAGTATGACAATAGTAAAAGGTCTGTGCCCAAAATTCAGTATATTACTGCTTGATGTGGGGTGAGAACAGAACAAACTATTCTGAGAAATAGTATATATAATGATGCTCAAAATTAACCTCTCTGATTCCCAGGGTCTACTAGTGAGGTGGGAAACCCAATATGGGCTGGCTACACAATTATAAGATGTAGTGCAATTTCAGAAAGTTTAAATGTACTTGTGTCATGGTGGGGGTGACTCCTTTACTGAGGAAACTGCCTCAAACTCCCCCATAATACATGCTGTGAGCTTAAACATGCAGACGCTCACCTAGGATGTGTCTGGTGTGGAGCAGCCCTTCAAAACTGGTAGCTATTATTGTGCCAGGGGCAATATTTGGTTTCAGAAACCTGGCATACACAGGTGATAATGGAAATTAAATCAGAGAGTCACTGGACTTTCATCAGAGTCTCTATAATCCAGTCTCAACTTGATAATTTCTTGACTTAGGATTTATGATCCAATTTAAACTCTCCAAAATTAAGTCATCTCATCTTGAAAATGAAGATAATACAGATTTTCTACCTCACAAGAATGTTCTATTTAAATGAGTTGATGGATGGTCTTGGTAGTCATTTTCTGTCTCCCAGCATCAAGAAAATTACTCATCTGGTTTCTATCACCAGAGCTTAGTTCTGCACCTTCTAGAACTTCATGAACATAGAATCATGTGGTATGGGTATGTGCTCTTCATGGCTGGCTTCTTTAGCTCAACTCATGGCTTGCTGTAGATGCTGTTGGTTATTTTTTAACTAATGAGTAGTAATCCGATCTACTAATGCTCTGAGTTCGATTTACTAGTTTTCTAACTTCTTTTCTAACTTCTTGGGATGGAGATGTAGATTTTGTTTTAACTTTTTTGTTTTAACTTCTTCCTTTTTTATGTAAAAAAGCATTTAAAAGCCATGCATTTTCTTCTAAGGACTGTTTTGGCTGTGTTCCAGAAATGTAGATACAGTGTTTTTACCATTATTCAATTCAAACTATTTTCTAGATTCCATTTTGATTTCTTCTTTGACGTATGGGTCATTTAGAAGTGTGTTGACTAACTTCCAAACATTTGAGGGTTTCCTAAATAATTTATTATTATGAATTCTGAACTTAATTGGTCAGAAAACAAAGTATGCTTCTTTATGGTTTAGAATAGGGTCTTTTTTTTTTTTAAGATTTTATTTATTTATTTGACAGAGATCACGAGTAGTCAGAGAGGCAGGCAGAGAGAGAGGAGGAAGTAGACTCCCCGCTGAGCAGAGAGCCTTTTGTGGGGCTGAATCCCAGGACCCTGGTCATGACCTGAGCCGAAGGCAGAGGCTTTAACCCACCGAGCCACCCAGGCACCCCTAGAATAGGGTCTTTCTTAATGAATATTCCATGTGTCCTTGAAAACAAGGTATCTAATCTGTAGTTGTTCAGTGTTCTATGAACATTGATTAGGTTGGTTTCACTGTTTGAATATTCTATATCCTCACTGGCTTTTTCCCCAACTTGTTCCATTAGTTACTGAGGGAAGATATTAAAAGTCAACTGTAATTGCCACTACTTTGCCCTTCCCCCACGCTTTTTGTTTCTGTCAGGTTTTGCTTCTTATATTTCAAATCTCTGCTCTAGGTGCAGATACTTTTATTTTTTTCTGTTTTTTTTTTTTTAAATTCATAATGAATTAGCCCTTTGTAATTTTAGAGTCTCTTGTTATCTTGCAATACATCCCCTTTGTTTGATATTAATACAAAAATTCCGGGTTTCATATATCTACTGTCTGCCTGTAATACTTTCCCCATCCTCTACTTCCAACCTATCAGTGCCTTTATTATTAAAAAAAAAAAAGGATCATACCAAAAGTACAGAGATGGGCCTTCCTGTTTTGTCCAGCCTGACAATTTCTAACTTTTCATCAGATTTTTTGCTCATTTTCCTTTTAATGTAATTATTTAGTTTGGTAAAAATTAAGTCTACTAACAATTCCTTTTTTTCTTTTTCCTCTTTGTGATTTATTCCTTTGTTTTGCATTTTCTGCCTTATTTTGTGTTAAACTGAGCTTTTTGTTGCTGGTTTGTTGTTCTTATTTTTGTTATTTATTATTATTATTATTATTATTATTTGATATCCCATCCTTTCTCTTTTATTGGCTTTGTGGCTATACCTTTTTGGTTTATGTTTATGCATCTTTAACTTATCATGTTTACATCAAATTTCTATTATATCATTTTGTATACAATGTGGGGCCTTATACTAGTGTAATTCTGTTTGCCCTATATCCCATTCTTCATAGTTTTATTGATATATGTTTACTTTGATTTCATAATACTGAATCTCATAATACATTTTTATTTTTCCTCTAAACTGTGAATGAACTTTGAGATGTTTAGGAAAAGTAAGAAAGCTAGTCTTTTATTTTTAGCCACATATTTACCCCTTTGAGTACTCTTCATTCCTTCTTTCCTATAACTTGACAATTCTATCTTGAATCAATTTCTTTAGATTGTATAACTTATTTAGCAATATTAGCAGTGGGGATCGTAGAAATTATCTCACCTTTTGTTTAATGAAACTATGTTTATTTTTTCTTCAGAACTGAAAGCTATTTCTGTCGGGTATAGAATGCCAAGTTGATGGTGTCCTACTTTCAGCATTGGTTGTTCTCTACCATTTCTCATGAGAAGTTGGATGTCATCCTTATTGTTCAGTTGTTATCTTTAGCAGTTGAGCTGGCTTTGGGTGGGTGGTAGCCTCAATGCATCAGTAGGGTTTTACATTATTCTTTGAGAAACTCCCTCCCCTAAATTCAGAATTTTCAGGAGAGTCAGATTCTATTTGGCATATGTGAGAACTTGAGGATTTTCTTAGAGTAACATATGTGGGTTTGCAATGATGTTCTTTGAACTCAAGCATGGGAAGGAGATACAATAGTATCATAGACCTCATTGGGCTCCTTTTCTCTCTGCAGACCTTTGCAGGAAACATGAATGCTGACAGCGTGATGCACCACAAGTTACTGCACTCAGTGAGAGCCCGCTTCGTTCGCTTTGTGCCCCTAGAATGGAATCCAAGTGGAAAGATTGGCATGAGGGTGGAGGTCTACGGATGCTCCTATAGTAAGTGTATGCATGAACCCTCGCACAGGTGTGTTGTGAGCAGCTTTCCCTACATGGTGCCAGCTTATCTACATTGAGATGGCAATCTCAATTGTTTTAAAGTCTTTCAAGTCCCTAAAAACTTCTGCACATTTGAAAATGTAAAAAACTCCTCTGTCTAGGAATGAAGGAGCTTTGTAGTGATAATATGATAAGAGCTTAACAATACCACAAAGGTCAAAGTTAAGAGCTCTTGGAGTTTGAATATCATTTGTCCTTGAAGTAGAATAGTAATTTGAGCTCCATTCTTTCCCAGAAGTGGAGTGAGGTATTATAAATTCACCCTTCCTTCAGAACCTTGAGGGAACAAAGTTTCTCCCTCTTCACTTGTTCTAGAAGTGGAGGAAAAGGAACATTTCAACCCAGTGTAACCTAGGGAATGCTTCTTTCCTGGAATTATGCTAGCCATCCATTCATTTATGAGTTATTGGTACATGTGGAAGTGGTGCTCCATCTTGCAAATAACAAAGATTATAAATGTGAGTAGAGCTGGCAATCATTCAAGATCAAAGTAACGATTATGCAAGAAATGTAATCATTCCTATAATTCTCCTCTATATGTTGTCATCATTATAAATTATTTTTCGTTTATTTATTTATTTTTATTAACATATAGTGTATTATTTGCCCCAGGGTTATAGGTCTGTGAATCGTCAGACTTACACATTTCACAGCACTCACCGTAGCACATACCCTCCCCAATGTCCGTAACCCAGCCACCCTGTCCCTACACCCTCACCCCCAGCAACCCTCAGTTTGTTTTGTGAGATTAAGAATCTCTTATGATTTGTCTCCCTCCCAATTCCATCTTGTTTAATTTTTTCCCTCTCTACCCCCACAGCCCCCTGTCCTGCCTCTCAAATGCCTCATATCAAAGAGATCATATGATAATTGTCTTTCTCTGATTGACTTATTTTGCTTAGTGTAGTACCCTCTAGTTCCATCCACATCATTGCAAATGACAGGATTTGGGGATTTTTGATGGCAGCATAGTATTCCATTGCATATATATAACACTTCTTCTTTATCCGTTCATCTGTTGATGGACATCCATTTTTTTCCCCCATAGTTTAGCTATTGTGGATATTGCTACTGTAAACATTTGGGTGCACATGCCCCTTTGGATCACTACATTTGTATCTCTAGGGTAAATACCTAGTAGTGCGATTGCTGGGTCATAAGGTAGCTCTGTTTTCAACTCTTTGAGAAACCTCCATGCTTTTTCCAGAGTGGCTGCACTAGCTTGCAATTCCCACCAAAAGTGTAGGAGGGTTCCCCTTTCTCCACATCATCTCCAACACCTGTCCTTTCCTAACTTGTTAATTTTAGTGATTCTGACTGGTTTGAGGTGGTATCTCATTGTGGTTTTGATTTGTATTTCCCTGATGCTAAGTGATGTTGCACATTTTTTCATGTGCCTGTTGGCCATTTGGATGTTGTCTTTGCAGAAATGTCTGTTCATGTCTTCTGCCCATTTCTTGATCAGATTATCTCTTCTTGGGGTGTTGAGTTTGATAATTCTTTGTAGATTTTGGATACTAGCCCTTTATCTGGTATGTCATTTACAAATACCTTCTCACATTCTGTCAGTTGTCTTTTGGTTTTGTTGACTGTTTCCTTTGCTGTGGAAAACCTTTTGATCTTGATGAAGTTCCAGTAGTTCATTTTTGCCTTGCTTTCCTTGCCATTGGTGATGTTTCTAGGAAGAAGTTACTCTGGCTGAGGTCAAAGAGGTTGCTGCCTGTGTCTTCCTTAAGGATTTTGGTGGATTCCGGGGTTCCTGGGTGGCTCAGTGGGTTAAAGCCTCTGCCTTCTGCTCAGGTCATGATCCTGGGGTCCTGGGATCAAGCCCTGCATCAGACTCTCTGCTTAGCAGGAAGCCTGCTTCCTCCTCCTCTCTCTCTGCCTGCCTTTCTGCCTACTTGTGATCTCTGTCTGTCAAATAAATAAATAAAATCTTAAAAAAAAAAGATTTTGGTGGATTCCTATCTCACATTGAGGTCTTTCATCCATTTGGGTCTACTTTTGTGTGTGGTATAAGAAAATGGTCCACTTTCATTCTTGTGCATGTGGCTGTCCAATTTTCCCAACACCATTTTTTGAAGAGACTGTCTATTTGCCATTGGACATTATTTCCTGCTTTGTTGAAGATTTATTGACTATAGAGTTGAGGGTCCATTTCTGGACTCTTAATCTGTTCAATCTTAATTGAACTATGTGTCTGTTTTTGTGCCAGTACCATACTGTCTTGATGATAACAACTTTGTAATAGAGCTTGAAGTCTGGAATTGTGATGCTACCAACTTTGGTTTTCTATTTCAACATTCCTCTGGCTATGTGGGGGCTTTTCTGGTTCCATATACATTTTAGGATTATTTATACCATTTCTTTAAAGAAAATTGATGGTATTTTGATAGGGAACGAATTAAAAGTGTAGATTGCTCTAGGTAGCATAGATATTTTCACAATATGTATTCTTCCAATCCATGAGCATGGAACATTTTTCCATTTCTTTGTGGCTTCCTCAATTTCTTTCACGAGTACTTTATAGTTTTCTGAGTATAGATTCTTTGCCTCTTTGGTTAGGCTTACTCCTATGTATCTTATGGTTTTGGGTGCACTTGTAAATGGGATTGACTCCTTAATTTCTCTTTTTTCTGTCTTGCTGTTGGTATATAGAAATGCAAGTGATCTTTCCTCTTTCATTCATGATTTTATTAATTTGGGTCCTTTCTCTTTTCTTTTTGATATGTCTGGCCAGGAGTTTATCAATCTTATTAATTCTTTCAAAGAACAAGCTCCTAGTTTTGTTGTTTTGTTCTACCGTTCTTTTGGTTTTTATTTCATTGATTTCTGCTCTGATCTTTATTATTCCTCTTCTCCTGCTGTTTTTAGGTTTTCTTTGCTGCTCTTTCTCCAGCTCCTTTAGGTGTAGTGTTAGGTTGTGTATTTGAGACCTTTCTTATTTCTTGATAAGGCTTGTATCACTATATACTTTCCTCTCAGGAATGCCTTTGCTGTTTCCCAAAGATTTTGAATAGTTGTGCTTTCATTTTCATTTGTTTCCATGATATTTTTCAATTCTGCTTTAATTTCTTGGTTGCCCCTTTCACTCTTCAGTAGAATACTCTTTAGCCTCCATGTATTTGTGTTCTTTCCAACTTTCTTCTTGTGCTTGAGTTCTAGTTTCAAAGCACTGTGGTCTAAAAATATGCAGGGAATGATCCCAAACTTTTGGTACTGGTTGAGACCTGATTTGTGACCCAGGATGTGAACTCTTCTGGAAAGTGTTCCATGGGCACTAAAGAAGAATTTGTATTCTGTTGCTTTGGGATGGACTGTTCTGAATATATATGTGATGTGCATCTGTCCAGTGTGTCATTTAAAGCCTTTATTTCATTTCCTTGTTGATCTTTTGCTTAGATGATCTGTCCATTTCAGTGAGGGGGGTGTTAAAGTCCCCTACTATTATTGTATTATCACTGATATGTTTCTTTGATTTTGTTATTAATTGGTTTATGTAATTGGCTGCTCCCATCTTAGGGACATAGATATTTAAAATTGTTAGATCTTCTTGTTAGACAGACCCTTTAAGTATGATATAGTGTCCTTCCTCATCTCTTATTATGGTCTCTGGCTCTACATCTAATTTATATGATATAAGGATTGCCACCCTATCTTTCTTTTAATGTTCATTAGCATGGTAAATTGTTTTCCACCCCCTCACTTTATTTTATTTTTTAAATTTAATTTTATTTTTATAGTGTACCAAGATTCATTGTTTATACACTACACCCAGTGCTCTATGCAATATGTACCCTCCTTAATACCCACTACTAGGCTCACACAAAACCCTCAGTTTGTTTCTCAGAGTTCACAGTCTCTCATGCTTTGTCTCCCCCTCTGATTTTCCCCAATTCACTTTTCCTTTCCTTCTCCTAATGTCCTCCATGATAGTCCTTATGCTCCAAAAGTAAGTGAAACCATATGATAATTGACTCTCTGTACCTCACTTATTTTGCTCCAAATAATCTCCTCTAGTCCCATCCTGATATCTGAAATCTATAAAGAACTCCTCAAACTCAACACTGAAACAACAAATAATCATGTCAAAAAGTGGATAGAAGATATAAACAGATACTTCTCCAAAGAAGACATATAAATGACTAACAGACACATGAAAAAATGTTCATTATCATTAGCCATCAGGGAGATTCAAAACCACATTGAGATGCCACCTTACACTAGTTAGAATGGCCACAATTAACAAGACAGAAAACAATAAGTGTTGGAGTGATGTGGAGAAAGGGGAGCCCTCTTATACTGTTGGTGGGATGCAAGTTAATGCAGCCACTTTGGAAAACAGTGTGGAGATTCCTTAAGAAATTAAAAATAGAGCTACCCTCTGACCCTACAATTGCATTACTGGGTATTTACCCCAAAGATAAAGTTGTATTGAAAAGAAGGTCCATATGTATCCCAATGTTCATAGCAGCAATGGCCACAATCACCAAACTGTGGAAAGAGCCAAGATGCCCTTCAACAGATGAATGGATAAAGAAGATATGGTCCATATATGCAATGGAATATTATGCCTCCATCAGAAAGGATAACATCCCCTCACTTTAAATCTGGAGGTGTCTTTGGGTCTCAAATGAGTTTCTTGTAGGTAGCATATCCATGGGTCTTCTTTTTTTATCCATTCTGATGTCCTGTGTCTTTTGACTGGGGCATTTAGCCCATTTACACTCAGTATAACTACTGAAAGATATGAATTTAGTGCCATTGTATTGTCTGTAAGGTGACTTATGATATATTGTCTCTGTTCCTTTCTGGTCTGTTAATTTTAGGCTCTCTCTTTGCTTAGAGGACCCCTTTCAATATTTCCTATAGGCTGGTTTGGTTTTTGCAACTTGTTTTAATTTTTGTTTGTCCTCAAAGCTTTTTATCTCTCCTTCTATTTTCAGTGACAGCCTAGCTGGATATAGTAGTCTTGGCTGTGTATTCTTCTTGTTTAGTGCTCTGAATATACCATGCCAGTCCATTCTGGCCTGCTAGGTCTCTGTGGAATGGTCTACTGACAATCTAATATTTCTGCTATTGTATGTTACAGACTTCTTGTCCTATGCTACCTTCAGATTTCTTTTTGTCACTGAAACTTTAAGTTTTACTATTCGATCATTGGCTGTGGACCTATTTTAATTGATTTTGAGGGGGGTTCTCTGTGCCTCCTGGAGTTCGATGCTTATTCCCTTTGCCAAATTAGGAAAATTCTCTGCTATAATTTGCTCCAATATACCTTCCCCCCGCCCTTTCTTCTTCTGGGATCCCAATTATTCTAATATTGTTTCTTCTTATGGTATTCCTTATCTTTCGAATTCTCCCCTCATGGTCCAGTAGTTACTTGTCTCTCTTTTGCACAGCTTCTTTATTTTCCACCATTTGGTCTTCTATATCACTAATTCTCTCTTCTGGCTCATTTATCCTAGCAGTAAGAAACTCCATTTTTTGTTGCACCTCATTAATCGTTGTTGTTTTTTTTTTTTTTTAAATTTCAACTTAATTATATTTTAGTTCTTTTATTTTTCCAGAAAGGGATTTTGTTTTTCTAGAAAGGGATTCTCTAACATCTTCCATGCTTTTTTTGAGCCCAGTTAATACCTTGATATTCATCACTCTGAGCTCCCGTTCTGACATGTTACTAATGTCCATATTAATCAGGTCCCTAGTCAGTACTGTTTCTTATTCTATTTTTTTTTTTTTTTTGTGGTGAGTTTTTCTGCCTTGTCATTTTATCTAGATAAGAACAGATGAATGAGAGAACAATATGCTAAAAAGGTAGCAATGACCCCAGAAAGATATACACTAACCAAATCAGAAGAGACCCAAACCATGGGAAAAGAAGAAAGAAAGAAAGAAAGAAAGAAAGAAAGAAAGAAAGAAAGAAAGAAATGTATATAGGTAAATAGACCAGTGAATAGAACAGAGCCACAAACCTCATTTTGGTTGTATTTTTGTCTGTCAGAAGAAACTACCTCCCAAAATTTAAAAGAAAGAAAAATTTATATATACAAAAATAAGGGTAAACACTATGAAGGGATGGAATATAACTGTAAAGATGAAAATTTAAAAAGATTCTTGAAAAGAAATTGCTAAGATAAGAAGTTGATTGAAAAAAGAAAAGAAAAAAACGAGGAAAGAATGTGATCAGGCTGGAGTCTAGATCAAAGACATGTGCTAGATTTAGGGTATAGTTTGATGTTTTGGAAGAAATTGTATCCCAAAATTTTAAAGAAAAAAAAAAACCACCTATATGTATACAAAAAAATAAGGTTAAATACATTGAAGGGATAAAATATGACTATAACATAGAAAAAAAGTTTTCAAAAGGTATTGATAAAGTAAAATAGTTTTAAAAAGTTAAAAGAGGAAAGAGGAAAAATTTTAAAAAATAGAATAAGAAAAAAATAAAATTAAAAAAAATTAACTTTGAGGAAAAAACAAAAAAAGAACAATAACAACAAACAACAAAAAAATTTAACTTTGAGAGACTAAAGGATCATGGGAAGAAAGCCATGAATTCTATGCACTGCTTTCCCCTACCTCTGGAGTTCCACAGTTCTTTCTCGTTGATTGGTAAACATGATCTTGGCTGGATGTTCTTGCTGATCTTTTGAGGGGAGGGACCTGTTGCTCTGATTCTCAAATTTCTTTCCAGGAGGTGGAATTGCGCCACCCTTGCCCGGGGCCAGGTAAGTACTCTGTTTGGTTTTGGTCTCTGGAGCATTTTTGTTCCCTGAATGCTTTCTGTACAGCTTTGGAGGAGGAGAATGAAGATGGCTGCCTCTCAATCTGTAGCCCCATAGGAGCCGAGAGCTCAGAGCCCCACTCCTCAGTGTGCCTTCAGAGAAAAGAAGTCCATCAGTCCCATTTCTCTGGTCTCTCCAGTTGCACTCCAAGCTCACCTGGCTTTTGATGGAGAGTTTCTATCTCTGACCCACACCCCATATATGGTCACCAAACCTAGCTCATTTTTACAGCACACTCCTGTGCCGCTCCTCCCTGAGGGGAAGGTGAGTTTCCCCAGATCTGCTGCTTTTTGGGTCCCTGCCCAAAAAGCAGTGGTTCAACTGTGCCTCGGATCATGGTTTAAGGTAACCCTGAACTGAGAGCCTACTGCTTGGCTCCATCTCTGCATCTGGCTTCCCTGCTCTGATACCTGGGAGCTCTGCCACACTCAGACACCCCCAGTTTTTTTGTGACCCTGAAGGTCCTGAGACCATAACAAGTGTCTCAGCAAGGGTTCTTAGCCATGCTTAGCCTCTGGAGTGACATCCCTCAGTGGAGCAGACTTCTAGAAGTTCCGATTTTGTGTTCATTGGCTGGCTCTCCCCACGGTCTATCTTCCTGAATGTTGCCTCAGATTCATTTCTCCACATGTTCTGTTTTCTGGAAAGTGGTCAATTTTCTGTTCCTAGAATTGCTGTTCTTCTTCTTTTCTCTCTCCTGTTGAGTTTGCAGCTCTTCAGAATGGTTTGATAACTATCTAGCTGAACTCCTGGGACCTGATGATATTTAGGTCTCCTACTCCTTCACCATCTTGCTCCTCTCCTCCATAAATTATTTTTCTATCTTAGTAGTTACACCTCCTGCTTATATGCCAAAACCCAGTGACTTCTAATGAAGAAACACATGTGATTGCTCCCACTAAAACTCAGCAAATCCTGTTGGAAGTGTCTATTTGGTTACATGCTTATACTCATTTCTGTAATGTGGTCAACTGAATGCCTATATCAGAATCATCTGGAGTTCTCATTAAAAATGCATTTGCCTAGCTATGTCCTATACATCCTGGATTGGGATTCTGGGCACAGGGACCCAGAAAGTTGAGTATTAACAAGCTCCCTAGGGAAGCTATGGACACAGAGTGTCTAGTAAAAATAAATATCTGCACAGAGGCAATGTACTTATGAAATGATTGTCTTTATCTTGCACAAGCACTTCCAGAAAGAAGGTGTTAATACAGCAGATACATCAACAAACCATTAGGTTTGGGACACACTGCCTTCCACTCTAGCCCTTCCATAACAAAGCATAGAATATCTAAGAGGGTATATGCTTCCTATCCCAGGATATCTGGTGCACCCAGATTCTCTTGTCACCTCTTCTGTTGATAACAGTTGTCACTACTTTGAGCTTTATTTTTAAGTACAATGTGAACCTTTCATGCTGAAGTAAAATGTTGTTTATATTATAACTTCAGCCATCTATTTTGGTTTAACAATCCTATTACTATTTGTCCTCATTGTTTTCTGCCAGTCCTGTCTGTTGTCCTTCACAATCATTGTTCTGTGTGCATGCATAGAAAACTCAGAGCATCAAGTTAATAGCAGACTGTAGGGTTGAAGGTGACCTTTGAGCAATAGGTCCAACTTTTTCTAGTGCAGGCCCCTTTAAGAAAAGTGCCCACAGTAACATTTTTTTGTAAGTAGATTTTTCTATAATATTCAGACGTCCACAGATCTGTTACCCCTCAATTCTTGACCAAACAAACTGCCCCAGATTTGGAGTAACACAATCTTTCATGGATTCCTTTCCAGGTAGGCTCCTGGTCTATCGAGTTCATTCCCTCAGGGGATAACTTACATTTAGGTACCTAGTATGAGTGATGGGACACAGATGTCTGTGACCATCCTCAAGCCAGCACCTGGCCTTTTTCAGTCACTAGTTCTGGTGCTTTGCTGCTTTTTCCCTTGGGTGTGTGGGTGGGTGGGTGGGGGCATATCTCTCATTTCTACCTAAAAACATATTTCAGTGTGTCCTCTGGATTCCCACTTTCTTTCAACATCATCTTATCGACCATTTCAACTGAATTGTTCCTAAAATTATAAAACTTTGCTATATAAGCTATCAAACAAAGCAGCAACAACAAAAGTCCTATGGCTCTACTTAGCAGCTACTTCCCCTTCTCTCCCTTTCCCCAGAATATCTTCTCTCCAAACCTTGTCTGAGGTTAGTCTTTCCACCTGCTCACCTCCCAGTATACTACAGCTGTTTCTATTCAGTCTGTACACATGTGGTGTTCAGTTCAAAGTGTCAGCTTGGCTAGGCTATAGTCCAGATAGTCAAGCAAACATGAATCTAGGTGTTGCTGTGATGTGGCAAACAGCTACAATCACTGAACTTTAGCTAAATGAGATTATCTTTGATCTCCCGGTGGGCTGGATTCAGTCAGTTGAAAGGTTGTAAGATCAGAACTGAGGTTTCCCTGAAGAAGAATTTCTACATGTGCTGTGCAGCTTCACCTCCTGCCAGAGTTTCTGGCTGGCACCTCCTGATCTGACAACATGAATTTCAAACTTGTCTAGCCCCCAAAATTGTGTAAGCCATTCCTTGTAATGTATCCGTATCTGTATCTGTACATCTATCTATCATCTATCTATCATCTATCTATCTATCTCTCTATCTCTCTGTCATCTATTTATCTATCTGTCAATCACCTAATCCTATTTGTCTGGGGGAACCCTGACTAATAGAATGCTCCACAGAAACTACTTTAGTCAAGACCACCAGTGACTTCCACATTATCAACTCCAATGGTCACTTCATTTTTCTCATTTCACTCAACCTCTCAGTAGTATTGAATTCAATTAGCCACTTCTGCTTTTTAAAAACCTGGTTTTCCCTTCTAGATCACTTGTGACCTATGCTAAATCCCAAGCCTTGGTCTCAGGGCTTCTTCCACTTTCCAGCTATACCTCAGGCTGAGCTTAATTTATAGAGTTCTGTAAGTTTAAATACTGTGGATATGCTGATCATATCATGCCAGGCTTTTTCTACCTGAGGGCTTTGCACATTCTGTTCCCTAGGAGCAACAGCTTTTTTCAATAATTTACACGGTTTGTTCCTTCAGTCAATGTAATTTTCAATTCTGGTGCCACCTCTTCAGAGAAGTCCACTCTGGTGGCCACTCTAAAGTCTCCTGCCCTACTTCCTGTGCATTAACTATCATCCCCTGGCTATATAATGTGGTTTTATATTCTTCCTGATGCCTATCACAAACCAGAATCTTGTTCCTTTGTTTTGTTTGCTTACTCAAATCCCCGCACCACAATGTAAGTTCCATGAGAATAGGCACCTGGTATGTTAATTCTCAATACATAATAGGAACAAATGGGTAGTTAACACATTTGTGGAATGAATGGATATGTATATCAGCATGGGCACCCATGGAATTTTCCTGTAATTACTTGCTATTAATACACCCATTGTAGTTTCTGGGGAACTGTTTTTTGTTTGTTTGTTTGTTTGTATTTATTTATTTACTTCCTATGGATTTTTCTTAGAATTCCACTCAGGTATGTTGCTCAAGATTGGTAGAAAACTTACAGTTCTATAATTTTTTAAGACTTCAAGTTTTACCAATCTGAAATACCTGCACATTCATACTTTCATTCGTTCATTCATTCACTCACTCATTTATTCATTCAGTTGACAACTTTACTTAGCCCTTGAGTTACACCAAGCATAGAGTACCTGGGTGGCTCAGTCAGTTAAGTATCTGATGGCTCAGGTCATGATCCCAAGATCCTAGGATTGAGCCCCATATCAGTCTTCCTGCTCAGTGTAGAGCTGCTTCTCCCTTTTCTCCCTTTTCTCTCCCTCTGCCTTTCCCCCTGCTCATTTTCATTCTCTCTCAAACAAATAAAAAAAAAATCTTAAAAAAAAAAAAAGATACACTAAGCATCATGCAGAGCCCTAAGGGGTGTAAGAAATAAACAATACTTTTTCCCGGACTTTTATAAGTCTTGTATTCTTTTCTTTGAAGCACTTTTTTTTTTTTTAATGGTCACATATCACTAATTGATTATATAATTGTTTCTTTGACATATGCCTCCCCTGGCTAGACTCTAGGTTTCAAAAAGTCAGTCACTGCCTGTCAGCTATGTTGGGTACCTGGTGTACTTTCAGTGAGCATTTACTGAATGATTGACATTGCTGATAGTCAAAGATGGGGTCAAGAGCATGTAAATAAAAACATGCCAAAAAGGATTGAATGTGCCTGGTAGAAATCTTAAAAGGGAGCCAAAGGGACAAAAAAGTAAGCAGGTGTCACTGTTGATATCAGAAAGATTCAGGAGATACTGTACACCTTAGCTGTGTCTCAAAAGTTGAGTAGTAACTTCCACAGCACAGAAGGAATTGCCAAGAAGCAGGTGGGGCTGGCACATAGGGAGACAGGGACAAGGCATTTTAGTGCACAAGAGACAAAGACAGGAAAGTGGGAAGTTGAAGCCATTTGCCTCTCTCTGCTCCAACATTTTTTCAGTAGCAATTAAATAAAATTCATCGGCCCGTAGGAAGAAGGGCATTGATAGGAAGAAATAGTCCTTCTTCTTTTCTAAGCTCTCTTGGGCTTCACTTCCTTCTTAATAAAGTCCACCTGTTCTGGTTTGAAAAGTATCGTCCCTGTTGGAGGAGTCAAAGCAGGCCTTCTCTCACCATCTTTCAGTCATCCTTCAACATTGCGGATTGGGCCCAACTGGAGGCTTTTGTTCTGTTTCATTTGCTTTCTTTGACCCCCTTTCTTCTCTGTTTCTCCAAACCTGGCTTGAAAATCCCATGCCCGCAGATTTTTTTTTTTTTTTTTTTTTTTTTTTGCAAACCCCACTCATGTGATCATGTGGGTCCTGGTGCCTATGTGCCTTGTCCTGCCTATCCCTAACCATGCTTGTCCCTCCTTTTTCCTCAGCTAGCATGTCAGCAGCTGTTCTGGTGGTCTCCCTGCTTCTAGGGCCTTCCTGAGAGGAGCACTGACTCATTGTTCAAGGGCTCCCCATAGCATTTGGAAGAGCCCACACTTCCCCACCCCTCTCATTTGCTGCATTCCCCATATTCAACTTCCACTGAGTGTCATGTACACTTCCCTGCAAAGACATAAGCTTCTCTTTGGATTCCATGTTTTCATATTTGCAGCTGTCTTTTTTTTTTTTTTTCTTTTTTTCCTGAAAAACCCTCCTTCTCCTTCACCAGGCTGACTACTGATTGCCCCTCACCAGCCAGATCAAATATCACCTACTTCTGAAATCTTTTGCCTCCTGGACCTTGCCATGTGATCTCTTTTTAGGTTTCATGTTTCAGTTCTAGGTTTTATCTTGTTAAATTAAAGTTACCTGGTGCTTCCCCACCTAATAACCAGTCTGTTCTGTAAGATGGGATCATGTCCCACCTTTCTGCTAGTCAGAACCTAGATCAGTGCCTGATGGCTGCTATATGCTCCATGAATATTTAATGTGTATTTAATTTTTAGATCTAAAGGCTAGCCATCCTTATTCATTTTTGAAAGTTTTTATTGCATATTTTACTGTTTTATTGTATTTTTTTTAAATTACAGTATTTGTATAATATTCTTTCTAATGAAGGCCTCCTTTCTCTTGTGTGTGTGGTATATATAATTACATACATATATACATATTTTATAAGTAATAAAAATTATGAGCTAGAATCTTCCTTGTACATGGGTTTCCTTAATACCTCATGTTATTTCTCTTTGAATAACTGAGATTATCAGCGGTTGCAGTTCCCAAACTGAATGTGTTTAGAGCCTCCTTAGGCTATTCTGGTATTATGCTGCCTTAAAATCTCTAGACGTGAAAGTCTATCTCCATTTTCCTTAAGTATTAATGTTTTAAAAAAATCTTCTCTTCTTGATTGGCTTCATTCTATTTTATTTGTTTATTTTTAAAGATTTTATTTATTTGATAGAGAGAGAGCGCACACGCACAAGCAGGGGGAGGAGCAAAAGGAGAGAGACAAGCAGACCCCACCCCAACCCCGCCCCTGAGAGCAGGGACACAGAGCTCTATCCCAGGACCCTGAGATCACTACCTGTACCGCTGAAACCAAGAGTCAGATACTTTAACCAACTTTGCCACCCAGGCACGCCTTGCCTTCATTCCCTTTTATACATTCCAGGGTGACTGTCTCATTTTACAGAAGTTCCCATTGCTTTCACATCACCAATGCTATCTTTTTTGCCATGGTCACAAGGAAGTTCAAAGCAAACAATTCTTTTGTGTACTCAGATACGAACAATGGAATCAATGGTCTGTTCTTAAGAGCATGCACCTCCCAGCAAATCCTGTTGACTTATTTGAGCCTCTGTTTTCTCATCTGCAAATCACAGTGATAATTATTTAAAGACCACTTTAAGACTGACATTTAAGATGTCACTTCAGAGTTGTTCTGTATCAAGAATAGAATGTATCAATAGTCTGTGTAACTGACAGCTAGTAGTAGTGTGGGTATGTGTTCATAGAAGAAAGCCCTGTACTACCACTACATGTTGCCTTTTGGGGAAACGTTGTCTTTTCTTCTATTAGATGAGGGGCCTCTCTCGAATTCAGATATATTCTGCTCTTGTCTCTCCTTCTGCTGTCATAGACTCTGGGATCTCAGTTCTCAGTAGCCTTTGGGTTCTCTCTCTGTTTTCAAGAATAGGATCAAATGTGGTCTCCCATGGCATTACACAAAGACTAAAATACAAAGTCTTCTCCTATTATAATTGCTACTGCTAAATAATTCTAGGGAGAACCAAGAAAATAATTTTCAACATCCTTCTAGATAGTTATTCTGAACATGTTATACCCTCTTCTTGCTGTGCATCAATTTCACTATGACTATGACACATTTCCATGTACGGATGTTTGGCAACCAAACTTGCTACATTACATTCTCATAAGAATTCTTGAATACCTCCTCCATTACCACTTTTCCTTCTGTGTCACCACTGTTGTCAAGTGGGGTACCTGGTTTTTGAATTTTGCATGGGTGTTTTCTCCCTCTGACCAATTATCAGTTTGATTCTTTTTAACCAAACATGTTTGTGCAGGTGAACCAAGTAACTAAAAGACATGGGTCCTGTTACATCACTGAGCTGCTGTTATAAAGAGATATGCTTGAAATAAAGATATCAGTACAGAATTGTGCAAAATAATTCATCTCATGTTGAGACTACAAAATAAGAAGAGGTGGGGGAATGAGGAGAACTATTCTGAGTAGTGATTAGTGGGGATGCTTTCTGGGAGAGAGAGCCAGTATCTTCCCTGTTTGTGACAACTTGTCCATCATTAAATTATAATTTCCATTAGAAATGTCACCATCTATCATCAACATCCCCCTCCCCCACTGTCATTTAATATGCTCAGTATGGTGCAACACACTCCAAACCTCAACAGTCTTTCAGATAGGAATGACTGACTATTCCTATGTACTATACAAAAAGAGAATGAAATTTATAAATGTGAAGTGACTTTTAGATAAGTAATTTGCATCCTAAACCAAATATTTCTTCTGAGCTCTAAAAATATATATTCATTTGCCTGATTGATATCTCAATTTGGTTATGTCATAAATAGCTCAAATTTAACATATACCAAAGGGAACTCTTAAAGTGAACTTGTACCCTCTGACCACACTCAGTTTCTTCTTCTT
Source organism: Lutra lutra (assembly GCF_902655055.1). NCBI lineage: Eukaryota > Metazoa > Chordata > Mammalia > Carnivora > Mustelidae > Lutra > Lutra lutra. The sequence goes on from NC_062280.1 coordinate 109,565,266, forward strand.
GTGGACTTCCTTATCTCAGTAGATAACACCAGTTGCCAGAACCAGCCATGGGGAGCTTTCTTTAAATCTCTGCTCTCCCTTATTTACCATAGCAGATCTATCAGCAAGCTCTATCAACATTACTTCCAAAATTCATCACAAATATGTCCATTTCTTTTCATCCAGCCTGGTTCAGTTATATCTCCTATCACCTGGATTTTTAACTCAGGAACCCACTTTCCTTTTTTTTTTTTTTCTTTCTTTCTTTTAGTCCATTATCTCTGCATTAGTCAGCAGGATCGTCATAAAAAGCAGAGTTGAGCCACTTCCTGTTGAAAACCTTTCGCTGGCTTCTACCTACACTTAATAAAACCAAAGTCATATATATGCATGAAGAAGAGGTCCTGGAGCATCTGGCCTTCACTTATTTCCCTGGCCTCACCACCCCATGACGTCCCCTCCCTACCTGGGCTCAAGCTTTATTGGCTTCTGCTCTGCCTTCTGTCATGCCATGTTCCCTCCTATCTCAAGACCCTTGAATGGGTTGATCACTCATTGTCTGGAGGGCTCCCCACCCCTTCTACCTTATTTATTTATTATTAGGTTCAATTAGCCATCATTAGTTTTTTTTTTTTTTTTAAAGATTTTCATTCATTTGACAGACAGATCACAAGTAGGCAGAGAGGCAGGCAGAGAGAGAGAGGAGGAGGAGGCAGGCTCCCTGTTGAGCAGAGAGCCCGAGGTGAGGGTCGATCCCAGGACCCCGGGATCCTGACCTGAGCCGAAAGCAGAGGCTTTAACCACTGAGCCACCCAGGTGCCCCCATCATTAGTTTTTGATGTAGTGTTCAATGATTCATTAGTTGGATATAACAATCAGTGCTCAATCACCCCAGTTATCCTCCTTAATACCCATCTCCTGGTTACCTCATCCCCCCACACCCTTTCTATCTGTAACCCTCATGTTTTTTTTTTTTTAATTTTTTAATTTAATTTAATTTTTTTTTTATTTTCAGCATAACAGTATTCATTGTTTTTGCACCACACCCAGTGCTCCATGCAATCCGTGCCTTATCCAATACCTACCACCTGGTTCCCCCAAACTCCCATCCCCCCGCCCCTTCAAACCCCTCAGATTGTTTTTCAGAGTCCATAGTCTCTCATGGTTCACCTCCCCTTCCAATTTCCCCCAACTCCCTTCTCCTCTCTAATTCCCCTTGTCCTCCATGCTATTTGTTATGCTCCACAAATAAGTGAAACCATATGATAATTGACTCTCTCTGCTTGACTTATTTCACTCAGCATAATCTCTTCCAGTCCCGTCCATGTTGCTACAAAAGTTGGGTGTTCATCCTTTCTGATGGAGGCATAATACTCCATAATGTATATGGATCACATCTTCCTATCCAATCGTCCGTTGAAGAGCATCTTGGTTCTTTCCAGTTTGGTGACCGTGGCCATTGCTGCTATAAACATTGGGGTACAGATGGCCCTTCTTTTCACTACATCGGTATCTTTGGGGGTAAATACCCAGTAGTGCAATGGCAGGGTCATAGAGAAGCTCTATTTTTAATTTCTTGAGGAATCTCCACAGTTCTCCAAAGAGGCTGCACCAACTTGCATTCCCACCAACAGTATAAGAGGGTTGCCCTTTCTCCACATCCCCTCCAACACATGTTGTTTCCTGTCTTGCTAATTTTGGCCATTCTAACTGGTGTAAGGTGATATCTCAATGTGGTTTTAATTTGAATCTCCCTGATGGCTAGTGATGATGAACATTTTTTTCATGTGTCTGATAGCCATTTGTATGTCTTCATTGGAGAAGTGTCTGTTCATATCTTCTGCCCATTTTTTGATATGATTATCTGTTTTGCGTGTGTTGAGTTTGAGGAGTTCTTTATAGATCCTGGATATCAACCTTTTGTCTGTACTGTCATTTGCAAATATCTTCTCCCATTCCATGGGTTGCCTCTTTGTTTTCTTGACTGTTTCCTTTGGTGTGCAGAAGCTTTTGATTTTGATGAAGTCCCAAAAGTTTATTTTCGCTTTTGTTTCCTTTGCCTTTGGAGACATATCTTGAAAGAATTTGCTGTGGCTGATATCGAAGAGATTACTGCCTATGTTCTCCTCTAGGATTCTGATGGATTCCTGTCTCACGTTGATGTCTTTTATCCATTTTGAGTTTATCTTTGTGTACGGTGTAAGAGAATGGTCGAGTTTCATTCTTCTACATATACCTGTCCAGTTTTCCCAGCACCATTTATTGCAGAGACTGTTTTTTTATCCCACTGTATATTTTTTCCTGTTTTGTTGAAGATTATTTGACCATAGAGTTGAGGGTCCATATCTGGGCTCTCTACTCTGTTCCACTGGTCTATGTGTCTGTTTTTATGTCAGTACCATGCTGTCTTGGTGATCACAGCTTTGTAGTAAAGCTTGAAATCAGGTAACGTGATGCCCCCAGTTTTATTTTTGTTTTTCAGCATTTCCTTAGCGATTCAGGGTCTCTTCTGGTTCCATACAAATTTTTAGATTATTTGCTCCAGCTCTTTGAAAAATACCAGTGGAATTTTGATCGGAATGGCATTAAAAGTATAGATTGGTCTAGGCAGTATAGACATTTTAACAATGTTTATTCTTCCGATCCAAGAGGACAGAATGGTCTTCCATCTTTTTGTGTCTTCTTCAATTTCTTTCATGAGTGTTCTGTAGTTCCTTGAGTACAGATCCTTTACCTCTTTGGTTAGGTTTATTCCCAGGTATCTTATGGTTCTTGGTGCTATAGTAAATGGAATCGATTCTCTAATTTGCCTTTCTGTGTTTTTATTGTTAGTGTATAAGAAAGCCACTGATTTCTGTACATTGATTTTGTATCCGGCCATGTTACTGAATTGCTGTATGAGTTCTAGTAGTTTGGGGGTGGAGTCTTTTGGGTTTTCCATATAAAGAATCATGTCATCTGTGAAGAGAGAGAGTTTGACTTCTTCATTGCCAATTTGGATACCTTTTATTTCTCTTTGTTGTCTGATTGCTGTTGCTAGGACTTCTAATACTATGTTGAACAAGAGTGGTGAGAGTGGGCATCCTTGTCGTGTTCCTGATCTCAACAGGAAGGCTGCAAGCTTTTCCCCATTGAGGATGATATTTGCTGTGGGTCTTTCATAGATAGATTTTATGAAGTTCAGGAATGTTCCCACTATCCCTATACTTTGAAGCATTTTAATCAGGAATGGATGCTGGATTTTGTCAAATGCTTTTTCTGCATCAATTGAGAGGACCATGTGGTTCTTCTCTCTTCTCATATTAATTTGTTCTATCACATTGATTGATTTGCGAATGTTGAACCATCCTTGTAGCCCAGGAATGAATCCCACCTGGTCATGGTGGATAATCTTTTTAATGTGCTGTTGGATCCTGTTTGCTAGGATCTTGTTGGGAATCTTAGCATCCATATTAATCAGGGATATTGGTCTGAAATTCTCCTTTTTGGTAGGGTCTTTGCCTGGTTTGGGGATCAGGGTAATGCTGGCTTCATAGAAAGAGTCTGGAAGTTTTCCTTCTGCTTTAATTTTTTGAAACAGCTTCAGGAGAATAGGTGTTATTTCTTCTTTGAAAGTTTGGTAGAATTCCCCAGGGAATCCATCAGGTCCTGGGCTCTTGTTTTTTGGAAGGTTTTTGATCACTGCTTCAATCTCGTTACTAGATATCAGTCTATTCAGGTTGTCGATTTCTTCCTGGTTCAATTTTGGGAGTTTATAGTTTTCCAGGGATGCATCCATTTCATCTAGGTTGCTTAGCTTATTGGCATATAACTCTTGAAAAAAACTTCAGATGATTGTTTCTACTTCCTTGGTGTTAGTTGTGATCTCTCCCTTCTCATTCATAATTTTATGAATTTGGGCTTTCTCTCTTTTCTTTTGGATTAGTGTGGTCAATGGTTTATCGATCTTATTGATTCTTTCAAAAAACCAGCTTCTAGTTTCATTGATACGTTCTACTGTATCTCTGGTTTCTACCTCATTGATCTCTGCTCTAATCTTGATTATTTCCCTTCTTATGTGTGGAGTTGGTTTGATTTGTTGTTGATTCTCCAGTTCTTTAAGGTGTAGAGACAGCTGCTGTGTTCTGGATTTTTCAATTTTTTTGAGGGAGGCTTGGATGGCTATGTATTTTCCCCTTAGGACTGCCTTTGCTGTATCCCATAGGTTTTGGACCAAAGTGTCTTCATTCTCATTGGTTTCCATGAATTGTTTCAATTCTTCTTTGATCTCCTGGTTGATCCAAGCATTCTTAAGCAAGGTGGTCTTTAGCTTCCAGGTGTTTGAGTTCCTTCTGAACTTTTCCTTGTAATTGAGCTCCAGTTTTAAAGCATTGTGATCTGAGAATGTGCAGGGAATAATCTCAGTATTTTGGTATCAGTTGAGTCCTGATTTGTGACCCAGTATGTGGTCTATTCTTGAGAAGGTTCCATGTGCACTTGAGAAGAATGAGTATTCTGTTGTTTTAGGGTGGAATGTTCTGTATATATCTATGAGGTCCATCTGGTCCAATGTGTCATTCAATGCTCTTGTTTCTTTATTGATTTTCTGCTTCGATGATCTGTCTATTTCTGAGAGAAGCATGTTAAGATCTCCTACTATTAATGTATTCCTATCAATATGATTCTTTATTTTGATTAACAGTTTTCTTATGTAATTGGCTGCTCCCATATTGGGGGCATAGATATTTACAATTGTTAGATCATCTTGGTAGATAGTCCCTTTAAGAATTATGTAGTGTCCTTCTGTATCTCTGTCTATAGTCTTTAGTTTAAAATCTAATTTATCTGATATGAGAATCGCTATCCCGACCTTCTTTTGAGGCCCATTGGCATGAAAGATGCTTCTCCATCCCTTCACTTTCAGTCTGGGTGTATCTTTAGGTTCAAAATGGGTCTCTTGTAGACAACATATGGATGGATCCTGTCGTTTTATCCAATCTGCAACCCTGTGCCATTTTGTGGGCGCATTTAGGCCATTCACATTGAGAGTGATTATTGATAGATACGTTTTTATTGACATCGTGTTACCTTTGAAGTCTTTCTTTCTTTAGATTGTCTCTATATTTCTGTTCAATGCTATTCTTAGGATTTTTTCCTCTTTTATAGAACCCCCCTTAATATTTCCTGCAATGTTGGCTTGGTGGTTGCATAGTCTTTTAAGCCTTGCCAGTCTTGGAAACTCTTTATCTCTCCATCCATTTTGAATGTCAGTCTTGCTGGATAAAGTATTCTTGGCTGCATGTTATTCTCATTTAGTGCCCTGAATATATCTTGCCAGCCCTTTCTGGCTTGCCAGGTCCCTGTGGACAGGTCTGACGTTATTCTGATGGGCTTTCCTCTGTAAGTAAGGAGCCTCTTTGTCCTAGTGGCTTTCAAGAGATTATATCTACAATTATGATTCCTCAATTTGACTATCAGGTGACTTGATGTTTTTTTGGAATCTATAATCTTGGGTGGAGACTGTTCGGCCTCTAGTACATGAACGCTGGTTCCATTTGCAAGATTGGGAAAATTTTCATGAAGAACTTGTTCCACTATATCTTCTAGACTTCTTTCTTTCTCCTCCCCTTCAGGGATTCCAAAAATTCTGATGTTGGAACATTTCATGGCATCATTTATTTCCCTCATTCTGTTTTCGTGGCTTCTAAGCTGTTTGTTCCAGGCTTCTTCCTGATCCTTTCTATCTGTTTGTCCTCCAGATCACTAATTCTATTTTCTGTCTCAGTTACCCTAGCTTTGAGAGAATTTAGATTACATTGGAACTCATTGAGAGCATTGTGAACCTCATCCCTGGTAGCTTTTAGCTCTGCCCTAACATTGTGAACATCAACTCTGGTCGCTTTCAGTTCAGCCCTAATCAATTCCATTTGGTCATCCATGGCTTTCTCCAACCTAGCTATTGCCTGGATAATTGTTAGCCTGAATTCTCTTTCCAACATATTGTCTATGTTGATAGCCATTAGCTCTGTTGCAGAAGGTCCATCCTCTGTATTTTTCTTCTGTTGGGCATTCTAGTCATTTTGGTGAGAGATGACTGAACAGATGTAGCTGGATGTATCGACCATGGTGCAGTCAAGGTGCACCCTGGAACACTTCTGAGCAATCAGGATTCCCCACCCTGCCCACTAGCGTCTTCTGTCCCTGTAGAGATCCAGTTGTGTACAATTCTGATCTCAGGCTGATTTCATGGGTGATTGAAGTTCTTTGGTAGGTAATCAGCTCACTTTAGGGTACAGGTTGAAAAGGTGCCTCCTCCTACTTCCCCGCCATCTTGTCTCCCTCAACCCTCAGTTTTTTCCCCCAGAGTCCTGAGTCTCTCATGGTTTGTCTCCCTCTCTGATTTATTCCTATTCTGGTTTCCCTCCCTTCCTCTATGGGGCTCCATGCAAGTCTTTATGTTCCACATATAAGTGAAACCATAGGATAATTGTTTTTCCCTGCTTGACTTATTTCACTTGCATAATATCCTCCAGTTCCATCCAGGTCAATGCAAATGGTGGGTATTCATCCTTTTTGATAGCTGAGTAATATTTCATTGTATATATGGACCACATCATCTTTATTCATTCATCATGTCCACAATAGCTAAACTGTGAAAGGAGCCAAGATGTCCTTCAACAGATGAAAGGATAAAGAAGATGTGGTACATATATCTAATAAGAATATTAAATATATATTTTATACTAACTAAGGCATAATCTCTGGGTACAGGTCTCAGCATAAGTGATTTTTTTTTTTTCTGTTCCTGGGTGATTGTTATATGGAGCCAGAATTTAAAACCTTATTCTCAAATTTCTCTTCTAACTAGGAGAGTCACTTCATTCTTCATCTATGTTGTCATTTTCATGCCTGTGATTGTGAATTTTAAGGATTTAAAATGAAATATAGGCACTATTTAAGATAGTATACAATAGTATTAGATGAGTGGGTACATTTACCACCAGAGATGCAAACCTAGGTTTATCACCTATTGATTGTATAATCCTGGACAATCTTGGGTCTTCTGTGGATACAGCTTCCTTTTTAGTGAAAAGAGAGGTAAAAATAATGCTCATTTCATATCACAAATTGCCTGAAAGAGTACTTGGCATATGATAAGCATTTAAAAAGTATTAGCTATTGTCATCATTATCTTCATTTGTATTTACACTGGTCACCACACTTTCCCCTCTTTTTCCTTTCCCCTCTTATTCAGGACCACATTCCACCTGTACCTCAGGGGGAAGAGGCAAACTTTTTTATATACCCTCACCAGGCCATCTGGTGACTTTAGACTATGTGGACTTCTGTCCGGGGGCTTCTACTTGAATTCCTTTCCATATGGGAAGCTAATTAATTTTAAAAAGCATTATAGGGGCACCTGGGTGGCTCAGTGGGTTAATCCTCTGCCTTCAGCTCGGGTCATGATCCCGGGGTCCTGGGATGGAGCCCCGCGTCAGGCTCTCTGCTTTCACTTATTTATTTGAGAGAGAAAGAGAGAGTATGAAAGCAGGGTGAGGGGCAGAGGGAGAAGCAGACTCCTGGCTGAGCAGGAAGCTGGACGAGGGGCTCCATTCCAGGACTCCAGGATTATGACTTGAGCTGAAGGCAGACACTTAACACCGACTGAGCCACCCAGGTGCCCCAGGATCTCTACTATTTATTTATAATAATAATTATTATAAATTATTATTACTATTATCATTGTCATTATTTTGTGGTTATTGGGTCTCTACTATTTAAAAAGTTCTTTAAAATGATTATACTATTTGGGCCTAATCTTTGGAGTTAGCGAACAGTCCAGTTGAACTACAAATGCTAAGTGTGCTCAGAGATGTCAACATGTCTAAGATATCCAAAAAAACCTAGGCATTTTAAGAAGGCACATCTGACTGTCAGAGCTAAAAATTCTATCTGCTAAAGTTAGGATTGGAATTCAAAGTTTTGCCTTTTTTTTTTTTTTTTTTTTGTACTATGACTGTTTTTCATGTTGTCCTTTTGAGATCTATTCTATGTATTCCCTGCTCTCATACACAGAAATGTCAGAAGTTCCATAAGGAAAGTGATTCTTGGGGTTTGTCAGTGCTAACTTTGGAAACTGACATTGCTTTTATAGTTCATCTGAGGTTATCAGGAGCTTCTGATAAGGCCTAGAAAAGTCAGGACTGGTGGAGATCTGTGTAAAATTTAAGCTGACGGAAACCTTTGTGGTTTGTGGATTGCTAGCCAAAGCCCTGGAGTCCTCTGTACAAGTGTATGGTCTGAATAATAATCCTTTTTCTTATATAATGCATCATGAGCTAAGCTTCATACCGTAATTGTATTGAAAATCATATTTACTGCGAACAGCCAAAGAGTCTGAGTGGGACTAATTGTCTCAGGGTGAATTGATGGTTTCTCCTGTCAACTTTGAGCTGGGGCTTTCGTGTCTGTGAGAAAACAGAGTCTGTGTTGCCAGCCCACGCCAGAATCCTTCTCGGCTCACTTGGGGATTCAAGCTTGGAATATTTGATTCAGCGGAGCCCTTGTTTTAGCTGGTTTGTTGACAAGGTACCAACATCCATCAAATATGCCAGAGTCTGACTCCAGAACTCTGTCTTTCTCAGAAAACGAGCTATGACAGCTGGGTCAGCAATTATGGGCCCGGTGGGAAGTCAGCCAGCACTGGCATTTCTCAGCACCACTGGGATGGAGGGAAGTATGCTTTGGTTTTGGCTTAACCTAAAAGGAGAGCTTTGTGAGCTGTAGAACCTGTCCTTATCCTGAAGACTTTTTGGATCCCCAAACGGGCTCTCCTTCATATTCTAGAGAAATCTGCCAGTGTATTACCACCTTAACAAACCACAAAATGAGTTGAATTGAATTCACAATGAGATCCTAAAAATCAATTTTGAGAAAGAGGAAGAAATTGTCCTCTCTGGGGAGCAAATATCTAACAGCTGTGTTCTAGCGAGCATTGTTGATAAAATAAGAAAAGCTGTAAGAAGAAATTAGGTAACCCCACTGGGGAGGGGTGGGATGGGTAGCTGGGACCGGAATGTGGACTGACCAAACAATACAGATGAACATTCTGAAAACCAGAGTAGGTTCTAAAAACCGGAACTGGCCATACACTTTCCCTACTTAAAATACTTTGACAGTTATTTCTCCATTGACCTCAGGGCCACGTTGAAACCTGTTATTACTTTTAACAGGATGCTCCATCACAGAAGCTCGGACTCTGTCCCCAGCCTCTGGATTCCCTACTGCCTGACATTTTATGCTTTAGCATAGAGCTTCTCAGACTTCGGCTGACATTCGAATCACCTAGAGGGCTCAATACAACTCAGATTTCTGGGTGTCATGCCCAGAGTTTCTGATTCTGTACACCTGTGGTGAGGTCGGAAAACCTGAAACTCCTAATGAGCTTCTGGGGTTACCAAAGCTGCTGGTGCAGACAGTACACTTCTAGAGTCAGTCTGCCAACAAACCTGAAAGCTTGCAGATCCTAGATATGACCCCATGTCCTCTCCATGCCTCAGATGGGCAGCTCCTTCCCTCTGGTGGCAATACCTTGTGCCCACACCTCACCTGCCTGGTTCTCAGTCATCCCTCAGGACTCAGGAGAAGTATTATCTACTCTTAGAGAGGACTAGACACCCCTCCTCTGAGAACAGAGGAGTGCTCTGCACAGTGCTCACCCTCTTCCCAGGGATGTGTGATTGTATGTTTGCTGTCTCTAGCTTAGCCCTTGAAAGCAGGAACTTCTATAGAGTTTTTCACTGTCTACCTCTGCTAAACACAGGCTCTGCCATGTTGAGGGGGTTCAACAAAGTTTTGAATACAAGCATGTCTTACTGAAATGAGACCACAGAAATAGACTAAGATAAGGAGTTTGACCTTAGTGGAGATAGTGAGGGTGGGGAGGGTAATGCATGTCTACCTGAAAAAAAGCCTCTCAGATATTTGTGTGGTTTCCCTGGCCCTCTTAGGAAGAATACTGCTCTAGTTAAGTTGAGTCTCTGAGTGAAAGAGGAAGTTCAGAAGAGCAGGGACCACAGAAAATTCCTATCAACTTTTAAGGAAAAGATAATTTCCTACTTAACATTATCTTCCTTTTAAATTGGCATCTCGTGGGCACCTGGGTGACTCAGTCGGTTAAGTCTCCGCCTTCGGCTCAGGTCATGATCTCAGGGTCCTGGGCCCCAGTGTCCTGTTTTGGGCTCCCTGCTCATCAGGGAGTCTGCTTCTCCCTGTGCCCCTCCCCCTGCTTGTGCTCTCTCTAGTGCATGCTCACTCTCTCTCTCAAATAAATAAATAAAATCTTTAAAAAATTGACATCTCTTTTCTTTTCTTTTCTTTTTTTTTTAAAGATTTTATTTTTTTGACAGAGATCACAAGTAGGCAGAGTGGCAGGCAGAGAGAGAGGAGGAAGCAGGCTTCCCGCTGAGCAGAGAGTCCGATATGGGGCTCAATCCCAGGACCCTGGGACCATGACCTGAGCCGAAGGCAGAGGCTTTAACCCACTGAGCCACCCAGTAGCCCCAACATCTCTTTTCTTATACACATATTCCCACATACATAGCTTCTCCCCAATGCATGCTTAATGCTGAGTGTACAAAGTCTTGTACATTCTCATTATGTATGAGATATAAATTTCATGTAGTTCTCACACCAACCCCCACTTTTAAGAGGAAACATTGATGGTTTCTGTGTCACACAACTCATTCCCATGTGTATGCTTTTGGGCAAGGTACATAATCTGTGCTTTGGCTTTCCCATGTTACAAATGGGAAAAAATATGGACCTTTCAGGGCTGTTAAGAGCATTAAATCAGGCAATGCGTGCTAATTTGTTCCTTTTTTTCCCCTAGAGAATGGATTACTTCATCCAGAATAAGAAATCTCAATGGGTGGCATAGAAAGGCAGTGATAAAGAACAGGGAAGATATATTTAGTTTTGTCAGTGACTTTCTTGGTGCCCTTAAAACTATATTCTGAGGTGATTACACACTTTTCCACCTGCCAGAAGGGGGCCTATCTCTACACACCTTCCAATGCACTCCATTTTACTTTTCTTTCCTTTTTCCTTTTCTTGGTATTTTTAAGCAGAATCTTCTTTCAAGTAGCTCATAAGACATGAAGGAAGGTGTTCATGTCCATAATCAGACCCCACGCCACAAAGTCCTGAAAGTGCTGAATGAGAGAGTCAGGACAAAGTGGTTACAATAAGATCTAAAAAGGAAAAAGCAGCATATAATATAAATGTTTTCTTAACAACCGCAGTTTAAAAATACGAGCCTTCATTATTTTGATTTGAGATCTGCTTGTCCAAATGAAGTTGGGAATGCTGGGTGTTTCATACGGCTCCATGCCGGGAGTATTATAGTATTCGGCTGGGGGAGGTTTAATTCTTCTATAAACCTTTTTTTTTTTTTTTTTTTTTTTTTTGTTATCTTTTTAACCACCTGTTTCTCCTTCTGGGATATGGTTGATGCATTTTGGATGTGACCCCATTGCACAGGTTCAGGGTGTTTGCCTGAGTTCACTGACGGTGGTGAAATTTTTCTCTCATTAGCTGTTGGTAGTCTTCGGAGGAAAGCTTCCACTCTCCACAAGGCCAATTCTGTGCTTTCTAAAGGAGGCCTCTCACCTCTGCACCGGTGAGCATGTGTATGTGGGTTATGTGGGCTTTATATCCCAGGTGGCTGAGCGTGTGCCTCCAGGCAAACGAACACACTGAGTGTGATTCTGCAGCCAGGCTCTTAAAAAGTGGGGGCAGGTGATGTGACAGGAAGTCAGGGGACAATCAGCAGTATTACCTTTGGGCACAAGTTCCTTACTGGGTCACTAAGTCATTTCACAGGTGTTTCTGGACAGCATAGTGTTCTGGGCCCAGTGCTGGGCTCTGAATTAATGAGGTGATTAATACACATCTGGCCCCAGCCCTCATGGGATGCCCTGTCATGCTGGAGAGCTGGACTAGAAGCACATCGGGAAACAACCAAGAATCAAATTGCAGTTGGGAAGTGAATTACGAAGGAAGTAGCAGGGTGTTCAGGGGAGACTAGCTGATGGGAGGAACCTGTTAAGAAAGACCAACCACCTGCCTGACAACTGAATATCAGAGCCTGAAGCGAGAGAGGGGCAGCCCTCGTGGAAGGGCTCAGCACAAGCAGAACAGGTTTAGTGGGATGGGACAGGCTGGAATCTGGGCTCTGCCACTTGCTAACTTCATGCTACTCTTCACCACTTTGAACCATAGATTCTTCATTTGCAAAATTGGAATAATAATAGTATGTTCTTCATAGGTTGATTGAAATTAAGTAAGTTCACATGTGGGGGAAAAAAAAGTTTGCACCATTATAGGGTTCCTGATATGTGCTCTGCGTATGTTACCCGAACTAACCCCCACATCGCACATGCACACACGTTGAAAGTACATAGTACATAAAGGGGAGTGATGGCTGGGGAGGGAAGAAAATATGAGGTGGGAAAGCAGGAAAGGCAGATCTTGAGAGGTCTCAGAGAGAGATTTTAATTCTTAGTGTAAAGGGAGTTCACTGAAGGGCTTTAATGAGGGCGATGTGTGATGTTACTTATGTTTTATGAGGATGAAAGAATGGGTCAGAGGGAAGTAGCAAACATTGAATCACGGAGGACAGTTATGAGGTGCTATTTTAAGAATGTGGCAAGTGATGATATAGGCTTGAATGCATACCCACTCGGTGTAATATGACAGACACCAAATCAAACCATGTTTTTCGTATCATCTTTATACTGTAATGCACAAATCTTTACCACTGTAGTAATACTTTTGGATTAATAATGGATGGAGGGGGTTGGATGAGTGATTCTACATTTCCAGGTATACTTATGTAATTCTCACCATGACTTTGTAGGGTGAGCTTCTTTTAGTTCCATTGCACAGATAGGAAGAATGAAGCCCTGAGCAGTCAAGAAAGTTGCTGCAAGTCCTCCAGCTAGTAAATAGCAAGGCCATAATGGAAACCCAGGGCTATTAGGCTTCAAAAATATTTTTGTTTGCTTGTTTGTTTCTCTTTGTCAATTGGTTGTTAGCTTTAGATTTCATGGCAATATGGAGATGTACTTTCTTGGAGGTAACCTATGTCATCAACACTTGACTAAGTAAGTCACTAGATTAGCTAGACATTTGAGGGAATGAAATGTAGGTCATTAATGCCATGATGAATAAGGAGAGAGGGGTGTAGGGCCCTGGAGTGGAGAGAGGAAGAGCCTGGGCACTGTAGGCTGAGACATAAGGCATGAGGTGTGTCTTCAAAGCAATAACACATTCTATGTTTATTCATGAAAGCATTCGTCCCACACTCATAGACAATATAGTGTTTCAGCCTTCTGTTTCCATAGCACTGGATGTGCCCTTTATTTTTAGCTCATAAGTCATATTATCTTGGCTGTCCACAAATAGTATATGTCATGTCCACTCACTCAACACCAAAGCTCCTAAGGACCCAGTTCCTATCCTAGAGTCTGGTGCAGTAACAGAAGAAAGTACATCTTCATATTGCCATGAAATCTAAAGCTAGCAGAAGGAATCAACAAAGAGAAACAACAACAACAAAAAGATATTGTTGAAGACTAACAGCCCCGGATTTCCATTATGGTCTTGCTATTTACTAGCTGGAGGACTTGCAGCAACTTTCTCGACTTCTTTGGACTTCATTCTTCCTATCTGTGCAATGGAGCTAAGAGAAACTTCTCTCTGTATCTGGACTATTTCTTTTTAGGGTCTAGAGAGTCATCAGCAACCCTTTGATTGGAATCACTTTGTTCCATAGGAATACATTGTGAAGTTGCATTTTAAAACTAATTACAGTAAAAGTATAATTTCATTTTTACTTTCATTTCGGAATTTTGGCTTTACAAAGAATGTTTCAATTTGGGCAGCTTGAACTTGGCCAAAATAATATACTTAATTTATCATTGTGTATGTTCAAGCTGAGTATTTTAATTGCTTGGTGAATACTAAAAAATTGAGATTTTCAGAGCACTCGATTTCAAATAAGACTAATTCCACCCTCTCCATACACCCATTCACCACTACCCCACCCACATAAGATGGTATATAATGAATTTGTTTCAAGTTATATTAAATAGCCTTACATTTTTTTCTATTGTAAAAGTAATGAGTTCTTTGTAAAAGTTTTTATAATTAAAAAAAATAGGAGAAATAATGTGAAAATAACATAGAACACCTCCCAAATAGAGTGCCTATTAATTGATTGTTAAAAGCTTACTTTTTCAGAGCAGTTTTAGAATCACAGAAAAATTAGGTATGCAGGGCGTCTGGGTGGCTCAGTGGGTTAAGCCGCTGCCTTTGGCTCAGGTCATGATCTCAGGGTCCTGGGATCGAGTCCCACATTGGGCTCTCTGCTCAGCAGGGAGACTGCTTCTCCCCCCTGCCTCTCTGCCTACTTGTGATCTCTGTCTGTCAAATAAATAAATAAAATCTTAAAAAAAAATTAGGTATGCAGATTTCCTGCATACCCAGTGCTTCTATATGTAGAGCCTCCCTTATTATCAGCATCCCCCACCAGAGTGGAAAATTTACAACAATTGATTAACCTACACTGATTCACCTAAAGCTCATAATTTGCATAATGGTTCACTGTTGGTGTGGTATGTTCTATGCGGTTGGACAAATGTATAATGATATGGTATTTCCATCATGATACTATCGTACAGAGTCTTTTCAATGCCCTAGAAATCCTCTGGGCTCCATCAGTTCATCATTCCCTTCCCCACCTCAGCCAACCACTGATCTTTTTACCATCTCCATCATTTTACCTTTTCTAGAACATTGTGTCATTGGAATCAAATAGTAGCTTTTCCAGATTGGTTTCTTTCACTTGGTAATATACATTGAAGTTTTGTTCATGTATTTTCATGGCTTGCTAGCCCATTTCTTTTTAGTGCTGAGTAATATTCCACTGTCTTGATGTACCAGTTTATTTATACATCCACCTACTAAAGGACATCTTGGTTGCTTCTAAGATTTGACAATTATGAATAAAGCTGTTATAAACATCCATGTGCAGATTTTTGTGTGAACATAAGTTTTCAACTCCTTTGTGTAAATACCAAGCAGTGAGGTTGCTGGATAGTTTAAAAGTATGTTTCGTTTTGTAAGATACCACCAAATTGTCTTCCAAAGCGGCTGCTCCATTTTGCATCTCTACCATGAATGAATGAGAGTTCTTGTTACTACACCTCGCCAGCATTTTTTGTTCTCAGTGTTCCAAATTTAGGGCATTTTAATAGGTATACAGTAGCATCTTCTTACTGTTTTAATTTGTATTTTTTTAATATCATGATGTGGAGCATCTTTTCATATACTTATTTGCCATCTTTATATATTCTCCAGTGAGGTGAGAACCTCTGTTAATATTTTGGCATACAATTTTCAGGTATGTTTATACATATCCACTAAATAAGTTGATTTAGGTCATGATTACTTGACTTTTTTAATTTATTTTTTTGTTTAACAATAATAATAATTAAATATTTTTACATATAAAAAATAAAATGATATATATCACTAACACAGGATAGGTAGGGATGGTAAGGTTAAAATATACTTGCCCTCCCCCTACAAACACCAAGTCTTTCTCTACTGCACATTCTTTTCCACTAAACTCAAAGGAGACCTCAGGATCTTTCTCCAACACAGGTTCTATGAAGATAGTACTGTTCAGTTAGATGTGGAATAATAGACTATATTTTTCATCTCTAACCTTGAACCTGAGATGAGGGGATCAAATGGCTCCAACTATCAGAAGCAAATTAATAATGAAGATAAATCATGAGATATTATTACCACCAGGCATCTGACACCATAGAGCCTGACATAGGTATTTGTGGTATTCTTATGCTGTACCATCAAGCAAAATATGATATATCACTAAAGCAGGGTTATACTTCCAGGCTAATGATCAGTTCACCTTGACTCAATGTGTGATGCCTGCTTATAAATGAATAATCCCCTTGAGTCTAATTAGGTTGGGTCTAGTCCATATGCTTTCTGTTGAGATGGGACCTTCCAAATATCAAGAACATTCCTATAAATTGGATGAGAAGCACGAAGAGCAATTATGAAGATATGCACTGATCTCTCTCTCCCTCTCCCTTCTCCCTGTTCCCAGAATCAGATGTTGCTGACTTTGATGGCCGAAGCTCCCTTCTATATAGGTTCAATCAGAAGCTGATGAGCACTCTCAAAGATGTGATCTCTCTGAAGTTCAAGAGCATGCAAGGAGATGGGGTTCTTTTCCATGGAGAAGGTCAACGTGGAGACCATATCACCCTGGAGCTCCAGAAGGGAAGGCTCGGCCTGCATCTCAACTTGGGTAGGGTCAGGCTTTGTTCCTTTCCATATCAAACTATCAGGAACTCTATTTTGTGGTGGGTTACAATTTCTTATTGCCCTTGTATGTTAGGTGGGAGTTGCTGAAATATAATCTAAGTGACATTTTCCCCTTTTACATATTGGAGAAGAAAAAATAAACATTTTGTGAAATAGTTAAGCCATGGATAGCATTCTTTGAAACAAGATAATATTGGTGGGTAGGAATCACTATAAGCTCATTGCTATATATATGTATTTATTTATCTACCTACATATTTATCTGTGTATCTTTTTTTAATACAATTTAACTTGAGCAAGTTTAACACACATGCACACATATTTTTATGAAGCTTGCTCACATTCTATTCTGATGAGTACATTTATGAAAATTCAGTCCCCAGGGAAAAGTGGAGAAGACGTATTTTAATTTATTTAGTTTATTATTATTATTATTTATATTTTGGTTAAGAAGAGAGAGGGTCATATGTATAGTGGGAAAGTCTATGTTTTGCTCATTCCCATGTCTTGTTAAAGGAAACACTCTCTTTTATATCTCTTGTTGTGCTAGGGTGAGCCCTAGACTTGCCGAATGCCAGTTAAGTTAGTACAATGACCTGCCTCCTGTGTATTTAGGACACCATCCTCCCCCTATGGGTTGGCACCCAGCATGACCTGCCTCACCACAGGTAGTCTATCATAGTAATCAGCTTCTTATTCCAGGGAAAGAGAAAGAAGGGCTCAGCCTCCTTTATATGCTCAACGGTACTTTTGAAGGTAGAGTGAACCAACTGCTGAGGGCAGGGGGCAGAATTCCCAAAGGTGCAAAGGCAAACCAAAAAGCGCTTCCATAGAAAAAGAAACAAACAAAATAGAGAGATCACCCAAGGTGAAGAAAAAGGAAGTGTCATTCTTTATGAGAATGATTCCCTGCCTTTCACTGATTTTGTTAGTATATTAGGGGTGAATATTATACTTGTGGAAGAGAATTGCCACTAACTATTTGGTATCAAAGTAAAGAAGGACAGTTATAGCAGAATTGAATTTGTAACTTTAGGTTGCATGGAAAACTGGGATAAAATATCAGATAAGTATATTTTTATAATTAGAAGGAGAGACATAAGAATGAAAGTTAGTGTTGACTCACCTCAAAAACCAAACAAAAGTCTTTATTTTGAGGCATTTCTGAGTACCTTCTTAGCCACCATGGTGAATATTGTCAGGGAGAACATATGGAATCCTTTAATTTATAAAATTGACATCTAATGCATTAGATTAAATATAAACCAAAGGCATCTTTAGAAGCAGAATTTTACCCAGAAGAGAGCAGTAAGGGGATTTACTAATACCATGATTAATTGTATTAACATACCTAAAGAAGCAACTTATCAATGAATTATCTGAGGGGTAAGCATACAAATATTCAGCAAAAATGCATCAGTTCATTACCTGACCTTCAGTTTTCAGAAAGGGGATATGGATGAATGGAGTGCAGTCCTGTAACTGCATATGGCTCCGAGAGCATTGTGCGTTGTGAGTGAAGTTATGGTTACTTGTCGATGGCAGAGCAGGTGTCTTCTGCTAGTAACACCGAATTTTCCAGTTACTGTGATTTATGTTCCTAATTAGATATGCCATTCCCCCTCCAAAGGTCTGCTCCAACATGCATCATCCGATGTTTTAAACCAGTTTCATTCACAGTATTGCATGATGGAAAGGAGGAGGTGTGGTCATGCAACACCTATTTTAATTGTAGACATGTGCTAACTATTTGTTATGGGGAAAGTTGCATAACTCAGAAGACTCCATTTACTTATGTATAATCTGGGGCTAAGGAATAACTATCTTGTGGAGCTTGGGCATGAAAAACCAAAAATAATATCAATGAATATTCTCTATCAATAAGTAAACATAGTGAAGTATCAAAAAGAAAAGCTCTTAATATTCTTCATTTATTAAAAAGAAAAACAATATCTGAATGTCCTATATTCTGTGCTATTTCAGTCTTCCTGAAGGGAAATTGTATTTAAAATGAATAGGACCTGCTCCTTGCTGTGATACATGGAAAATAAAAGTCTTTTTTTCCCTCCCAGATTCCATGTTCCGTGTATTTCTAATCATGTGGTGATAAAGTAAAACCTCATTTAGTGAATGATTAAGTAGTAAGAATATGTTCTCTCAGTATTATGCATAGTTTGAGAATTTCTTCATCTCTTTCATCTGTTTGGAAAGTGAAATGTTGTGAGTTTGAGTGTTCCCTGTACTTACCTGTTTGAAGCAGCCACCTAGGTTTCTTATAAATTTGTATTAATCTTCACGTTTCTTCTCTAGAGAGACACTGGCATATATCAGTTCTTTAACCCTTCATACCTCAGAAGGAGCCACCAGATCTCTGAAAGCACTAAGTTAAGGGGAAAGGAAGATGATAATTGCTTTTTCTCATAATATAAAATCTGTAATGTAGGTTGCACAAAGTAAAGACAAGATTTGTTCACTGCTGTAGCTCCAGAAGTTAGGAAAGCACCTTCCTAATGTAGGTACTCAAGGTACAAAGAGTACAATGGAAAAAGGTGTTTCCATCTCAAATACTAGGGCTTGACACAATACACATTATTACTGTTGGGCATGCTCACCCCAAGACTGTGCTCCTGGCCTCCCCATGAGCCTCTCTCTCTATGATGTCGCCCTGATATTTACAGAATCCCCATGGTGTGTTAGTATCTTATCCAATCCTCAAAGCAGCCCAATTAGGTAAATGAATATTAGCCCCAAATTACCTATAAAGAATATTGGGCTCAAAAAGGATAAATCATTTCTTTGAGTTACACAGCTAGTTATTAGGCATGACCACTATTAAAATGTAGTTATATCTAATCATTTTTTACTATTTTCTTCAGATTATAAACTATATATCAGTTTTAGAAAACCTGAAGAATTAAACAAAAATAATTATATTTAAGGAAAACAAAAAAATGTCACCTGAAATCCTACAGTCACCTCTCCTATTGACATTTTGGTATATTTTTTAAATGTTTTTCTTAGTTATTTATATGAAATTTT
This sequence comes from Lutra lutra, assembly GCF_902655055.1. Lineage (NCBI taxonomy): Eukaryota > Metazoa > Chordata > Mammalia > Carnivora > Mustelidae > Lutra > Lutra lutra. Next base: position 109,584,685 of record NC_062280.1, read on the forward strand.
ACATATTATACAAAATTCATGTTCTTTCCATGTTGCCATGCAACTTCCAAAATGGAAAGATTTCATAGTATTTATGATCATGATTATCTTTTTAAAAATTTTCATTTAAAATCAATTAATTAACATATAGTATATTATTAGTTTCAGAGGTAGAGTTTAGTGTTTCATCAGTTGTGTATAATACCCAGTGCTCATTACATCAAGTGCCCTCCTTAATGCCCATCACCCAGTTACCCTATCCCCCAGCAAGCCTCTGTTTGTTTCCTAGAGTTAAGAGTCTCTTATGGTTTCTCTCCCTCTTTGATTTTGTCTTATTTATTTTTTTCCTCCCTTTCCCTATGTTTCACCTGTTTTGTTTCTTAAATTCCGCATATGAGTGAAATCATATGATAATTGTCTTTCTCTGATTAGCTTATGTTTATCTTTTAATATTTTATTTTTTAAAGAAATGAATGAATAATAGAAGGAAAGAAAGGATGTGAAAAGGAGGGTAGGGAGGGGAGAGAGAGAGAGAGGCAGAGAGGGAGGGAGGGAAGGAGGAGGGAAAGAGGGAGAGAAGAAGAGAGAGAGAAAGAGAGAGAGAGGGAGGGAAGAAAGGGAGAGAGGGGAAGAGAGGCAGAGAGAGAAAGAGGGAGGGAGACAGAGAAATAAGGAGGCAGGGAGGAAGAGAGGGAGGGAGGAAGGGGAGGAGGAGGGAAAGAGAAAGAAGGAAGGAGGAAGAATCTGAAAATCCAAATTAGTGGTCTAAAGGATGGCCCTAGGCCAATGAAGAGGTAGTTTTCCTTCCCAGATTCCATGGAGGCTCCAGTGGTGCAACTTTTAGTGATGATTCTCCAGTGTGTGTCCCTTATATAATCGGACTTTACAATTCAACAATTCAGGATATTAAAATAGAGGGGTTCAGCACCATGGCCAGTTGCCGAGGCTGGCCTTTGGATTCCCATTGATTGTGTTTCTTTTTAAGTGATGCTCTTTGGTGACTGATTCATTGCCAATTATCCCTACCAGGGCTTACTTGGGCAGGTCAGTTCTATGGTAAAATTGACCTAGGTCATTCCCATTTAATTAATTTCTTAGGGAAGAGCAATGATTTTTTTTTTCCTAGAAGTACTAATGGGAAAGAGATTTCTTCTCTCAGTCAGTTCCTCTTCTCACTTTGTACACATCTCATTCGCACCACCTGTGGCAGTCTGCCCTCTGCAGAATTCCAGTGGCACTAACCCATACATGCCGGTGGGAGAATCAAAGAGCAGGTATTGCATGACTGGGAAACTGTTGTAAGAACTAAGCAAGACATCAATAGTACATGTAGGTCATTCATCCTTACAAGAGTTCAGTGCCTTTGAACTAAGGCAGAATGTGCAGTTGCAATGAGTGCAGCTATAGTAAAGTGAGAATCCAGGAATAGTGTATAAACACATACACAGCAATGCCCTTGAGGAGGCAAGCGTAGGGTGCAGAGACCAAAGCAGTTGAGTGAATAATCAACTCGTGGTGATATCTTGAGATACTGGTAAAAGATCTGCACATTCTCCATAAAGTAAAATGGACATTTGTATTAGCTCTTTTGAAACCTACGCAATTGAATAAGTCAACCCACACATATTTATAAAATGTTTAACATGTTTCTGAGTTTATACTGAATACTATGGAAGATATTTTAAGTGTTGCTGTTTTTGAGAGCCTGCACTTGAGCACTATACTAGATAAGTTAAATATGTATTCTATTCAAAATAACACGACAGACCTAGAAACTATATCCAAACCCATTTTACAGATGAAAGAACTGATGGTCTGTGATGTGCAGTCTGTTGCCCGGGATCACATAGTCCCATTATTGTAGACTTGGGGTTGGAACCCCCTCCAGTTCTACCCTAATATCCTGACATTAATAATTAAAATGTTCTAAACCTTTATAAAAATATCATGAAGTCCATGTTCATGGCTAAACTGTAACAATGGAGTGATCAGGGTAGGGGAGAGGAGCCCAGAAAGACTTTATGGATGAACTCTGACTAATCTGGACATTTTACCATAAAAAGTAAAGGAATACAGGCATTTCAAAGTGTCAGGGGGTCAAAGTGCACCCCATTTTTCATAAATTTTTCATTAATGTAATAGCAATTTGTTGAACAAGTACATTAAGTTAGGAGCTGAGCTAGCCACGGGGGGTTGAAAGTTGTACTTAGCAGTCCCTAATTTCAGGGAGTTCTCAACTTGGTAAAATATTATTTCATTCTCTTTTTTTAATGTAAATCTATTTTATTTATTATGTTATGTTAGTCACCAAACAGTACATCATTAGTTTTTGATGTAATGTTCCATGATTCATTGTTTGTGTATATCACCCAGTGCTCTATGAAATACATGTCCTCCTTTAATACCCATCATTGGGCTAACCCATGTCCTCCCCGCCCCACCCCCCTCTGAAACCCTCAGAGCCCTTTTACCTGGAGTCTTAGTCTCTCATGGTTCATCTCCCTCTCTGATTTCCTCCCTTCATCTTTCCCTTCCTTCTCCTAATGTTCTCCATGCTATTCCTTATGTTCCATGTATATGTAAAACCATATGATAATTGTCTTTCTCTGCTTGACTTTTTTCACTCAGCATAATCCCCTCCAATTCCATCTATGGTGATGCAAAACTTGGGTACTCATCCTTTCTGGTGGCTGAGTAATACTCCACTGTATACATGGACCACTTCTTTATCTATTTACATTTTAACTTTTTAATATTAATTTAAAGTATATGATTATATATTATCAAAGCTATATGCCATAAATGTATTGAGAAACCATTTTTTTAAGGTAGCAAAGTCACAGAAGATGGATAAAAATTAGAGGCTGGACTTGAGCAACCACCCCTAAACCTGGAGAGTACTTTATTGATTGATATTTAGAAACATTTAGTTTCTAAATATCTATACCTATACCTCTAAATAACTATAATGATAGTTAGAAACATTCTAACTAAAGACCTATGTTTCTTTGCTTTAGTGTTAAAGATTTACTTCAGTTTTTTTTTTTAAGATTTTATTTATTTATTTGACAAAGAGAGATCACAAGTAGGCAGAGAGGCAGGCAGAGAGAGGGAGAAGCAGGCTTGCTGCTGAGGAGAGAGCCCGATGTGGGGCTTGATCCCAGGACCCTGGGATCGTGACCTGAGCCAAAGGCAGAGGCTTTAACCCACTGAGCCACCCAGGCACCCCAAGATTTACTCCAGTTTGAGTGTCAAGCCCACTGGAATTGTGTTGCTTACAATTAGTTTCTCCTTCGTCTTCTTTTTCTTCTTCTTCCTTTTTTTTTTTTTTTTTTTTTTTCAGGAAGTCTCACTTGGGCACACAGGAGAATATTCATTAGCCCTGCATCTTTCCAAGCAAGGGTCTTTACAATACTGGATAACCTATGGCATTGAAATTTGCCTTCTCATTCTAAAGTCTGTGCTTCCCCCTTAGCATTGCCCCATTTTTCTTTTGCACAGCTTGTTGCTTTCCATCCATCAAATTCTTTTCTGAGACTCTTCATTCCTGCTAAGCTAAGCTACATAGCTTATATGTTTGTATGGTGGGATGCAGATGTGCAGAGGATGAATCAGGAATATCATTTTTTCCCAATAAGATTGTGTTGGTATTATCAGTGCTAGAGTCAGATAGAGCTTGGTTGTCATCCTAATTCTTTGTGTTCTTGAGTAAGTCACGTGGCTTCTTTGACACAGCAATTTTTTTCAGGGTTTTGTTCAGGAAGAATTGAAACAACATATATTAAGGGCTCACATGTGAAAAAGCTTAATAATATAAGTGAATACTAATATTGATAATCTAAAAAATTAGAGTGGAAAGGTCAGTTCTGAAGGTCAGGTGAAGGTAGGCACTGGGAACTTCCATATGAGTGCTCACCTATTTCATTAACAGTAAATGAAGCCCTTTCCACAATTGACTTTTTGCTGAAATACAATGTAAAACAAGAGTCCCCATTCCCCGAAGAGTTCCCCTGAAGAGTTCACAATCTTTGAACTTCAGGCTATCTGAAGTTCAAAGATTGTGAAAGTTAAGGTGACATCCATGTTTGAACTGTTGAGATAAGACCAAACAAGAAGATCTAATCAAAGAAGACTTTTCAGTGAAAACACTGTTATATGTATGCACTTAGACATGAAGATGTTAGTTCTAAGGGTGAAGAAATTGAGGTGTTTATCCACAGTATGTTGGCGGTGGAGCAAGATAAAAAACTTAAGTTAGAAATATTTTGGAAACATTTCAAGTTTCCTGTAAAAATTGTTATGTGTTTTAGGGCCTAGAGCAGTATTTACATTGTTTCTTTTTAACTTTAACCACATGAAAACAAGGTTTTACTTAATTAGTAAAAGGGGTTTTTTTTCTTTGTTTGTTTTTGTTTTCTCTAACATGTTCCTGGCCAAAGTTAACTTCTGAATATTATTGTCTTTGACCTCTACAATGGCACGTGGGAAATTTTATCTTGCCCTAAGAAATTAGAAACTAGTTAAAACTAATAGTTGAACAGCACTTGCCATGGAGGTAAACTGGAGATATATATATCAGTTTAAAGAGTTTGATAATTTCTTGAGAATTAAGTTTTTTTTTAATTTCTAATAATGAACATTTCTAGGTAAGATAGAACATTTCCTAGAACTAATATTCTTCTTTCTTCATAGTAATACTTTGTGTAGATATGATTCAAAACCTCCTTTTTGATGAATTTCCCCAATTGTTTAAACAAACGAATTTTCACTCAGTTTGTCTTAATACAGGATTTCTAGTGTTACCATGGGATAATTGATGGAGGAGTGGGTGAAATTCATTCACATCTGCTAATTTTTTTTTGTTGTTGTTAATTAAAAAGTAACTTGTACTGGAGGGTATAGTCAATAATTTACACATCACTCGTATATAGTTCTCAGTGAAACAGCTATGCAGGATAAGAAATTTGTTTTTAATGAAGTTTATGGTTCCCATTATGAAAGACAGCTATACCCACTATAAATACAGAGAAAACATAAAAGAAAAACAAAGCTTTTGTTAATATTTTAGTAAATTCATTCTTTGGTTTATTCTCACATAATGCTTATCTGTTTCTTTTCCAAAATCATGACTTAGTTTTTATGTGGACTTTTCTATCCTGCCTTTATATATTTTAACTCAGGAAGATGTAAGCTATTGAATATCCCTTTTATTAGATGTTAATTTTTAATTTTATTAAAAAATGGCTGTCACTACTGAGTATGTTTTTGAAATGATATGAGTACTTTATATATCATAAATGATATATATATATATCATTTAGATGTCTATGGAATATTCCATCTGCTGACTCTGCCTAAGTTTATTCAAAGTTTTATTTTTTTTTCTTTTTCCAAATGTTTGGATGCTGCCTTCAATTTTTAAATTGTTAGATATGTTGAAAAAAATCATCATATTTCAGTTTGTTTTCTTAGAAGAGTCATCCAGAATGTTGTCTAGGAACATTTTTTAGTCCCTCAATACTTACTGATTTATGTTTTATTTAAAAAAAAGATGGGGTTTTATTTTGCATTATTTTGGGGTAATAAAAAAGATTTGACTAACTGAGTTAACAATGTAAAGAAGGAACGATATTAATTTGCTTTTGAGGGAAGGTCAACAAATTGTTATAAATATTCATGAAAATTTCATAACCTGTTTTGCATGAGAAGATAAATGTTAATTAAGGCTCATGTTTTCATTTGATGCAGTAAGGGGGAAGTAGCTCCCTTTTATTTAAGAAGATACATCCTGTTATTCCTCGAATCTTAGAATTATGAGTGGGATTATTGGATGAAATAGCAAACTTGCTGAGGCAAAGTTAGGGGGGGAGAGGAAGGCCAACTCTAACCTTGATGAGGATGTGTATGGGGCTATGAATGCTGATTCTGCTTCCTCCTGCCCAGATGTCCTGAGACATGAAGAGTGTGGTAATGATGGTGGCAGTGGATATATGTAGAATATGGGGGCAGCAGCCAACTTGGAAATTTACTACTCGAAGTTTCAGGATTTAAAGATACCAGTGTACATGCACATAGAACCTCAATCTGATTAATGTAACAAATCAACTCATCCAATTTAGTAGTGTTTCTTATTACAATTGAAAGTTATATCTCTGATTAACTTAAAGAAATCACCCAAGGATTTAAAAGCAATAGACTTGGGACATGTAGTTAGCCATTTAAAGAGATAAAATAAGAGAGGAACTTACTTTATGTTATATACCAGAATAAAATCCAAATGAAATGAAGTGGAAGGAAATGGGAGAATTCTTTGATGATCTCAGAAAGGGAGGACATGTTAAACTATAACACAACCACAAAATAAGCCATAACAGAAAAAGAAAATGATGGCTTTTTCACCAAAAGAATGTTTGAATGATAAAAAAAAAAAAGAAGAAGAAGAAAAAAAAAAGAGAAACGGCAAAAGCAAAAGACAACAGCAAAAAGATATTGTAACAATTGTTGTTACAGAGATTGGACTAAATAGAAATTAATAAGAAAATGAAAGAAAAAATAGGCAAGAAATAAGAGGAGATAGATCAAAAAAGGAAATAAAAATGAAAAGATTTTCAAGCTCATTCAAAATGTATATTAAAACTGCTAAGAAATATACTGTTTTTGCCTATTGCATAGGCAGAATTCCAAAAACTTGAACATATTTTCTTGACAAGCCTGTGGAGAAAAGTCAGTCTCATAAATTGCTGGTAGGAGTTTGGACAGGCACAACTTTTGTAGAGGACAATTTGGCAGTGCCAGTCAAAATTGCAAATGTGAAAATTTTTGACCATTCATTCTTTACCTAAGAATGCATGGGACAGAAAGGCTGCACACACCCAAAATGATGGCTACATATAAGGTGTTTCAGCAGTATTAGGTATCAACAATAGATAGAATACCTAAATATGTATCAATAGAAAACTGGCTAATATATATATATATATATATATATATATAATTATATATATATGTATACACACATATATATCATATATACATGTATATATATGTATATACACATATATATATTTCATATGTATGAGTCAATAAATACTATGCAGCTTCAAAAAAGACTGAGACAACTTTTATATACTGATGTAAGAAAATTCCTAGGATAGATTAAATAAAAATGAAAAGGTCCAAAAAAATGTGCAGTGTATTTCACCATTAGGGTAAAAAATTAAATGAAGAGAAATAAAGAATACATATATTTGCTTATATGTAGTCTTGCATCTATTGCTATCTATATGCATATATACAATGCATATATATTGCATTTATAAATTACAAATATAAAGTATATATGTACATATAAAGTATATATATACAAATATACACACACACACACGTATATATAAAAGAATACAAATATCTAATAGAAACATGAAAAAATGTTCACCATCATTAGCCATCAGGGAGATTCAAATAAAAACCACATTGAGGGGGCATGTGGGTGGCTCATTGGGTTAAAGCCTCTGCCTTCAGCTCAGGTCATTATCCCAGGGTCTTGGGATGGAGCCTCACATTGCGCTCTCTGCTCAGCAGGGGTCCTGCTTCCTCCTCTCTCTCTGCCTGCCTCTCTGCCTACCTGTGATCTCTGTCAAATAAATAAATAAAATCTTTAAAACACACACACACACACACATTGAGATACTCCCTTACACCAGTTAGAATGGCCAAAATTAGCAAGACAGTAAACAACATATGTTGGAGAGGATGTGGAGAAAGGGGAACCCTCTTACACTGTTGGTGGGAATGCAAGTTGGTGCAGCCACTTTGGAAAACAGTGTGGAGATTCCTTAAGAAATTAAAAATAGAGCTTCCCTATGACCCTGCAATTGCACTAGTGGGTATTTACCCCAAAGATACAGATGTAGTGAAAAGAAGGGCCATCTGTACCCCAATGATCATAGCAGCAATGGCCACAGTCGCCAGACTGTGGAAAGGGCCAAGATGCCCTTCAACAGACGAATGGATAAAGAAGATGTGGTCCATTTATACAATGGAGGATTATGCCTCCGTGCCTTTTTTTTTTTTTTTTTTTTTTTTTTAAATTTCAGCTTCCACAAAAAGGCTGTCTTAATCTAATGTTGCTGGAAGCCCAGGAGTGGTTGGGGGGCAGGAACAGAGTAGTCAGAAGTTCAATGACATCAACAGGATGAAGATTCTTCCCAAAGCTGACACTCCTGCCAGCCAGACCAGAAAAGGGGAAGGCAAGAACAAAGGAAACTCCCCCCAAAGCCTGCAGCAGGCTTTCTCTCCCTTATCATTAGCTGGGATTGAGGCCCAGTTGGCCTCAGCTATTGCTCAAAGAATGGGATCCCACATCTGCCTGGTTACTGGAAGCTATGTGGGGCTGCCTGAAATGTGTAGCAAAATGGGGTCACTGGTGGGGAGGGCAGGGGGCCGATGTCATGTGCGTAGGCTGCAGGGTCCTGCAAGGGTCACAAAGCTCCATGAGGCAGCCAGAGAACGCTCACCCGAGGACGGAGGTTCCCTTTTGGTCCCTTCACAGGCCAATGAGCCCCCAACCCGGTTCTTACTCATTAGAAAAGGTTAATACCCAACTTTTGTATCAGCATGGATGGGACTGGAAGAGATTATGCTGAGTGAAATAAGTCAAGCAGAGAAAGTAAATTATCATATGGTTTCACTTACTTGTGGAGCATAACTAATAACACGGAGGACACTGGGAGAAGGAGAGAAGTGAGTTGGGGGAAATCAGAGGGAGAGACAAACCATGAGAGACTGTGGACTCTGAGAAACAAACTGAGGGTTTTGGAGGGGAGGAGGTGGGGGTTGAGTGAGCCTGGTGATGGGTATAAAGGAGGGCATGTATTACATAGAGCACTGCGTGTGGTGCATAAACAATGAATCTTGGAACATTGAAAAAATAAAATAAAAAATTTTAAAAAATTAAAAAATAAAGTGTATATGACTTGCATATGCTTTTTTTTTTTTTTTTAATGGAAGGAGAAACAGGCCATTAATAACCATGATTACCTGTGGTGGATATACGGAAGATTAGCATATGGAGGCAGGAATGGACTATATCTAAAAAGTTAAATAAAATAATATAGTCATTTTGACCCATTTATAATTAAATTCATCATTTGAAGCTGGAATAATAGTATAGAAAAAATATTTAGATATGTGTTTTTAATCATTACCATTGGCTCTCTGAAAGTACTCAGTATATCCACTAAAATCTGCCAAAAGCAACACATAGAATATATGAGTAGGGAGAAAGGATGTGATTCCTTTCCTTTTTTCTTCGTTCTGTGACTTACAGTGGAGTTACATTTTCAAATGTTTAATGTTTCTGACTTATTGTTAAGAAATAATTATTAAATGTCTTTTTCCCTTTTAAGAAGAAAATTGAGGCACACATCAAAGTGAAACCTCTAATATTAATTTCACTTGGCTTATTACCTGAACCAACTGTTTTTTTTTTTCTCCATTGCAAAGAATTGTGATTTAATTCTTTCCCCATTGTCTCCTGAGCAACTACTCTACCAAACTTGGTTCAGTAACATCAAGTACCACTATTATTAAACATATTAATAGTATCATGTTTTTGAAGTGCCTCCCCTATGCTGAGTTCTTTTTTTTTTTTTTAATTAACATATAATGTATTATTGGTTCAGGGGTACAGGTTTGTGATTCATCAATCTTACACAGTTCACAGCACTCACTGTAGTACATACCCTCCCCAGTGTCCATCACCCAGCCACCCCATCCCTACCACCCCCCACCTCCAGCAACCCTTAGTTTGTTTCCCGAGATTCAGAGTCTCTTATGGTTTGTGTCCTTCTCTGGTTTCTTCTTCTTTCATTTTTCTCTCCTTTCCCCTATGATCCTCTGTCTTGTTTCTCAAATTCCTCATATCAGAGGGATCATATGATAATTGTCTTTATCTGACTGACTTATTTGGCTTAGCATAATACCATCTAGTTCCATCCACGTAGTTGCAAATAGCAAGATTTCATGTTTTGATGGCTGCATAGTATTCCATTGTGTGTTTGTTATCTACATCTATATCTATACCTATATCTATATATATAACATCTTCTTTATCCATTCATCTGTTGGTGGATGGATATCTAGGCTCTTTACATAGTTTGGCTATCATGGACATTGCTGCTTTAAACATTGAAACCTACTGTTTATAAGGCACACTAAGTTTCCTTCAATAGTTCATTAACCCCTGGACAAATTTTATTTTATAAATAAAGAGTGGTGTGTGTGTGTGTGTGTGTGTGTGTGTTGTGTGAAGAGAAAGAGAGGGTGTTCTTGTTTCTGTCTTGTACATGTCTCATGACTGGTACTACTTTCCACCCGTCTGCTTAAGGGGAAAACAAACAAACAAACAAAAAATTAGAGGTCACCCTTAGGGGAGTCTCCCTTTATCACCTCCCCTCCAATATCCAGGTGACAATATCCAAAAGAGGCCACCACCTTATTATCCATCCTTCCTGCCCTCTCTTTACCTAAGGCCCTGGGTCTCCCATCTAGATTACTGTCAGTCTTACTGCCAGCCTTGCCTTCTAATCAAATTCTCGTGCAGTTGCCATAATAATCTTTTTTTTATATAAGAGGAAGGAAGCAACAGAAAAAGTTAAAGACTCTCTCCTCTCATCCTCAGTGATTTGAGTTCTTAACAAATTTCCTAAATTTGTTAATTTGAGTTAGTAACGTCTGATTTACTAATTCATCAGATGTCCTTTCCTTAAAAGTAAATAAAATACACAGTTACCTCACACACACTAGTGCACTAGTGCTGGATGATAAAAGCCAGGCTGGCATGATCACAGTACCACTACATGGACTCCCCCACCATGTTTCTTTGCACCTCCGAGTCTTGGCACAGGCTTCTCCTGGCTGTGTGCTGATGCTCCTTCTTCCAGCCAAATCTCAGACCTGTCACTGCTCTATGGGAGCTTCACAACTCCCTACCCTGCATTTGTTTGGCTCCTAACAGTAAACACTACATGCCACCAGCACACTTTTTATCAATTTACTTATTGAGAGACTCCATTAAGACTTTTGGGGAGGGGAATGTACCTTTTAACTCCTTTATCCCCTTTATATATCACAGTATCTTTTTTATGCAAGGAAAGAAGGAAGAAAGAAGGAAGGAAGCGGGGAGAGACAAAAGGAAGGGATGGAGAGAGGGAAAGGAGGAAGGAGAAAGAAAAAAGAAATAACTTTTAATCATTAGCATAATTTGACTAATTGCAAGAACTTAAAAGTTTTTGAATAAATAATGTAAAAAAGTCAGCAATGAATGCACCATCTATCATTTTTCATCTACAATAAGTTTGATGCCCTCCACCACCCCCGACTGAAGCAACCAAGTGTTGTTCAGTGCAGGAAACAGTGCCATAGGGCCATAATGGAGGTGGGAGTGAGCAGCCTACAGGGAAAATGGCAGCTCCTGCCTCCTTAATGCCACACTGTTGAGCAGACTGTTGGAGCTGTTCTGGTAAAAGGCATCTTAGGAGAGAAGTGGGAGACATTTAGCTTTCAGTTTCTAAGGGGACCAAACAATAAAACATTCACAAACTTGAAAGTTTACACGTAAGTCTTAATTAATTGCATTTAACTGTTCATTTGGCTAAATCTGAGCTATTCTGAAGGGGGGAAAATGCTGTAATCTTTTTGACAAAATGGTACTGGCAGGAACTTCCATAAAATTGGAGGAGGGGCAAAGGGGAGGGAGAACTAGCCTGACTTGATAGAAAAATGTGCCTCTCCACCTGAATCTCTCACAGCCTAAGTTTAGGGTGAATCTCTCACTCCAAGCTTAGGGTGTCTTCAGTTTAGACGGAATCTATGCATATGGCCCATGCCACAGGCAGAGTGACAAGGCTGGTCAGAGGACCTGGATTTGAATGCTTGCTGCACCCCTGGGTCATGGGCGCTTAACCTCACTGATCCGGATGTTCTTTATTCATGAAAATCAGATAATAATTTTCCCCTGGGGGATTAAAGATGGTGGGTATAAGCTTCTAACTTAAGTGCTGTTCATAGAGTAGGCACTTGAAAATTGCAGCTAAAATGATTCTTTCCTCATCTTTGCCTTTGTCTTCAGACTTGCCTAACTCGGTGCCCACTGTCTTCCCTTTACTTATCCAGAATTTACTTTTCCTCCAAAGCATAAGTCAAGATTCATTTTCTCCATTCAAGAACCATTCAAACACAAAGAATATGTATTATTTCTAAGTGTGATATTCCCTGTTTTCAATATTATTGATGGACATTAGGATATGGTGCATTTTATTACTTAACTGTTCATGTTCTGAAAGCATATCCTTTCATATCCAGAAGGGGATGTATATATCAGCTGACCTAGAATTTGTTTCTTAAATCTGTGGACAGAATATGTTATTCCTTTACAAACCCAACAGGGTTCTGGCCCTGGAGAGAGAGAGTCATTCTCTACCTTTAGGATTAAGAGAGTTGGCGTTGCTTGCAGAATATTCTAGCATGCAAGGCTGCCTTTGGGCACGAATGCCATCCAGTCTTCCTTTCCCCTTCACAGATGACAGCAAACCTCGGCTCAGCAGCAGCCCACCTTCAGCCACCCTGGGGAGTCTGCTGGATGATCAGCACTGGCACTCGGTCCTCATTGAGCGGGTTGGCAAGCAGGTGAACTTTTCTGTGGACAAACACACACACCACTTCCGCACCAAGGGCGAGGCAGATGCCTTAGACATCGACTATGAGGTGAGTTGACTCTCCCTGCAGGTCCCCAGGTGCCTTACTCAGCATCAGTTAAAAAAAGAAAAAAAAATCAGCAAATGAATGTTCAATTGAGAGAAGATGGGGGGCCATGGCAAGTCTTACCCTGGGCTCAACTTCTCCATCTAAACCCAGACAGCCTTCGGTGGAAGAGTCCAAGAAGGCAATATGAGCAGTGTTTGTGGGGGGAAGTGCCTTGGCAACAAGGGGACCTCAGCAAATTGTGTGCATTTTAAAATCAGGAAATCTCCTTTTTCACTTAAAATTTTTTTTTCCTGCCCGTAGCCTTCCTGTATCACTGCATAATCTTGTCATTATACTCAGTTGTTCTTTTTTTTCTTTTTTTTTTCAAAAATCAATTTCAATTAGCTGGAAAAATACAGAAATTAGACTAATATAATATTATATGTCACATATTCCTGAAGAAAAAAGGGAGATAAAATCCAAAGGAATCTAAAATGCACACTATAGCACTTGTAGTTAACCTTTATTTCTATGCAGACTTTTGATAGCATACACGAAGAGTCATTTCTTTCTTGCTTTCTTGCATGAATGCAAGAAATGCACCAAGACTACAACACAAAGAAGATGGCACAAAGTTCAGCAAACTGTCAGACAAAAGTTATCCATCTTTGCAAGTAGTTCAGTTCTACAAACGTGCCCCTGCTCTGTATCAGACTTTTTCCCCTAGGCAATAAATATACACAGTTGGCTGAGACAGAATTCCTGTGTTGGAGAATTTATAGGACTTTTTGCAGGATTGTGGCATGGCAATTCTGAATGTCTGTTTTAAGAGTCAGCCCAATTAGCATCCTTTGGGGGATTTGTTAAAAATAAAAATAGTCAGCCCTCCCCCCCAACCTGCTGAATCTGAAACTCTGGGAGAAGAGCTCAAAAATTTGTTTTAGAAATCCTCCAGGTGACACCCTACCATTTGAAAAGTACTATTTTAGAATAGTTACTCTGTAGCTTAGACTTGTGGGGAGGTGGAGGGAGGAGATTGCTGGGCAGATGGTGGGAAAATCTGTTAGTTGACAATTCCACTCACCAGTGGGGTACATTCTAGAACAGCAGGGGTGGAGATAGAAAATTGAAAAATTAGTGTCTGACTTACTTTTTATCAATCACCATCATGAGCTATAAGAAAGATTTCCTCTTTTGAACCTACCTTTAGCTTAGCATACTGTTGATAAATTATGCCATTCATTAACTTCAAAAAAGAATTTGCCATTCTGACTCAAAGACACCAGGTAGATTTTTTATTTGCTGATAACTGGAAATCTATGAATATCAATCATCTCTCTTTGTCAAGTTTAAGTGATTTAAAGTGGTTGAAAGTGATTGAAAAAAGAAAAAAATAAAGAATACACATAATATTAAAAGAGATATCTTTCATGAACTTGAGGACAACAGAAAACAGAAAATCATCTGTAACTCTACCCACCTAGGAGATGATTCTAAAATTCTCCCAGTTGCCTTATTTAACCTTTATTTTCAAGCCTATGTTACCTATCTCTCCTGTGTACAGAATTTTTATGGGATCACAGCTGAGTGGCATTAAAATGAATGTCAACATTTGAGGGAAATGAAATCCAGTGATGTCACTGGAACAGATTTCTTTAGGAAATGCCTGGATTTCACGTTGCCTTATAAAAAGTGTCTCCTAGGAAAGAAATGTCTTGGAGAATTCCTTTGAAGTAACCTTTGTTTCAGAGAATTCAAGCCCCTGCCAGAGTGCCCAGCCAGCTTTCCCCAATGACCATATAAGAAGATGGATTGACTCTAATGGTGACATTAGAAATTGACTGTACTAGAACATGAGAATTATATGTTGGGAGAAGTTTCTAGAACAACTGGAGTTCTCCAGTCTTTGAAGATTCACCTTAAAGACTATGTGTAAAGGAAAGAGCAGTAGAATGGGAGTCTTGAGTTCTAATTGCCACTTTACCACTAACTAGTTGTATAAATCCAGGAAATGAAAACTCTTAATTTCAGTTACCCAGAAGCAATAATAGCACCCTATTGGCAGGAATAAAGATAAATAAAATATCTAAGTCTAGGGATTATTTTGTAATAATGTCTATTAATAAGAATCTAGGTTATTGATTTGATTTCTGTCATGGGATCATATGTGCCCGTATGCACCCTGGATACCACCAGCTAGCAGGAAAACTAAAATCAGGCCATTGGGTTCCTGTGACTGACTATTAGAACATCGCTGTTCTAAAGTTATGCCTTTCAAGTTTTATACCAAGGTTCATTATATTATGAAAATCAGAATTCCTCTTAAAATGTTAACATTATGAGCTAATAATTGCAAGAAAATATGGTAACTTTCATCTCTCCATCTTAGACTACCTATGGATATCAATGAATGACATCATGCCTGTCTGGGAGAAAAAAGAAAGGAGAAGGCTTTTGTTACATTAAGATATATTAAGTTGTTTGTTTCTCTTCTCACCTAGGGCTGGGAATCTTCTGTCAAAAATCAATCAATCAATCAATCAATCAAAAGAAGCAGGAAGAATGTAGATCCTCTGCTTCTCATTGAAATGTCATCTTAGTTCACATCACTCAGCCTATATGATTTTCTCCAAATGCATGTGAAAAAGACTATAGCAATTTGCTTCACTTCTGGTCTGGAGCAGATGGATTTTAGAAAAGAGATATTTTTAGGATCTTAATAAGGGCCCATTTCTCTGAGATTCATATAATCCATTAATTCTTTTCCTATCAAAAGTGCTCAGTGATCCTGTTTATATAGCCATTTTACAGGCACCAGAACTATTAAAAATTTTTTAAATACATTTTTTAAATTTAAAAATTTTAAATACAAAATTATTTAAATTTTAAATAAATTTTTTAAATTTTTTTTTTAAAAAAATTTTGCATATTGCCACATCATGTATACGAAAAGGCATTTTACAAAATTATATATATATATATCTATATATATATATATAATACTTAGTTTAAAAAGCTAGGTTAGATTAAACCTTATAAGCATTTAAAAATGCATATGTGTACATATATCTTCAAATGTAGGTTCTATCAAAATTTTAAGGAAAATATGAGATAGTACTTTTTTAAAAGATTTTATTTATTTATTTGACAAACAGAGATCACAAGTAGGCAGAAAGGCAGGCAGAGAGAGAGTGGGAAGCAGGGTCCCTGCAGGGCAGAGAGCCTGATGCAGGGCTCAATCCCAGGACCCTGAGATCATGATCTGAGCTGAAGGCAGAGGCTTTAACTCACTGAGCCACCCAGGTGCCCTGAGATAGTACTTTTAAATCAAGGATTACGGGAGATTCTTCTAAGTCTGACATGAATTTCAGAAGCCTGGAAGTAAAATATATGAAAAATACCCATATAAAATTTTTTAAAAAACTTCCACATAATCTTCCATAAAAAAACATATATAGTGATATCACTACCCCAGTAACTTAGAAAATTATTTCAAAATTCAATTAATAAGTAAAAATCTCCTACAAATAATTATTAATGGATAACTTAAAGGAGAAATAAAGAAAATGGATGTAAGAAGTACAAATTGCTCTCAAATATATGAAAAGGTGCTTAACTGCACTCATTAAGAAAAATAATGAAAATTCATGCTACAATGATATTTTTCACTTAGATTGCAAAGACTAAAAATGTTACAATGTTGGCATGGGTATGGAGAAACCAGAGCTATTTCATCCATTACTAGTGGGATGGTAATTAATATTACATTAACGAAAGAACAATGTCTTCAAAATTGTAAACATGTGGTCTTCAACCCAACTGTTCTGTTTCTAGCAGTTTATCTTATGGTCATAGGTAAATGTGTGCAATAGGACATATGTTAGGAATAATAAAATAGTGGAAATTCCCCAAAAGTCCTTCACAAGGGGGTTCATAATTAAGAATTATGCTAGGGGCACCTGGGTGACTCAGTCAGTTAAGCGTCTGCCTTTGCTCTGGTCATGATCTCAGGGTCCTGGGATTGAGCCCCGAATTAAGCTCTCTGCTCAGCAGGGAGCCTGCTCCCCCGCCCCTGCCTGCCTCTCTTCCTGCTGTCAAATAAATAAATAAATAAATAAATAAATAAATTAATAAATTAAAACAAACAAACAAAAAAAAAAGGAATTATGCTAAGCTCTTTAAAGGAACAGCTCTGCCATGGTGCCCTGATGACCTCACACTATCTACATGGGCCACACAACCATAGCTTTTCACAGTAGCTGATCTGAGTCTTGACAGCATGCTTTATGATCTTTCTGAAACAACAGAAGTTGGAGGCCTGAAATTAGAAGCTTCAAGGCTGTTTCCCATTCGCCGCACCTGTCCCTTGGGAGGATGTCATGACAGTTTCTTGTTGCCTCCTAGGTTCTGATAAGGCACGAAGCACTTTTGCCCTGCACTTTCAGAATAGAGCTGTGTCATCAAGAATTAATTAGCTGAAGGAACTTCTCTTAAAACTCATACATGATTAAAGGACTGGCCAGACATAATACAACTGCTTATATAGTGACTGAAATAACTAGAGTAGGAGCTATAGCAACAAGGAAACCCCCAGCTTATATTGTGGTCATCTGACCTCTCCCTTTTTTTCTTTTCTTTTCTTTTCTTTTTTTTAAGCATCATTTTTTCAGTTTGTGGGACAGGTGGGCAGCAGTATTTAGCTACTATTGCCTTTGTTGACTCTGTAAGTCACAAACCATCTGAATCTGCAAGTGGCTTCTTTACCTTTATAGGTGGGTCAGTCACGTCTTGGCTTTGGGCTCACCTTGTTTGGTGTGTGTGCTTGACAAAGCTATACAGAGGTATTATGCAGCCATTAGAAAGAATCAGGTAGCCCTATATACCCTGATGTGGAACCATTTCTAATATAAATTGCTAAAGGAAAAGAAAAACAATATGCCCTGCGTTATAAGAGTATCTGTGTTTAAGATTAGAAAGAAAGCATGGACTTGACAGAAGACAACATGTAGACAGAAATCTCTGGAAGTGACTAAAGGGACAGACAAGGCAGATCATAAGAGAATGATTTCAATGAAGAGGGAACCCTTAATTTTCAATAACTACTTTTTTAAAGATTTTACTTATTTATTTGACAGAGAGAGACACAGCAAGAGGTAACACAAGTAGGGGGAGTGGGAGAAGGAGGATCAGGCTTCCAGCCGTGCAGGGGGCCCGATGAGGGGTTTGATCCCAGGACCCTGGGATCATGACCTGAGCTAAAGGCAGACGCTTAACAACTGAGGCACCCAGGTGCCCCACAGTAACCACTTTTTAAAAACATTTTGAATTTTGTACCACATATAGAAGTATTTTAAGGAGAAACTAAGGCAATAGAAAGAATATGTGACTTTAAAGATATTTCTTATTTTTCTGCTAAAATTACAACCTATGATTTGTGTTTATTCAGTTTTTTTTTCAAAAACACTTATCACTTTAGAATTTTATTTAATTTACTTATTTTTAATTGTCTATCTCTTCATCCCCACCCCAGTCATAACATTCAAGCTCATCATAAGGGTTGACATTTTCTTTTTTATTTTCATTTCACTTTTATTTTTATAGAAATGTGTCGGGTACAAAATGTGCAGTTCATGAATATATGTTAAGTAAATGAAAGACGTTTCTTTCTGTAATTATTAAAGATAACAATTGATGACCAACTTTGGTTCCTATAAGAAGTTCTTCATAGGTCTGCCATGCTTGAAGGCCACTTCTTGCCACCACCCTTACTTGACATTGCCTAAAGGACACTTCTCTTAGAACTCAGACATGATTAAAGGACTGGCCAGACATAATACAACTACTTATTTAGTGATCAAAATAACCACAGATCACTAAGGAAACGGTTTTCCAGATCATGTGGCAGTGTAATTGTTATTGATCCTGTTTCCTTTGGAAACTCAGCTGAAGGCTAAAGTAGGAGGCCTATGTAGAGGAAAATAAATGAAAGAAAAGAAAAGAAGGAAAAAGAAAATAAGTAGGTGCAAAGTGGAAATAAAGAGGAAGAAACTGGAAGGGGGAAAACATGAAATACTATTTTGGTGGTATTTTGTGATTTTGTTTTACCTCTAAAGCTACCTTGTGAGGGAAATCATTATGTCTTACATTACAAAAAAACCAAGGCAAGAGAGACTGTTGGCGATTCCCCATCCCCATACCCCAGTAGCTATTGTGTAACAGAAACAAGATTTGAGCTCAGACCTGTGCAGCGGCTCAACTGAAGATCCCTTTGGTGACTAGACATTCCTCTGAGAAAGGGATACTCTGTCAAGATACAAGCACTGTTTCTGGTCCTAATTCTGGCCTTTGCATGTATTCAAGACTTGAAGCCACATTAATCCCTGCCATTCTTCTTTCTATTTTTAAATTTAAGATTGTTGTGATTTGTGGATTTTTCTGTGTTTCCCCAAGTTTTATAATGGCAAACTGGAATAAAAACATGATGAAGGGTGTATTTCAGTATTACCATTATATCACAAAGTGAAAAAAAAAATTGTTTTTATTAACATGAACTAAAAGAACAAATGAAAAAACTCATTTTATTTCAGCTGCTATTGGTGGAGGTGGTAGCAGGTTTTAATCATCTAATAAGATATCTTGAGTCTGGCCGAATTTGGGCTGAATTATTATAACATCAATAAAGTATTATAGAATCAGCCAGGCCACAGTTGAATATGTGTAGAGCCTGAGGCAAGAGTACAAATTGAGGTCCACGTACCATAAGTTTAAATATTTAAAGGGTTACAAATAAGCTGACAAACTATTGAATAAAATATCTTCTATTCTCCTGCTTTGACGAATGTACCTTCCCAGCAACATCCCATATGGTCAAGCCCTGTCCATGGTGTAAACAGCTGCCACCTGGCCACTGCTCAGACCTGTCATCCTATGGTCCATCCTGAGGAGGGCAGATGGGGAGAGAGCCATTCGGGGCCTCAAAGCACTTTCAGAACTGTTTAGGCAAGAATTTCTGGGATGCTGTGTAGGAACATCATGGTTTATAAGGGTGGTAGCAGCTTATTATAGCTGTTTCTCCTTGACTCCACCATGAGGAAGAATGGAACTGAAAGGTGGTCAAAGGTGGGTGCCTGGGTGCCTGGTATATGGGGGATACTGAAGTTAGGATTTCCAGTGAGCTCCCCACTTGAATGCTAAAACAGACAAAATTTAACCCATTGTATAAAAACCCAAGGTAAAACTATTATAAGTTCACTCAGACAGAACAAATTATAAATACATGTTGAACCAAGTGGGCTGTGTTAGCTCCTGATGTTTATGAGTATGTGAAAAGTACCCATTTATGGGTGCCTGAGTGGCTCAAGTTGGTTAAGCTTCTGACTCTTGGTTTCTGCTCATGTCATGATCTCAAGGGATTGAGACCAATCCCCATGCTGTGTTCCATACTCAGTGAGGAGTCTGCTTGAGATTCTCTTTCTTCCTCTCCCTCTGCCCCTCCCCCTGTGCTCTCTCTAAAATAATACATAAATAAGCCTTTAGAAATGTCATTCAGTGTTCCCTCATTTTCAATGCAGGGCTGTGTCTGGTTCAGATATTGCTCACCTTCTGTCCGCTGTAAAAGAGACATAGGACATTTCTTATCCAGAAATAAGAGGATACTGGGAATTTGTGAAAGAATAGGTTATAGAAGCAATGAAGAAGAGGTAACTTTTGGTTAACATGTAATCAATTACCGCCTCTCAATATGTGACCCCAAAGTACAGACAAAAATAAGACATCATATGCACAATATGCTTTTTTAAAGTTAAAGAGAGCAGACATTCCAAAGAAGTTTCAAACTGAGTCATTGATCAAGTCAAATAGTAGAGCAGAAGCCATAAAATTGTGACCCTGGAGAAGGTTAGGACTGCTATTATCTCACTTGGCCTATTTCGTATTTTTCATTTTTAACTATTTGAATTTGGGCGAATATTTAAAAATCAAGAGATTTCACAGGAAAATTGGGTTTTCTGGTTTCATTTGAAATGGCAGAAACTCATTGACCTTTGAGAACATTCCCAAGGTCAGTGATGGGCTGTTCTTCCATAAAGGCCATGAACTCTGCATATGGCTCAACAAACACAAAGCCAGTATAAGTTTTAAAGAATGAAAAAAAAAGACAGCTGTTTGAATCTATTTTCATATACCTTTTATTACAAAGTGGACTATCAGAGGTTAAGTGAGACAAATATTCACACATGAGAAACTTCAAAAATATCAGAAATCCAAGTCTGACAGAAAAAGGAATCTTCTAAACAGGAAGACTCCAAAATTTAAACAGGGCCAGAGGAATAGCCAGTAAGAAGGAATGAACTCATTGCCATGGAAGTAACATCAAAGATTGAAAAAGATAGAAGCAAAATGCCAGACAAAGAAGAGGAATGAGATCAAAGGAAGAGAGAGTGGCAGATTCTGGGACCTCATACATTTAACATCAAAGCAGGCTTTCTTCTGGGAGTCCTCTAGTTGGAGCCCATCTGTGACAGCGGCAGACCATCAGATTACTAGATGGACTCTGTTGCTTAAGACACTGAGACTGTGAGTGAAACTTCACAATCTAACATCTGGTTTTGTTGACTACTAAGATCAATGAAAGACACACTATGCAATTTGCCATAACCAAACAAACAAGAAAAGTAAGCAAAGAAAGCAGCTAAACTGACCAAAACAGAAGGGAAATAAGGCAAAAGCAAATTTAGAAGTAAATTGCTAGTGTTCTTTTTTAAAGCAGTTCAACAAATATTTGTTGGATTTATTATGTTTGAATCATACATCTTGCATTAAATATTAAAAAGTGAATAAGATATTGTCTGTGTCCTTGAGAAATATTTTTAGAGAGATATTTAAAAACGTTCAACAAATATTTATTCAGAATCTATTATATATGAGGCATAATTTTAAGCACTTGGGAAATTCAAATATGTTAAAGAACAAAGATGCCTACCCTCGTGATGCTTGTATTTTCATAGAGGAGACAAACCATAAGCAGTAAATATAACAAGTAAATAAATTACACATGCAATGGAAAGAAGAAAAAACATACATCTAGGTCATGGATTGGAAGTTCAAAGATGAAGGGAGGGGCACCTGGGTGGCTCAGTTGGTTAAGCATCTGACACTTTATTTGGGCTCAGGTCATGATCTTGGGGTCATGAGATTGAGCCCTGCATTGGGCTCCATACTGAGCATGGAGCTTACTTGAGGTTCTGTCTCCCTTTTCCTCTGTGCCCCAACCCTGGCATGTGCATGTGCTCTCTATAAAATAAATAAATAAATAAATAAATAAATAAATAAATAAATAAATAAAACAAAATAAAATCATTAAAAAAAAAGATGAGGGGAAACAGATTGCAATTTTGGATATGTTGATCAGGGTAGACATCATTGAGATGATGTCAACTGAACAAAGGAAAAAAAAAAGTGAGATTGCTAAAGGCTACTTGGAAAGAAATGGCATAGGGCATTTGGCTCCCTTACACTATAACAACTGTGCAGTTTTATATGAGACCATGAGCTAATAGAAGTTGGGTTTATAGCTCTGTGATCCATATCCTAAAGGCCCTTGGGAAACATCATGCCGATGATACACCCTGAAATATAATCTCTGCTCAATATTATCAATATCTGCCCCGCGGTGTAATACGTTGGAGTCTGAATGGATGGGCAGGATCATATCATCAGAATCCTAGACAATGAAATTAGTGAATGAAGAGGTTCATGGCATTCAGCCAGGTTTGTCTTGAAAGCAAAGATTAATTCAACGACACTCATTAAAGTTTGAAGGAAATACATGGGGAATTGTAAACACAATAATGATATGTGAGGCAATAAAAAGTAATTTGTACAAGACATACAACTGAAGTAACTGAAAAAAATAAGATAGAAATTCAGGAAATCAAGGAAATAAACCAACCAAACAAACCAAAACTAGTACTTTTTAGAATAATGACTGATTTAAAAAAAAAAAAAAGGCAGAGCATGAACCTGAGAAGATATTCTCCTCTACCTGCTAAACAAATAATACACTTTTACACTCAACTGTAAAATTACTAGTCTTTCTAAATTTGAAAATAAAATTGAATATAGACAGTAACCATGAAGTTCTAGCATGGCCTCTCTTTCTTTTTCTTTCCACCCAATATATATGGGAAGCTAGAACCGACCAATGGGTTTTTTTAAAGGCGCACACAACATATTAAGTTCTAATGTTCTGAAAATCTGAAAACCAGATGGAGGCTTCTGTAGAATCTTGGAGGAAGTTTTGTTTATTAATCAAAACAAAGAAAAGGCACTCAATTGAGCTGCCATTGAATAAAATATCAATACATACTATCACAACCTTCAGACTGAAAAATATTAGAAGAATTACTATCCATATGTTTTTATTCAGAAATTATGAATATAATGCCGCAAAATACAATTTTGGAAGAACTTCTGAACTGAGAAGGTGCTAAAGTACAAACAGTCTTATTAACAGCAAACACTGTGTGCCAGGATCCATTCTCCATCCTTCAGGTGAAAGAAAGTTTTTAATTCTCACATTACCCAGTCAAGCTCAGTTGTTTATGTGACATAAATATTATTACTATCCTCATTTTGAATATGAGGATTGTGAATCGCATAGAAATTAGGTATTTTTCCCAGGTCCCCATAGAAAGCAGAAGCAGACCTGGGTTTGAATCCAGTAAGAGAAGTTCCTGAAACATCGCCTTTAAACACTTGGCTGTGGAAAGGGAGAGGATAAATGCTGACATGATTTACAAATTTATGCAATTTCACAACAAATTGACACATAATGTAATATCTTAAAAAGGAATGTCAAGTGGAAAAAGTGGGTATACTGATTATTAATAATAATAATAGTTTAAGTAAACAAGATGTAGAACAAGTTGGGGTTGAAAGACAAAAAAAAAAAAAACAACAAAAAAAAACCCAGCAATCTGTGCTTCATAGAAAGTAATCCAAAGCCATAGTTTGAGAAGCTAGATAATCTCAGTGACTGTCTTCCAACTTAACATCAAAACACAGTAAACATTATACAATAAACTTAAAACTTACCTGTTTCCTCAGGTAAGTAGTCTCATTGCTCTAAAAAACAAACAGCAGACACACATGGTTTACAAGAAACATACTTTTGCAGAAATAATCAAAAATTATTTTTTTATAAAAATAAGGAATTGGGGCAAAGATACACCAATTAAATTTATAGAAAATGCATAATTGGAAAAAATAATTAGACTGAAAGTAAAAATTAAAATCAGAAGATAAAGGTCACCATAAAATAATAATCGGTGTGATTTCGAATTAAAAACATCCATACTTGGCAGATGTATATGTCAAGTAAAATATCAATCAAATACTTGGAGCACCTGGGTGGCTCAGTGGGTTAAGCTTCTGCCTTTAGCTCAGGTCATGGTCTCAGGGTCCTGGGATTGAGCATCACCCCACATCGGGCTCTCTGCTCAGCAGGGAGCCTGCCTCCCCCTCTCTCTCTGCCTGCCTCCCTGCCTACTTGTGATATCTGTCTGTCAAATAAATAAATAAAATCTTCTAAAAAAATCAGTCAAATACAAAAAATAACTCCAAAATACAAAACAAAACTGTCCATTCTTACTAATTAGATGTTGGTTAACACTACCCTTACATGAGCCGCCTGTGTGGCAATTCCAGGATGTGGAGACCCAGGAGCCAGACTCAAGGAAGTGATCACTGGTTTTCCAGTTATGTTGCTAGTTGAATGAACTAATGGACAGCATTAAAGGAGAAAACCTAGTGTTGCAAACTTGGGAGAGTCAATCAGATGCCAGCTGAACTAAGTGGAATAGCTTGAGAATGATCAATATTCAATTTTTGCAAATAATGGCTAAAATAATTTGACCATCCCAGGTCATGCAGAAGAGTGAATTTGGTATAGATAGAATGATGGGAAGAAACATGCTTTAGAGTGTTATTTTAAATTTTATTCTTACAATTTTGATAAATCAGATAAAATATGAATGCAAATTATTTGAGGAATATAATTATTAATGTAAAATTAATAAATATATAACAAATATACCATACAAGTGTTTATGAAGTATTTAGAAAAAAATTGATACTATATGTGTAGGAAAGGAATCCATATATGAAGCATTTTTTTCATTCTAAATTATCTGATAACAAACTATCTATAATTCAAGAGTCTAATTATAACCTCAAATTCTTGAATTTGAAAAATTTGAAAATATAAGATACATCAAAAATTTACAGTCACACTCAAATGTGCAGAGACATAATTTTGTTTCTTTTCCCCAGCTGAATTTGGTATGCTTATCAGCCCTGCTTCCCCTGACTGCAGAAAAATCTAACCTTGATAATGAAGGATAACTAGTTAATGCCTGTTTAAAATTTAGTGCACTGTGTAAATATTGGGTTGTACTGATGTTTCCTCTTCCCTCTTCTTTCCTTTTTCCTGGGCAGATCACTGACTGGAGGGCTTATGCATTATCCCGCACTAGGGGAAACTTGGGGATAAAGTGTTGGGTTCTGTGGCTGCTGTCCATGTTACTTGCTATGGGCTCATGCTTTGAGGTCTGGTCACTTGCATTCTCTTAGACCTTCAGATCCAGCTACCATCCTCGGTCCATCCATATCCTGCATCCTGCTCTCATAGGCTAGGGGACCCTCAGCAGTCTACCTCCCACTATACTAGAGTGACTAGGTTATTGTGAAGAACCCTCAGACCTTTCTGTGTCATTGTTTCCCTCAGACATTGATAGTTTGTCTCACTTCTGGAGAATTTTTGCTCTGGGACCCTGCTGAACTTGAGACATCTCTAAAAAACTATAGCTGTCACTGTTTGGGGAATGAATGGAGAAATAACTATATTTTCCAAAATCTGTCTTGTGATCAATATGAACATCCCCCCAAACCTCAGCAGGTTTCAGATTTGCAGAGAATCAAAGAACAGGGCCTATACTACTGTCTAATTATACTCTTGTCTCCACCAACTTTCTCCAAACGTCCCCCACCCAGGCTAGAAACAGCTTTTGTTGTCCTTAGTGTGACAGAAAATGACAATTTTGCAGTAGACAGTATTCTCTAGTATTCGCTATACTACTTGGCTTCTTAAAAAAAAAAAAAAAAAAGGCAAAAAGAAAACTACCCCAAATCTTTTAAACACCAATTTTTGCTATTTAAAAGAGTTTTTGTCTTTATCTCTTTTTTCAAGTATTTCCCTGTGACTCTTATTTTCCTAAGTCACAAGCAAGTAGAGCATTAAAAATATTTTTACAAATTGAGGAAGGTGGCCAGCATTTTTAAAAGCGTCATTGTATATTTAAAATTTTAAAAATGATTAAGAACTTACGTCCTCACAAAAGCTGCACAGGGATGTTTGCAGCAGCTTTATTCATGGTTGCCAAAACTTGGAAGCAACCATACTGTCCTTTAGTAGGTGAATGGATGAATAAACTACGGTATATCCAGATGGAATATATTAAGCATTAAAGAGAAATGAGCCATGAAGCCATGAAGCCATGAAAAGGCATGGGAAAACTTTAAATCCATATTACTAAGTGAAATAGGCCAATCTGGAAAGGCTACATACTATATGATTCCAACAGAATGACATTCTGGAAAGGGAAAAACTATGGAGACAGGAAAAAGATTAATGTTTGCCAGGGCTTACACTTGAGGGGCACGGGGGAGGGATGAATTGGCAGAGCTCAGAGGAATTTTTTTTAGTGCAGTGGAACTATTCTGTATGATATCATAATGGTAGATATGTGGCATTATACATTTGTCCAAACCCAAAGAATGCACAACACCAAGGGTGAACTGTAATGTACACTATGGACTTCAGGTGATTATAATGTGTCAGTGTACATTCACCAATTGAAAATGGTGAACCATTCTGGTGAATGATCTTGATTATTAAAGAAACTATGCATGGGTGAGGACAGGGAGTGTATGGGAAATATCTGTACCCTCCTCTCAGTTTTTCTGTGAACCTAAATCTCTCTAACAAATTTTATTTATTAAAAATAAGTAAAAATAACAAATTTTCAATTTAGTTTTTACTAAACTATGGCAACAATTTAGAAAACAGAAAAGGATCTTTTTTAATGTAACTGAATCAAGTTGAAAATATTTGAATATTGCAACAGATCAACAAGGAAGATTTTATATAAGTTATCAAAGGAAGAATTTAAAAAATTTTTCTGGACTAAAATTCGTTAGTGTTTTAAGTTTCCTAGTATTCCCCAAGCTTTATGAGCCATCCTTAAATAGAATCAAAGATAAAACTCCCATAGTTGTTCTCAGAGATAAATCTAGACTTGATCTAAATACTTGACAAAAGAAGAAAATTAGAGCTCATATTCATTTACTATTTAAAATAGGAGCACATGTATTTCAGGGAAAATGGAGCACAAGTGTGGTTCAATCAAAGAGAATCTATTAATTTATGATCTGTTAATATAATTCAACCCACCAGGACTTTAAACAAAATACCCTGTATTCTCATTTGGATTTCTGAAAAAAACGATGGATAAAACAGCATTCAATTCTCAGTTCAAATAAACAAATAAGTAAGTAAATAAATTATGTATGTGTTAATAGCAGTAGAAGGATATCTCTTTAATGTGATGTGGAGTCAGAATCAGTATTATGTACTCCGGAAATATATAAAAATGCAATTTTTTTGCAAAGTTTTGTACTGTGATTATTTAATATTGTTTAAAAAGTTTTGTACAGGGACACCTGGATGGCACAGTTTGTTGAGTGTCTGACTCTTGGTTTTGGCTCAGGTTGTGAACTCAGGGCCCTGACCTCAGGGTGGTGGATGGGGCCCTGCATAGGACATTGCCCTGAGCGAGGAGTCTGGTTAAATTTCTCTCTCCTTCTTCCTCTGTTCCTCCCTGCCTTGCTCTTTCTCTCTCTCTCTCTCTCGCTCGCTCATTCTTGCTCTCTCTAAAATAAATGAATCTTTAAAACGTTTTGGACAGATTTTAGAAAATTTTTACAAAGACAATGGAGCAAGGAAAAATATATAAACGTTGACTTGGAAGAGGATAAAGTGTTTTAAATATGGCTTATGATTATCCCCTTTAAAAGTTCAATAATATTAACTAAAACATACATTATTTAATATAAAATTATCTGGATAGAGAAAACAAGGGGATATTTATGTAATTTATATGACAGAATGTTTAATTAATGAAACAATTCATAAATAATGTAATTTTTTGAGATGTATTTGACATATATTTATTTCAGGTATACAGCATAGTGACTCAATATGTGTATATATTGTGAAATGATCACCACAATAAGTCTTGTTAAAGTCCATCATCACACATAATTACAAATTTATTTTTCGTTTGATGAGAACTTTTAAAAAGCTACTCTCTTAGCAACCCTCAAACATATGATACAATATTATTAACTATAGTACACCATGCTGTGCACTACATTTATTTCATAACTGGAAGTTTGTTCCTTTTGAGTTCCTCTTTACCCCTTTCCTCCAACCCCACCCCCTATCTCTGGGAACCACCAATCTCTTCTCTCTACGAGTTCATTTTTTTTTTCTAATTTTTTTTTAGGATTCCATACAATAGCAAATTTTAAAAGCATGAAATTCAAAGAAATTAATTTAATGATGAGTATATCAACTAGGGTAAAAAATGATAACCTAATGATTGGTCTCACCAAAAACATTTGAAAATAGACAAAGACACTGTGTTCTTATATAGGAAGATGAAATACTTCAGAAATATCCATTTTTCTCCAAGTAAATGTGTCAGTGGAAATAACAAATTCTTAATCAAAATTCCAATGTACTATCTGAGGTAAAACAATTCTGAAATTCAACTTTAGGATAAAATAGACAAAATACCAAATAATTCTCCTAACAGAATAAAGCAATGACAAGTGAAAGTAGACAGCAGGATTAATAACCCTTATCATGCATTACAATTTTTCTATAATAGTGTGGAACTTTTTTTTTTAAATTTTTTTATTAATATATAATGTATTATTAGCCCCAGGGGTACAGGTCTGTGAATCGCCAGGTTTACACACTTCACAGCACTCACCATAGCATAGTGTGGAACTTTTGAGGAAAAAATAAACATCTAGAACTAGCCCTGGATATATGAGTAGCTATTCATATAAAACAAAGGCATTCTAGTTGGGAGAACACATCTTCCTGAGACACACTCAAGCATCAGTATGGTTTAAATTCTTGCTAAAGGTAACATTTCAAAACATTGAAGAAAACCTGGCTTACACATTGAATCCTGTTGTGATAAACATGATTATAGAAACTATCCTGTTTCTCTTGTATAATGGTAAGAATATTCACAACCAATCAAGTTTTTTCTTTAAATAGTATTAATATTACAAAAACAATTTGTAGTATTTTACTGGAAAGAATGGTAGTAAAACAAAACAAAACAAACAAACAAAAAACCCAAAATGAGTATCTCATGTTCTTCCCAAAGCAAGCATGATTAGCAGTTCAGTGCATTTCCTCCAAGTCTATATTGTATAAATAATTCTTTTGTTGTTGACATCATAACTTGATTTCTCAATCAACACTATGTTCATTTGCTGTTTTATCTCATATATAAGCACCATTATTGACAACTAAGTAAGTTTCCATACTATTAATTCTTGATGATTTCCTTTAAAGAAATTGTATGGAACGTTTGGATTATTCCCTATCTTCCATCTTTACAGAAAATAATTTGGAAATAATCATGTACATAGGGTTATTTGGTATAACACAGACTTTTAAACTAGGTCTCTCTGTAGGTGAACAGAGGTGTGTTATGTTTGTCCCTTGGCTTTCATTTGGCTATACTCTCTCAGATGTTTGCACAAGAGATAAAAATAAAGTTGTTGATTTTATTTCTCCCTCCTATAAATTATTGTTTTATTTAGTATTAAAAAGGTTCAGAAAGGAAGTGAAATAGTTTTGTAAAATAAGCCCTTAAAAAGCAAGCAATTATAGTTATTTTTATGTGGGCTAATCAGTATCCTTTTAAATGTGCAATCAAGTGGTATCTATAATTATTTGAGCCACTTGGCTCACACATACAATTGAAACTACTAAAATTCACTCGCTTACTTTTCTTTCCTACTCCTTCAGGGCTTATAACTAAGAGCTGATTTTTTTTCCCCCCTCTTCATAAAGCTTAGTTTTGGAGGAATTCCAGTACCAGGCAAACCTGGGACCTTTTTAAAGAAAAACTTCCATGGATGTATTGAAAACCTTTACTACAATGGAATAAATATAATTGACCTGGCTAAAAGACGAAAGCATCAGATCTACACTGTGGTAAGTCAACACCTTTCTCAGAGTGGTGGTTTCTAATATATTGGAGTAAGTCTTTTTCCCATCCCATCTCCTGAACTTCTTTATAATGTGTTTATATTATATTCTTTGAGGTCCTATCAGTCTCCCAGGTGAAAGTGGAGAGCAAGAGAAAAGGCAGAAACTGAGCAGGTGTGAACTGCGTTATCAGGAGGAACAATACATTAGAGGCACCTAGAGAATTCCATTTTCCTGGCTATCAGTTGTGTGCCAGCTGTGGGGAGTGTTGCAGCGTACCTTGTATTAGTCTCAGTCCTTTATTATCTCTGGGAAATGCAACAGTAGAGCCACAGATTCTATAGCTTGTGAATTGCGTATTTACCTCCTTATTATTTATATTAAAATACGGAATTTTGAACAAGAGGAGTTAAACTTTCTGTGTTTTTGAGATTTACTTTGTAGTATTTATCATGCTGGCAAGTTACATCCTTTTCTAATTCATTAACATTTATCTTCCCCAATAGACTGAGAGCCAAAGATGGCTTTTTTTTCTTTTTCACCACTGCATACCCAATACCTAGCATGATGCCTTGTACATAGTAGGTACTCAATAATGGTGTTGATATTTCCAATTATAATTGTGGACTTGTTCATTTCTCCTTCCAGTTCTATCTGTTTCACTTCATATATTTCATGTCTCTATGTTTTAGTATATACACAGGATTTCTGTCTTCCTTTTGCCATTTTTCAAGGTGTGTGCTGGTGACAAGTTCTTAGCTGTCCTTCAATCTATAATGTCTTGGTAGCTATTCCATTCTTGAAGGATATGTTCCCCGTATAGAAGACTCTGGTTTGATTGTTGTTTTCTTTCAGTTCTTAAAAAATATTAGGCCACTTTCTTCTGGCTTCAATTTTTTGGGGGACAAATAAACTATTACTAAAACATTTTGCCCCATAGATAAGCTGTTATTTCTCTCTCAGTGCTTTCAAGATCTTTCCTTTGTCTTTTGTTTTCAGAAGTTTGACCATTATGTACTAAATGATATCTTTATGTTTATCCTGTTTGGATTTCATTCAGTTTCTTGAATGTGTGGGCTGTTGTCTTTCTCCAAACTCTGCCATTTATTTGAGTAATTTTTAGGTCTCTCTTTCTCTTCTCTTTTCTGAATTCCACAATGATGAATGCTACATCTTTCATCATAATCCCACAAGTCCCTGACCCTTTGTTCATGTTTTCTTCTTGGTTTCTTTTGTCTTTTGTTCAAATTGAGTAATTTCTATTGTAAGATCCTCAAGTTCACTCATTCTTTCCTTACTCTCTTCATTTGGTTATTGTGCATATCTGTTAATTATTTTTATTATTTTATTGTATTTTTCAGTTCCAAAACTTTCATCTCGTTCTTCTTTACCTTTTTTGTTTCCTTGCTAGGACTTTTTATTTTTTTGCTGGATCTTTCTATGTTCTTATTTGTCTCACATGTGTGATTGTTCCTTGAAGGATTTTTATTATAATTGCTGCTTAAAACTATTTGTCACATAATTCTAACATTATTTTTGTCATCTCAGTGTTGGCATCTATTGATTACCTTTTTAAATTCAATTTGAGGTCTTTCTGTTTCTTGCTATATAACAAGAAGATTTTTATTTTAACTTGAACACTTTAGGGATTATGCTATGATCAATCATAATAGCTATTCTCTATTAGCTGCCTTTCTCTGACACTATTCCAATAGCGGAGAGGGGATTTTACCTTATTTCTCCTAGGTGGGTGGGGATAGTATCCGTGTTCCACTCAGACTCCATTGACACCTAAGGGTATGGTGGAGAAGAATGAGAGCTCCGGCTCCCCATCAGCTCTTCAGTGATACCTCCAACTGGCTGGGATGTGTATGAGAACCTCATCACTGTTCTCCATGTGACCTCCATTGCCATCGCAGTGTGTATGTGTATGGGGATGTCTTTGTTATCACTAGACTGTGATGAAAGTCATGAGTTGGCACTAAAACATCTCCAACACCATCCCTGCAGGAAGTGGGTGGGGTTGCTCACAACTGCTGAGTGGGGGTACACAGTCCAAGCTGTACCAAACATGTGGTTTCAACTGATACTACAGGGAGAAGCTTGCTACACTCTGACAAAGCTTAAAAAGTTCCTGCTCCCTACTCAGTCTTTTCTGACCCAGTCTTGGTCAGGGGTTTCAAAACATTGCTATAGCATGGATGAATGGAAATAGGGTCAGAGTTCTTTGTATGGTGTTTGGCTGGCAGAGAACAGTTATTGTCTAAAGATACTCTGTCTTACTAAGCTATCCTTCTCCTGGGCCTTTGATCATAGAGAGCAGGCTTCTATTTGGGATTTACTTTTTATCTGCTCCATTTGGTCTCTTCAGGTTGCTGACTTCTCAGCAACAAC
The DNA here is from genome assembly GCF_902655055.1 of Lutra lutra. Taxonomy (NCBI): domain Eukaryota; kingdom Metazoa; phylum Chordata; class Mammalia; order Carnivora; family Mustelidae; genus Lutra; species Lutra lutra. The sequence goes on from NC_062280.1 coordinate 109,617,158, forward strand.
TCTAAGATGTATGAGACAAAAAGAAAATCTGGGGAATTCTTTACTGTTGTTCACTGGTTCTCAAGATCCTTAAGCATACTTTCTTTTCTCCACCATTCAATCTTCTTGGGTTTGTTTTATACATAATGTCTAGCAGTTTTTAGTTGTACTTAGTGGGGGTAATGGAGAAAATTACACTACTCCAACTTCCCAGAAGTGAAACTCCTTTTAACTGACACTCTTCCAAAAGCCATGACAAAAGTTGGCCACCACATCATTTGACAGGCAATATCTGATTCTCTTTGTAATCTGGCCAGCAGACTGTAGAAAACCTATGGGACTTAAATGACCTTGATGTTTATTTTCCCCCTTGATAAGCAGACCTTATAATGAATACTTAATTGCATTTGGGCATTTGAATTTTATATAGGTAAAGCATTTTTTAAAGTGGCCATTGGATTCCAGGGTGTTAGATAGACTTGCTTGAGGGGAATCATATGTGCGGTTAAAGGTTGCAATTATTTTAAAAGGTTAGCACCAAATTTCTGACTCCTGTAGTTCTGAAGAGTAATGATGATGCTAAGAGAGGGTTAATTCTCTGACTCTGGTTCTAGGAGATCCAGTGATATTACTTACCTATCCCTGGCTCATGCTCAGGGGTCTTGACAATTATCTTATCCATGTGTACTTAGGTTGTCCATCTCCCAGTTGACCTAATCACTAGATTGCTGGTGATATTTTTCTTCAGTCTCATTCAGGAGACTTGAGCCATGTAAAATACATTCATGCCCATCCCATCCCAAATATTACTAACAAATATTTCATAATATACCAGTGTCATTGAGTTCAGTCTGCCTGTTGGCAATAAGATCCCACACTACTGGGAGTTTAGTTTAGAGTAATGACATGAATGAATGTCAACACATATGAAAGGCAGGACACCATTTGTCATTGTGCAAGGTGTTGGCAGAGTGTGTTGAAACACAAGGAGCTCATGATATTGTTTACTTCCACTGTTTATAAACAGATTCAAAAGTATGCTAGCCTGAGCCTTCCATGTAAATAACTAAAATCCTCAGGGCTATATCCAAAAAGGAAATATCCATACATATTATGTGTTATAAATATCTTTAATGATGGCATATATTTAAAAATGTGCTGGTTACACAGAACAACAAAAAAAAAGAGAACATGGAGAAAAAATGAACTTCTGAATATTGGAAGCTTTTCATCATCTCTTTTTTCTGAGAGAATGATTAACCAAAACTTTAATAAGTGTTTTGTTGATTTTATACTACTCTAGCACTTACCAAGTTGCCTGAAACATTGCTAGCATACTTCATTCCTCGGAGTTTAATTGGTGGTATTGTTAATATGAAGCACAAAGATCCATTTAGCACTAATGTACTTGGGGAAAAAATAATCCCAAGAAAACTGTTTTACTTTGCAGGTAGACAACCTTTAGTTTTAACCTTCAAAACTTAAAGGAAAAAAAAAAGAAATGTATTTTTATTCCAAATTGCTTCCATCACCTTGCTTAAGTGAGAATTGATATCACTACACACACACACACACACACACACACACGCACACCTTTATATACCTAGTCTTTTTCCTTTAGGAATTCTGTGAGGGAAGGGAGAGTTTTCACTGTTAATTACAAGTAAAAACTGTTTTATTCTCCTACTCAGGCTTAAAGTGTTCCCCCAAAGACATAATATCAGCTACAAAATCAGCTTTGCTCCAAGTAACTAAGTCACTGATGTGCTAAGTAAGGGTTTTTGAAAGGGTTGGTGTTTTTGTCCTTTGCCAGTGTTCACAGACTCTCATAGTTATTGAGTCTTGGAAAGTTCAGAGTTGAGCAGGAAGAGTTGAGGAATCAACAAATCAGGTAGCAAGGGTATGATGACACCCATAAATTACAAAATGTGATTCAAGGCTCAAGGAAGCACCCACGGTGGCTTCATCCAGTACAAACCTCTCTAGCAGCTGACACGCAGGGAGCATCCCTATTGCAATTTGTCATTCCCTTCTGTGGGACCTGCCCACTCCCTGGAGATTGAACAGCTGTTCCATGGGGATAATTCAATTTAGTCTTTATGGCTCGATTTGACTACAAGACGATCCTCCACATCCTGAAATGCAGTAAAACTAACAGCTTAAAGTAGACATAAAAAATACCTCTCTATTCTTCCTCAAATCTTTCATCCTATGCTAATACAGCACCATATAATAAACAATCAGAAAGTAAATGGCCCATTGAAGTGTGTGTACAGTACCTGTAATGTAGATTATTATATACATAATATAAGAAATATATTGCCCTGCTAGTTTCCTGAAAATGATTAATTTCATACCTTCCACTTCACAAGAAATGCTGCTTTCTTTCAGCTCTGCTTTCTGAGGGTTGCATCCCCTCATCCAGAGGCAAGGAGAATAATGTGATTGGTTGTTAGCTGAGGTCTAACTTACTTCACTGTAGGTCTTAAAATGATTTTTTTTTTTTCATTTAAAGGAAGAGCATAGTAGAAATGGTCTTGTTCCTTTACATTTTCTCCAACAGAAGGGGGGGAAAATGTGGCTAATAGCAGGACTATGGATATAGACTTGGCTTTTGAGCTAATTGACTATATCAATTCACTTTTGTGCCTTTTTCTCCAAATAATTGAAATTAAGGAATTGAATGGGTGGTAGCCAAAATACTAAACACATAGAATGATACTCCCAGCCTCATGGCTGAAATCGCTTAATGCAATCCCAAAATGTGTTTCCACTCAGCTGATTGGGAAGCCTCTTGGTCTTCTCAAACCAACACCTGCGGTAACAGAATGGCTGAGAGAGCCGCTGCATTTCTAAACACATAGCTTTGTATTCTATGACCCCAACAAATAAAAGAGTAGATTGGCGACAGCTTAGGTTCTACTTCCTGAATCTGAAGTTTAGTTTATTTCCAAACCATATGAACCATGGAGTGGATTTTGAGTGCATATATCACAAACTTATTTACCTAATTCATTTGAGGAAATTGAATGACCGTTTCCAGCCCAGATTTTATCAAATGATGGGCTCCATTGAAGTAAAGAATGTAAAAAAGGTGTTGCCCAGTGGACTTGATGTAATAGGCATACAGATAGGTAAGATAAGCAGGCTTCTGTGAGGTTTATTGTCTCTTGTTTGCATCTGCTGCCACAATACTCAGTGCAGTGTGGTTGTTTATTTCTTGTAGCTCCAAAGCCAAGAAAATACACTCAGAGATTAACAAAAGGGTGCACATGAAATCACAGACACACTCACATTATATATGCACACACACACGTGCATGCGCACACACACAGTGGCAAAGCAACCTTTGCCCTACCTGTCTGTGACCCAGAAGTTCATGAAAATTGCTCAGAGAAAAGTCCCTGGTGTCTAGTGAAGCCTATAATCTCTTCAGTTTGTCCCCAGGATTATGTTTCATCTCTGTGAGTATGCCCTGTGATAAATGATACTTTTCCTTGATGGAAGGAATCATTTGAAAAAGCAACTAACATATCATGTCTTCTCTCTCCACATTCCTACTGTCATCCACTATCATTTGCCCAGTCTGACATTCACACCACCTGCTTCTCTGTTGTATGCTCCTCATAACCTGGAAAAAAAAAATCTAAATTATTAGCTTCCAGAAAATTTTCTTCCTTTCTTTGGTAGGCACATTAAAGTTAGTTTCAAGATTGTAGGAGGAATAATGTAATGTAAAGTTAAAAAAAAATAAACTAACAGTGGAATGGTCATCCTCTCTGAAAATCATTCTACCTTAAATCAATGTTATGACTTGTTTTTCTAAGATGGCCAATTTCATAGCTCATCTAGTAAAATCATTACTTGAAGCTATTAAACAAAATGTCTTTAAAAATGTTGAAATTGTATGTTTTCTATATATTTTTGATGAATATTTGGAATGTACAAAATAAAACACAAAACCAGCCTGAGAACAAAACATTGATCTCATCTGTATTATTTCATTTTTCATGTTTTAAGTTTATATTTTATATAACATAGACCATATTTTATTGACAATTTTTTATCTTGCTTCTTATAGTTAATATTTTTCTTTTTCTTTTTCTTTTTTTTTTAAAGATTTTATTTATTTATTTGACAGAGATCACAAGTAGGCAGAGAGGCAGGCAGAGAGAGAGGAAGGGAAGCAGGCTCCCTGCTGAGCAGCGAGCCCGATGTGGGACTCGATCCCAGGACCCTGGGATCATGACCTGAGCCGAAGGCAGCGGCTTAACCCACTGAGCCACCCAGACGCCCTAGTTAATATTTTTCTTAAAATATATTTTACATTGCTAAATTTTTAAAAAGATTTTGTTTATTTACTTGAGAGGGGAGAGAGAGAGAGAGTGAACATGAGTGGGGGTCAGGTGGGGAAGCAGTGGGGGAAGCAGGCTCCCCTCTGAGCAAGGAGCCTGATGCAGGGCTCCAACTCAGGACCGCAGGATTATGATTGGAATTGAAGGCAGCCGCTTAACCAACTGAACACCCCAGGTGCTTCATCTTTAAAATTTTTATTAAAATTTTTTAATTTTTTAATCTTTTTATATAAAACATAATTTAAGCATTAACTCAATTCATCAGAGTGCCTTTAAGATTCTACAGTGGTTACAGGTTCCTGGGTAGCTCAGGTGGTTATGTGTCAGACTCTTGATTTGGGCTCAGTCATGATCTCAAGGTCAAGTCCCTCATTGGGTTCCACACTCAGTGTAGAGTCTGCTTGTCCATTTCCCTCTGCTCCTGCCCCCTGCTCTGTCTTTCTAATACATTTTAAAAAAATCTTTAAAGATTCTGCTGTGCTAAAATTTTGAGTGTCTTGAATTTTTACTGCCAAAAATAATGTGGAGATTGCATACATAATGAAAAGGTAATTTTCTAAAATTCAGAATAGATAACCAGGAGTGAAGATTATTGGATGAATAATTATGGACTTTTGACTCAATTGTTTATAGCCTGTACCAGTTTCCCTACACACACACAGTGTGTAGAAGCACCTGCTTCTCCTGCCAGTGCCACCTCATACTTTCCCCTCATTTGAATATTCAAATGCCTTTTAAAAGAGTGGGGTTAATTTGCAACAACTTGGATAGACATAGAGGGTAAGTCAAATAAGTCAGTCAGAGAAAAACCAGTATCATATGATTTCAGTCATGTAGAATCTAAGAAACAAAACAAAGAAAAAAAAAGAGGCAAACAAACAAAACCAGTCTTTTTTTCAAAAAAGACTTTATTTATTTAACAGAGAAAGAGAGAGCACAAGCAGACAGAGCAGCAGGCAGAGGGTGAAGGGGGAAGCATACTCCCCACTACACAAGGAGCCTAATTCAGGGCTTTGGTCCTAGGACCCTGGCATCAGGACCCAAGCCAGAGGCAGATGCTTAACTGGCTGAACCACCCAAATCCCCCCCAAACAGATTCTTAAATACAGAGGACAAACTGGTGTTTGCCAGAGGGGAGGTGGATGGGGAGATGGATGAAATAACCAAAGGGGATCAAGAATACATTTAAATTGATGAGCACTGAGAAATGTCTAGAATTGTAGAATCATTAGATCATACACCTGAAACTAACGTAACATGATATGTTAGTTATACCTCGGTATAAAAATAAAAAAAAGAAAAAGAAAAAGAACAGGTCTAAATGATACTTGAAATCAACTCAGGTTCTTTTCTTCTGCAAAACTTCCAGCTAATAACCTGAGTGTGTTTTTTATGCTCATGTTTTCCCCCAATAATATCAGCAATGATAGTCCCTTCATTTGAAGATATCTTGTTTCAGAGCACTGTCTTATAGATAATCATGATGCCACAAATCACAATGCTAATATCAGAGGAAAGTAAAGGGAAATGGCAGATGGACCTGTGGTTGTGTTCACTCCTTTGTCCCTGAAACCTCTGTGAGAGGCAGACAGGGGCAGACATTGTTATCCACACTTTATACTGAAAGATGCTTTATGCCCAGGACCCAGGAAAGTCAATGATAAATAGTCAGCGGCTGTGTCATTCATAGTCTTCTTCCTCTTCTTTTGGAAAGCACTACACCATCGGCTTTTATTCATTTTTATTATACATCTATTTTTTCCTAGGGCCTTGAATGACTTTCACACCAAAGTGGGGGGAAAAAAATACAAGGCTGGGCAGCTTTTTGATAACACTGCTTACCTGGGAGTTGAAGACCAATGAGGTATTTCAGAAATGGTCCCATGTAGTTTGCTAATCACCAAATAAATCTCCCTGCGGCATCCCTTGCAATGTATGAGTGTTGGGGCAGAATCCTTGCCTTCATCCCCAGAATGAGAGAGAGCAGCAGAGGCAATGCCTGGGAAGAGCCTAACTCCCTTACAATCATGTGGCTGTGATCTTGGCTGGAGCTCCTCACTGGCTTCACGGCTCTCAGCATGTCCAGTTGCCAGCATCTGGCTGCCAGGCTCTACCTTCTGCAATTAAGGATGTGGCAAAGAGTCTTCATTGGGATTTTTTGTCTCCTTCAGCCTTTTGCAACCAGTGGCTCTTGTATTTTGTGATGGAAACTTCTTTGCTTGGGTTTTTTTTTTTTTTTTTTTTTCACTTTTGTTTTGTGTTTATTGTTATGCCCAGCTTCCTCCCTTCCGTGAGTCAGAGAACTCTCTATAGCCAGTCTTGCCTTTTTCATCATCTTTAGAGGTAGGTGTTTTCTATGGACTAAAAAGCTTGTTCTTCTAAACCTCCACATTTTTTTAGGCCAACAATTCACCCTTAAATACAGACATAATATTTTTTTAAAATTTTAGAATAGGAATATTAAATTCTAAAATAAGTTTTAGGTAGAATTTTTAAGTTTTTTTTTTAATTTTCAGCATAACAGTATTCATTGTTTTTGCACCACACCCAGTGTTCCATGCAATCCGTTTTGCACCACACCCAGTATTCCATGCAATCCGTGCCCTCTCTAATACCCACCACCTGGTTCCCCCAACCTCCCACCCCCCGCCCCTTCAAACCCCTCAGATTGTTTTTCAGAGTCCATAGTCTCTCATGGTTCACCTCCTCTTCCAATTTCCCCCAACTCCCTTCTCCTCTCCATCTCCCCATGTCCTCCATGCTATTTGTTATGTTCCACAAATAAGTGAAACCATATGATAATTGACTCTCTCTGCTTGACTTACTTCACTCAGCATAATCTCTTCCAGTCCCATCCATGTTGCTACAAAAGTTGGGTATTCATCCTTTCTGATGGAGGCATAATACTCCATAATGTATATGGACCACATCTTCCTTATCCATTCGTCCGTTGAAGGGCATCTTGGTTCTTTCCACAGTTTGGCAACCATGGCCATTGCTGCTATGAACATTGGGGTGCAGATGGCCCTTCTTTTCACTACATCTGTATCTTTGGGGTAAATACCCAGTAGTGCAATGGCAGGGTCATAGGGAAGGTCTATTTTTAATTTCTTGAGGAATCTCCACACTGTTCTCCAAAGAGGCTGCACCAACTTGCATTCCCACCCACAGTGTAAGAGGGTTCCCCTTTCTCCACATCCCCTACAAAGGGGAAACATGTTGTTTCTGTCTTGCTAATTTTGGCCATTCTAACTGGTGTAAGGTGATATCTCAATGTGGTTTTAATTTGAATCTCCCTGATGGCTAGTGATGATGAACATTTTTTCATGTGTCTGATAGCCATTTAAAAGTCTTCATTGGAGAAGTGTGCTTGGGTTTTGAATCCTTCATGATCAGCTCCTCCAATATCTAGAAGTTTATTCCCCCTCCCCTTTCTTGTCATTGCTTCTTTTCTAGCCAGGCCTAGATGGTTCCATGTTTCTGGAATTCACTATATGCATACGCACGTCTAAGCCTTTTCATTCCATATTGCTCCTGCACTGAGCTGCTTTTCTCCCTTGGCTCTTCCCTGACCTAGCCCCAAACCATTCATCCTTCTCTAAACTCGCAAGTAGGTTAACGTCTGAATCAGGATGAGACTCAACATGTTCAATGACTTCTTGAGGTGGAGCAGAGTACTGAAGCCCCTAGGTTGTGCCAACCATGGACCCTTGAGTTGCTGCCTTATGCGGAGGCCCAGAGAGAACTGGCAGTCAGGCAGACAACACTAGGTTCAGGGAGCCCCTTAGGATCTTTGGGGCTGTGGTTTTATAGCAAATAATTAGGAAGTTTCAAAACCTTAAAGATGGAACCTCCCTAGAGTATACCAGTATGAACCCACTACATTCCTACCTTGCCTATGTCAACCCCAGTGGATTGTCTGTGGCTCTCTGGAGCACAGTGCTATGGAGAATCATGGCTCCAGGTCCAGCTTGCATAGAAGAAGCTGCTATGACCCATAGGCAGAATCCACCATGGGTTTAGGAATCATGCAGTGTCAGATGTGCTGTGCCTGCTAGCCTTGTGTGGCCATTCCAGATCCCACTTTGCCTCAAAGCACCTTTCATCACTCAGCTCCATTATGCTTTCTTTGTTGTGACACTCACACTTCTATTACATGACATAACTCAGCATTTGATTCATCATCATCATCTCAATACATAATTTATAGAGTATCTACTATGCTCATAGCAAATAATCCTTGCCTTCAATGGATGGGAAACTTTAAGCCTCTTTTTGCCCCAGCATCCACAACCTTGGCATTGCATCACCATTTCAGAACTCAAAATTAAGAGCCGATGGACATACTTTGCCATACTTTGCCTCCTTATAACGTGCTTTCTATTCTCCTGGTCACCATTTTGATGGCCACCCCTCCTCACCTCTTCTCACTTGCCTTAATAGTTTGACATATACTTTTTATTCATTTTGGTATCTTGATTACTCTCAATGATTCTCTCAATTATTCCATTTGGTTTTATAGCTTCTTGCTTTCTTACTTTGACTACAGCCCTGCCCTCCCAACTGTGCTCCTGAACACCATTTCCCCAGCCACTGAAAACTACTGGCAGGATGCAAAATACATTACAAGAATTAAGAAAGAGAAATCACAGGCTAGGAGGTTCAGGAAATACTTCATGAGTGTCCAGAAACTTGATGTAGGTTTTGAAGAAAGACGTCTCTTTGGACAATTCCAATGTAATAGGACAATTCCAAGGTAATTTGAGCAGGGGCATGGAAACTCAAAATGAGGACATAGTATTTCTGGGAAACAAAATAAACATAACGTTCTGTGCCACTCATCACGTTGAAATGTACATAATGAAGGCACTGTGTGTTGAAGAAGAGTATAATCTTTGAAGGCAGTAAGATTAATTCCCACCATCATGACACAAGCTGCAGAAGATGGACAAAATTACCTGACCTCTTCATGTTTCAGTGTCATCATCTTCAAGGTAGAACTAAAAAACACCTGCTTTATAGATTGGTGACTCCTGGGATATTATAGGCACTGAATCATTAATAGCTAATGATAGTGTTATAATTATTTTTATTGTCCCATTTTGCTCACCATTTCTCATTGTATGTTCCCCATGAAGACCATAGTCCTATGACTATGTCTATCCTGTTGTGTAAATGGCCTTCTGCAAGAACAACTCTAAATGTTTTAGGTCAGTGATTATAAATATCTTAGGAGCCACATACCCCTTGAAGAATAGAATGAAAATTATGAAAACATTTTATTTTGTATAACATTTTTGGATCACTAGATACCCCTGAAATCCATCTGTGGACAGTAAGTTAAGAGCTCCAGAATACATTTTAAATTACAAAAATCGTGGATAAAATCAAACTTTTTCTGTGTCTTTATAAATTCCTAATAATCTTATATAAATTCTCCTTGTTGAATCATCAGGGTCTCAATGAGCAGGGACCTGACGTTGAATCCCTTGTGGGAGAGGTGGACGCGTTTCTTAGAAGCTCTTCACTTTGTGCCACAAGATTTAGAAGACATTTCTGTCCAGGTCCAGGTTGTTTGAAAAGGAAAAATTTTATTATATATATGTTTTAAAAATATATTGGCAAGTAGAGGGTAGTAACTGCTAACATGGGTAAAAGAGGACTTAATGGTCCAGAATGAGCACTTAGAAAAAATCAGGTACTTTCTCTAGGCTGCCAGAAAATAGACAGTGAAGGAACTAGATACAAGGAAAGCTCCCTCTGCCTTCCTCTCAGGCTGAGATTCACACCCGGTCCAAGTGGGTGGTTGGGACCATGCAGTCTGCCAACAGCAACAAAGCTTGCCAGCCAGCATAGGTCTAAGCTGCCTGTGGGAGCTGCTACCAGTGGACAAAGTGCTAGCTGAGGGCACAGCTGGAGCTCAAGCATGCAGAATTAGTGGGTTCCCCAATGACCATCAATGATGGAGGACAGGAACCCAGTAGAGTAGGCGGCCAAATGGTTTGTCCTTGCAGTGGCTCTCTCGTGCCCTCTACTGGCAAATCCTAGCATTTGGGCAGAAAATGTTTTCAGGGTCCAATCTCAGCATCAAAACAGGGAGAAGGAGGGCTTTGGAGCTGAAACTCAGAAACGGGTAACTGACACAATCTCTAATCTCTTTTCTTCCTTTTAAATTGTGGGTTAAAAAAACAAAAGGCACAGGACTTCTGGAAGAGACGGTAAGGAAGACAAAGGGAAGCACGTACGTGTTCATGGTTTAACATCACCTGCGTGTGGACTTGGGTGATCATAGCATGCCTCACAGGTGTATGAGCACAAACTCTAAATACAGGTACAGGCTCTTGTGAATAGGGAAGTATTAATTTATTTCATTTTGTCATTATCTATTTCCTCAATAGAAAATAATGAAACTACACTTACTCTCTTTTGTAGGTCCATGTAATTTACTACATGAAAAAGCATTTTTCATACTCAAAAAGCTTGATGTGTGCCATAGGCAGACCTGCATTTGAATCACCCAAACAATGTACCCTTCCGATGAGGATTTGCTATGCCACAATTCTCCTAAAACTTATTCCTATATTTTACCTAAAGGTTTTCTCATGCAACTCACTGCCCTCCTTTGAAATAGTTTTATTTTTTTGCCATTTCTTTCCACCATTTTCTCTAATATCCTAGTTTGGCTCATCTTTCTATTCCTAAGTCAGCCCATGGGTTATCCATTCTCACCCAAGGTGGTCGATTATTACATCAATTTCCTCCCTGACAATTAGTTCCAAAATTTACCTTGCTTCTGCCAAGGAAACAAGCCCTTTGAAGGACATTCATATTTGTCATTTGTCTTTATTGCATCAATACAGTCCAGTAGCTAAATAAAAGTCTTCTCTTTTAAAAATAAGTATAATTTAAAAATAATTTAAAAATTTAATGATTGACTAGAACTTTAAGAAAGGTACCCTGAGGTCAAGAATATGGCTAAATGGACACATTTAGCCTGTGCAAGCCACAGTTGATATGTCTGATAGAAATGTGGTGTCTGAGCAGATTTGGGGCTGAGGGCATGCCCTAAAATCCACCATTTACCTCAGTTTTGGATGATGCATTGTGGAAGCTTCTAAGCACAGTATGATTTTGTGGAGTGCTGCAAGAACACAGCTGAGAATCAGACCCTGAGGATGGAGCATTCAGTGCTAGTTTCTCAAGGTGAATGGAAGGTCGGGCAGCCCCAGAAGATACTTAGTTTTATACGCTGAGGTTTTGGTGAATGTTCATCATTCTGTATTCATGGGCAAATACAATACCCCATATTGAATCAGTAGTCCTCCATTCCTCCAGGAAACTAGAAAGCACATGAATTTTACCAGACTTTTAACGTTTAACAGTGTCATGACTGGCAAAAACCATTAAGACAATCTAAGCATCTTGGGTTTTGTTTTGTTTTGTTTTGTCTTGTTTTGTTTTTTCATGTTTTTACTCATAAAATCAAGTGTTTATAACCAGGGCATGTTTTAAATTTCAGTGCTTTGTGATCGATATCCTTACAACCTCTTACCCTTTTTAAGAAATAGCGGGTCCCCATGTTTTATAAATGTGTGAAATAATTAGAGCTGATACTGCTCTGGGAAAGCACAAGAATCATCCTCCCACCAATATAATTAAATAAACAGCATATGGACCAATAAGTGTAATAAAAATGATATGTAATTCCCACTTTTCACAAGAGAATTCATGTTTACAGATTATAGGAAATTTGTGAAACACAAAAAAGTAGAAATAAAGAAAAAATCACCTGCAATCCCATCAAACAAAGTCAACTATAAATGCTGTGTCAATGTAGATTTTCCAGTTTTCTTTTTCAAAAAGAATATTATCTCGTGTAACTTTTTTTTCCTTCTTATCAACATAGTCTGTAATGAAAATAGTAACATACTGAGCATTTAGTATATGCCAGATACTCTGTCAACTGATTTTCATATTATTTATTTCAATCTTTGATTTCACCCTATGAAAGGACAAGTATTTGTGGTTTCATTTTGAAGTTGAGAAACATGAGTATAATGCTATTAAAGCCAGTCGTCCAAGATGCATAGTTAGGAAGTCTCTGTCCTGGCTTTTTTGATCCCAAAGCCATGTTCATCTGCTATGATATGCTTTATGAACATTTTGTGTGTCCTGCTCTACTCACCGCATTTCTGAATTTTAGCTAAAGTAACAGTACATCAGAAAAATGGTGATCAACAAATGTTGAATAAGTGAATGGCTTGCTTTCTTTTTTTTTCTTTTTTCTTTCTTTCTTTCTTTCTTCCTTTCTTTCTTTCTTTCTTTCTTTCTTTCTTTCTTTCTTTCTTTCTTTCTTTCTTTCTTTTTTTTTATAGGAGGAGACAGGACTAATTTGAATTCCCAGCAAGGAAACTAGCACACTACAGATAGTTTGTACTTAAAAAATATTTACTTATTCTTGTGTTGGAATGATTATTATACCAAGACAAACTTGTAGCATCTGATTAGAGTGAGAATGCCTCCTTATTTAACACTGGAGAGTAGAAGCATCTTCTGAAGGGAAGCTATTCCTCTCTAAACCTAGTGATCTTCACATATAAGTAAAAGATCCTCAATACCATCTAACTTTCAGCCACCTGAGGCAGAGAATGAGAAGATGATCTCCAGTGGGTACGTAAATGGCTCTGTCAGTTAAGAGTATGTCTTTGGCTTATGTCATGATCTCAGAGTTTTGGGACTAAGCCACACATCAGATTCCCTGCTTCTCCCTCTCCTTCTGCATGTGCTCTCTCTCTCTCCTCTCCTCAAGCAAATAAATAAATAGATCTTGAAAAAAAAATACAATCTTCCGGACATCTACCCCCACTAATGATTTCTATATCCCTGATGCAGAAGTAGTTCTGATCTACAGAGAAACAACTGTATGAGTCAGGAGTTGTGGCTTCTCTATCCATGATGGTTACTATGTAATTGGATAAACTTCGTGATTAACTTAGTTTGGCACTGTAACTGAGAAACATTCTTTAGAACATCTAAAATGCCTTTCAGGGGCACCTGGGTGGCTCAGTCAGTTAAGTGACTACCTTTGGTTCAGGTCATGATCTCTGGATCCTGGGATGGAGCCCTCTGTCAGGCTCCCTGCTCTGCATCTCCCTCTTCCTCTGCCTGCCGCTCTGCCTACTTGTACCTGTGCTTGCTCTCTCTCTCTCCCTGTCAAATAAATAAATAAAACCTTGAAAACATTGTCTGAAATACCTTTCAACAGAAACATTTCATTAAGGTGAATTATTTAAAAGGCCTCTATCGCTGTATTAGTTTACAAAGTCTTACATATCAAACTACTACAGACTAACTTGGTTCAAACAATAGAAATTTACGTTCTTATAGGTCTGGAGAGTAGAATTCTGAGATCAGGGTATTGGGAGGTTTGTTTTCTCCTGAGGCCTCTCTCCTTGGTTTGCACTTGGGCATCATCTGCCTAGGTCCTTAACTGGCCTCTCATCTGTTTCTCCATACTGCTGATTTTTCTGTGTCCAATTTTCCTCTTCTTGTACAGACACCAGTTAGATTGGATTAGAGGTGACCCTAATGACCTCATTTTAACTTCATCCCTTCTTTATAGGTCTCATCTCCAAATACTATCCCATTCTGAAGTGCTGGGGGTTAGAGTAACAACATATCGATTCTGGGGAAACACAATTCAGATCATAACAGTCACTTAAAGTTTTATTATCTGAAGACCACAGGAAGTATTTGTATTAGTTATCTGTAGCCTTCCCTGCCCCCTCAACAAAATATTAACATAAAGACTAGAAGCGGCAGGAAGTAGTTAGAGACTCAGACTATTTCACCTTTCAAGGAAGCCATTCTTACTCTGTGGCTTCTATCCTAAGAGTCCCAGCAAGCTTCTGGAACTTGAGGTGTCATATCTACATGCAAAGCTTCAGTGAGGGTGGGGGGGTGGGGGAGTAGGGGGGGAGGCAAAAGAGTATCCCTGCCAGCTAAGTCAGCACTTCTTAAGGCTTCCAGGAAGTCCCAACCAATGCTTCTGCCCTGCCACGCCTCATAAACCAGACTAAGTTACCTGAGCATACAGATCTGCAGGGGGACTGGAGACATGTAGCCACCCACTTGAACATAGTGCTACCTCAAATAAATTGGAGTTCCACTACAAGAAAGGCAAGGAGAATGGATTTTCAGTAGGTAAACTAGGGATCTTTACCCAAGTCTCGTTGAACAATAAAGGTCAGTGTATGAGAATTCTCATGTAAAAAGTGTTACAGTTTACAGTTACAGTTACTATTATAAGGACACTTTGGACTTGTGCAATCCAATATGGTAGCTACTAGCCATGTGTGGCTATTGAGCATTTGAAATTTGGCTAGATCAAATTGAGATATGCTGGAAAGAATAAATAAAAAACACACCTCAATAATTTTAGTATTGACTACATGTTTAAATAATATTTGTTTAATAATATTAAATAATATAAATGCCCAATATTCAAATTAAAATTAAGTTAATTAAGTTAATCTCTTTCATTTTACTTCTTTCTTTTTAATATAGTTACAGAAAACTTTATTTATATATTTATTTATTTTTAAGTATTTTATTTGTTTATTTGAAAAAGAAAGAACAGAGTGAGAGAGAGAAGGATAGGGGCTGGGGTGGAGGGGGGACAGAGGGAGAGGGAGAAGCAGACTCCCCACAGAGCAGGAAGCCTGACTCAGGGCTCTACCCCAGGACCTTGGGGTCATAACATATGCTACAGGCAGACCCTTAACCAACTGAGAAACCCAGGTATCCTGCTACAGAAAATGTGAAAATACCTATGTGCCTCACATTCTATTTCTCTTAGACAGTGTTGATCTAGCATATTCACCACCCCAAATATAGGTATTACAGTTTTAGCTTCTATTTCTTAAAGCTATTTTTATTAGGAAAACTTTTAAAATGTTTATTTAGAGATAATAATAATCAGAATTAGATATGTTTCTTCTCCTTTCTAAATCATTATTGATAAAATTGAGAAGTTGCTTTTTAAAATGCATTCATTTTTGAGCTGTAAATTTGTTTAATTTTCAAGACCAGGTAAAGGTACTTGCCCTGCACACACACTTGATACATTTCAGTCTCTTCCTAAGACACAAGAAGCCCATACTATGTTTTCAGAGCTAAGAACATTTGTTCCTCACTGAAGTTAATTTAGTCTATAAAGGCATAATGTACATGCTTGTAGAATAGAAAGTTGCTTTGTTTGTGGGCCAAGCAGTTTGTACAAGAAAGTTTATTTAAACGGAAAAAGTAAATACATGTTCACACACACACACACACACGCACGCTGACACACACATGCTCACACATGACACTTTCTTTTGACTTGGTTACCATAATGACTTGTCACCTTTGCCTACTTTGTTGGGGTAGACACATAATTAACGACTGAAATGGAGGGAACAAATCTTACTCAGTTATGGGAACCACTTGAAAAGTAGTAGTCATTGGGTTTCATATCCAGCTTCTTCTATCCGTACTTGGATTAATTGCTATTATTTATTTCTCAATAATCCACACTTATAGCAGCTACTAATTCTCAATACTGTTGTCATGAAAACTTTCAAACGATACTTGGAAAACTATTTAATTTAAATTTCCATTATAAAAGTTTTAATTTTTCATTTTAAATAAATTTTAAATGGAGAAAAAATCAATTACGTGAATAAAAATTCCTGTAATTCCACAAGCCAGTTAGAGCTGCTATTTAGCAAAGTGGTCTCTGTTCTATACCTACATATTTATAGATAGGTATATTTTATCTGATTTGTACCTGCAATTTGTATTCTGTTCATTTCATGTGATGTTATATTAAAAGCAGTTTTCATGCTTATCATAAAAATTGCTATTAGTGGTGGCAAAATAGTATGTCATATGAATATACCATAATTTACATAACTATTCTAATTTTAGAGCCAGGTTTGTATTATTATAAATAATGGTTGCTTGGTGTGTAAATCTTGGTTTAATTTCAGATTATTTCCTGAATATAGATTTCTAGAACTGAAAGTAAAGTGTCGAAAAGGACTATTAATATTCTTAAGTTTCTTGATTCATATTTCCAAATAGTTTTGCACAATATTTGGAAATAGAAATTAAGGAGTGTTCAAGGTAGTTACAGCTTTATCTTCTGCCTTAAACCTGAGAGGTTATCAGTTTAATGTTTGGTCTATTTTTCGTTCCCTTTCATTCTCCAGCTCCCAAGGACCTACTCCGGAGTTTGTTTCTAGGTGAAAGACATCATTGTTTGCAAAACCTGAAACTCAGGTGGGGGCAATCGTCTTTGATGTAGAGGGACTAAGCATGAAATATAGGGCCAGAAATGGGCACACACAGGCATGGAACTAACACTGACTCCATAGCCAAGGAGCTGAAACGGGGAGCTTGGAAAGTGAGAAAAATAGAAGAAAGTCAAGAGAGAGCCAAAGCCAGCATGTGCCTCTCAGTGGGTCCCTGTTTACTGATTTGTACATGTAGCCAGCTCATGGAAAGCTGGAGAAGCAGGCTATGTGGGGAACCACCTACCAGTGTACCCAGTCTCTTCGATTATAAGTGGGACATTCTCTTCATTATTAGAGATGTTTCCCCTAGGTATCCCTCAAATGAAACAGAAGGACATGATCTCTATCCTCGAAGGCCTTCTTTGGCAGAAACTAGGTGTTACCTGTATAGACCAATGCCAGGCACTAGTCTTCCTTAAATTCCAAAACTATGCCATGGCTTTCTTTCCAGTGGCTGTCCTCCTTTGCTTTTTTACCCTCCACCCCAATCCTATTCCCACTCCCACTTCTTCCTACTTATCATCCAAATCAAAAAGTATTTCAGGAATCCCTGTTACAATGTGTCCCATCAGCATAGACTTCTACCTCCTGGCACCTAATCATATCTGTGATGCCACCTTTTGTGTCCTTCACCATGTGCAGTGGAAATTCCAGGTGCACAAGCTCTGAGCCTATCTGTCTCCTTGGCTGTGTCCTTGCCGCTAAGACTGAGCCTGGTCTATAGAAACTTCTTAATAAATATCTGTTTAAATACATAAGTAAAAGAATGAAGGAGCCTATCTTTGTCTAAACACTTAAAAATACCTTAATTTGGCACCCTGCTTCTCCTAAGTTTGTGAATCAGAAAGATAGCTTTAGCTTACAAGACAGCCTTTCCTCTACATTTGCCAATAGCATGCCAGTCAGTCCTGGGAGTTTTCAGACAAATCAAATTAGAAATGGTTGTACTCATTTGGAAAATCAAGAACTGACTTTGAAATCTTTCCCCACAAATTAGATTGAATCAAGATCATTTTCCCCCAGCTTATAAATGCTTGATTGGCTTTGTTTGATGCCTCCTGATTGAAACTCAGCCTTGCACTGCTGGCTTTATTTTTTACTCACCAGGGTGTTGTGATGTCTGGATGATGATTAAAAACAAAACAAACACCCACAATGAAAATGATTTGTAAATAACAGCTCAGCACAGCAACATAACCCTTAGAAGTGCACGTTTAAAACGAGTCAAGGTAAGCAGAACCTCAAGATAGGTCTGCTCTATTCCCCTGAGGTCTTAAAAATCAGTTTTCTGGTACAGAAAGACCGCCACAATTGACATATCATCTCTACTGAGGACCCAAGAAAGGGAGGTACTGGGACTTGGCTGTGACAGTATTTGAGGAGTCTCAGTGGGAGTGGACTGGCCACCAATCTTCCATCTGTCCTAGCCACTCACATAGCCCCTTTGTCTAACCACTGCTTTGTTCCTCAGGCTAGATTCAGACTCATCCTAACTTTGGTCAAGTTCTTTTCCCAGCCTACTTTGATTGATGAACTCAAGTTTTTTTTTTCAACAGATAAATACTGGTTTACTCTTTGGATTCTTTTGTTTTGTTTTGTTTGTTTTCGTTTTCCCCTCTCTTTTTCTGCAGGAGTTGGCAGAGGTGTCTCTCAGATGAGTGACAACTAGGTGTCTCCAAGGCTAGAGGCCTTGGGTCCCAGATCTGGTAGATGGATTTCTGGATGATGCCCACCTTCCAGCTAAAGCGAATCCCCACAGCCACCCTATCCCCACAACAGAGAGTCAATGATGGTGTGGGCTTGCCCCTTTTCGGGACCGAGAACTGTGAAAATACATGTGCGTGCCCTGGGGCACCTCCTTCCCTCGCCCCTGGGGAACCAATCCAATTATCTGCCAAGGTTCAAGGCCACAGCATCCCAACTGCCTCAGTTCCATTGCATGTTCTGCTGTGCCAGTGGGTGGCTAGTAGGTCCCAGACCAGGATCTGGCAACTGTTTTACCTCTGTCCTCCTCTATCCAGTCAGCTCTAAGCAGGCCAGGGTCTTACTATCAGGTAAGCATTTGGTGGGTGAAATGAAGTCCTAGAAAAGAGGCAAGAAGTCGTGGCAAACCACATGACTGAGAATAAGTTAGAGGACATTGACCTTGCAGGCTCCTCACCTGCTTTTTATCTATCACGTCTTTAAGACTATCATTTTAAGCAGAGGACAACTTTCTGTGCCTTCCACAAAATAGTTAAATGGCTTGAATCACTATCACAGGCAGGAATAGATATCTTTGAGAGTGAAATGAGTTGGGAATGAATGCATTTGCCAAAACAAGATAACTAGAAAAAGGTGGTGCCTATCATCAGTTGGTCAAAGTTTGACTGGAGAAAAATGCCCACAAGTGGTAAATGCCCATGAACAATTCATCCCTGATGGCCCCTTTACTCAAAACCTGCAGTCTGTGAAGCCAGCACAAGTAAGTAAGGAACAATCTTGAAATAAGTGGATCCCTTAGCAGAGAGGTAAGGCAAAGGTAACACCTAGGTTGAAAATGCAGGCTCAGTTAGCTTCGGCTGCCACAGTCTGAACTGTCTCATGTACGTCCATGACCTCCTCTAAAATAAGCAAAGGGTTATGTTCAATCCTCCAGCTGTGAAGTAGGCACAAATTAAGCCATTCATGAATGTCTTTCTTCTCAGTTTTGTTAGCTCCTTGTTCTAGTTTGGCAAATGAAGGCATCTTTGCCTTGTGCTCTCTGAGGCCTGGCTAGCATCTCCTGTGACCAATGAAAAAATGACAATCAGTTACATGTTTAGCAAACATGGGACAAACCAGAGACCACAAGTTCACCGTTCAATGCATTTCAGGCTGTTCCCTCTATTACACACTCACATTTAGACCATGATGGTGTTTCCTCCACTGTGTCCATAAGCAGAACAGCATCTTCTGAAGTTTGTCCCTCTGTATGAAAGATAAGTCTTGTTTGTGACCATTCATCTGATTCATTCTGTGATCACATGGCAAAGACTTAAGTGTCCAGAACTCTCTCTGTCAGATACTCCTCACTCACAAGTTATCAGGAGACCATGGTAATTATGCTATTACTACAGGATCTCCTTTTTGACGAGCCCCTCCACCATGGAAGATAGCTTTTCGTTAGATGGATTTTATTTGGAATATAATCATCATTTGACAAATTTTTGGTTTAGTGGCAGAATGACTTGGATTTATTTGGAAGGAGGCTGCTGCTCAGAACCTGTGTTCTCTCTTATTGTTTTCTTCCAATTTTCATTGCATGGTCCTTGGACCAGCACCAAGCTAAGCAGATTACATGTAATTTCACCTATTTTATTATCTCCAAGAAATTGTTAAACACTGTAAATCCTGGTTCAGTTCAATGTTATAGTCTCTGTAAAGTGATTACAGATGCTTTTTTTAGAGAGTGTGTAGAGAGAATAGTCAGTCAATTGGTTGTTACTCCCTGCTAATTATGTTTATAAAAGTTGGACCTCTTTTTTTTTTAAATATGAAACAATATCATTTTCTCTTTACTATATTTTAAATATATATATATATAGTCATTTATGGAGACCCTTGGCTCTGTTCCCTGTAGTTAGAAAAGAATTGGTAAGAGAGAGGCCTAAGTCTTCTTCATTATGTCCTGAATCATTATAAAGAAACCTTTTGAAATGTATTTTAAATTGTAAATACTTGGTTATTCTTCTCATGCCAACAATATGAATGGTTCAAATGATGCCTATCCCCTACTCCAAAGAGGAAACAGATGATAAGGATGTGGGTGCTTAGTCTCAGATACCCTAGAAATGGGGAAGCAGTGGGGACCTCAGAACTATCTAGTCCAATGGTTTCAGGTTACAAAACAGGAAACTACAACTCTAGAAGTGACTTGCCTCAGGTCACCCCAAAACTGGAAGACCTGGGAAAGCAGAAAAACAACCATTGTGATTAATGCTGGGCTCATTGCGTGTATTCTCATTTGATCCCAATTCAACTCTCTACTTTTATCCTCCAAATTACAGTAGCTAAAAATAAGGATCATATAAAATATATGGGTTTTCCAGTAAATATTTATGATAAGAATCCATTTCTGCCTAAGTTGAACAGCCCACTGTCTTTGAGTGAACACTGACATGAAGCAAATCAGGTAGGGAGCTAGAGAGAAATTTAACATAAAAGAAATCTTTTCCTTCCATGTCTGCTGAAGTCCCTTGTTCAAGCAGAGGAGAGTGGGAGCTATGCTTGATCTTCCTGTCCCTTCACCATGCAGGGGATCTCCTATCAATTTTACCTGCAAAATATCTGTTTGCTTTTCTCCCTCTTCCCCTTTGCCATTCTAGATAGAGCCCTCCATAAGCCCTCAGCTGCTCTGGTCTACTAACTGCAATAGCTACCTGAGGTGTGGCCCTTGGCCACTCATCTCCATATGCAATACATTCTACTCTTTAAGGACAGCCCCCTAAGGGAAGTATGTGAAGCACCACTTGACTGTGTATCCTAGCCTCTACATCAATCCCCCTTCCTGCATTTCCATTCTCTTTTTTTCCCACAGCATCAAGTTCTAGTGCCTTAACATGGTCTAAAAGCTTATAGGATTGCCCTTCCTTCTGTCCTTTCGACTTCATCTTGCCTTCTGATATGCTGGCTTTTGAACTCTAGTCAGCTGACCTTCTGTTGAGTCCCTGACTATATCTGCCCCACACTTTCCTGCCTCTAGCCTTGTAGCATATGCTTTCCCTCTATTATTAGATAACACACTTTCCTATTCTCCACATAGCCACTCCTGTGCCTCTGTGAAATCTCAATGCTATTGTCACCTCCCTAAGGAAGCTTTTTGTAACCATCCAGATTAGGATAGGCTTCCTTTGTCTAAGACAAGGTACTGCTCCTTCATATCTATTAGTGAGGTAGGGGTTTTTCTCTGCCCTTTGGAAGGAGGGCTTCTTGGGGAGGATGAATCAATGAAAAGGGTTTGCTTCCTACTCTGACACAAATTTAGTTCTTGGGTGTCAAGTCCTGACCACCTGGAGGAGGCCATCAAGCTTCTCATGACAGGTGACAGTATCAGCTTTTGTTATTTATGATCCAGAATAACATTTTTACACAGATATGGACTCTCTCTAAGATGGTCTATGAACAGATCTTTAGGATTTCAAAGTTCTGTGGTCCATCTGGAGTGATCACTTCTTGTCTGAGAAAAGTGGGATGGGAAGTTCTGTGTCTTAAGGGTTGTAAAGAAAAGCCATGGTGGATCCTTGAAAAGTAATATGGATATTGTTTGGGGGTCTCTAATGGAGAGATGGTTGCTCTATCTTGGGGCCAGCACTTTTGTGTACCTTGCCTTTTGGAGGATGGTCGTGTATGCACATGAAAAGTATACGTGAAAGCTTAGGGCACTAAGAACTACCATCCTGGGTACAAAGGGAGGTCCCCACTAGGTGTTTCAGGTACTTGTTCCTTGGGTAGACCCTACCCCATTCTTGACTGGCAGCTTCAGTCACACAGTAGAAGGTCACTATCCAACTATGGCATGGTGGACCTGTCAGGAGAAATGCATCAGGTACTAAGGATTTAGCCTCTTCAATGTAGAGTGACCTCCTTTTTGGACAGTGAAAGGCCCTGCAGGTCTTGTAATTTATGCAGGAGAGAAAGGGACCCATGGCAGTTATACTGACTTCTTCATTTCATCTATTGGGCCAGCAATGGTTGATTCATGTTGAAGATTTGACCATGGTGTGCTCCTGTGTCATGGCATGCTTTGTACCTATTACAGTCAGAATGCACATTTAAGGATGAATGCGATGGATTTCAATCACATTTACAACTTATTTATAACTCCTGTGCTTAGAACATTGTCTTACAATGCTTGAGAAATCCTTAATAAATGTTGAAGTCTTTTTTTTTTCTTAAGATTTTATTTATTTATTTGACAGAGAGATAACAAAAGAGGGATTACAAGCGGGGGAGTGGTAGAGGGAGAAGTAGGCTTCCTGCTGAGCTCGATCCCAGGACCCTGGGATCATGACCCGAGCCAAAGGCAGCCACTTGACAACTGAGCCAACCAGGAACCCCAGCGTTAAAGTCTTTATGAATGAAATGTGCAGTGTAATAGGTGGTCTGAGAAATGGAGCTTCCTTCTTGGCAGGCAGGGCTAAGTGGGGGTGCAGGCAGGCAGTGGGGGTGGGGGAGATGGAATGAAAGTTGAATTAATAGATTGAAGGGGAATATAGTCTTTTTGCCACTTTCTGTTTTGACACTGTCCTAAAGTAAATTGTCTTCTTGCACGCTGTTTCTAAATCATGGTAGGGACTCCCTCAAATGTTGCCTTGAGAAGGAAACTGGAATCAAAAATGGTATTATTGAGAAAGATTAAATAATCGTGCTGATTCAAAAGTAACATTTTTGCATTTAGCTATTTTTTTTTTCTTTCTGTCTATTGGGGAGATGGGAGTGGGGTGGATATCGATGTTTCTCAACACTGTGACAATTTTGCAAACAGCAAATGTAGCTGAGATGGGATTAGAAGCAGAAATGGCAGCACAGCAGCTGTGTGATGAGGAGCTGAGCTGGGAACATTCACTTGCCAGGAGAACTGGGTCAGATTTGGTGTGGAAAGCATTTCCCATCTACTCTGTTCTCTCCTACTCATTTGTCCTTGCACTTGCCATGAGAGAACATAGCAGGGGTGTGATCAAACAAACAGAAGTTTGGACAGCTCAGGCAGCTAGTCCAGGGAAGGATAGAAGAGGATAGTATGAAGGGATGTGGAGAATGGACTGGAAGAGCATGATCTGCAGTGAACCAGCAACACCCCAATGCATTTCAATGTTGTCCTACTCCCCAATGACAACAAGTGCTGATCACCACACATGGCTTTACCTTAACCAGGGAGAATCCCTCAGACATCAATCTTAATTTCTTGCCACCAGAATCTAGCCAGGACACTTGAATGTCTTTCAAGGGATGCTGAGTGCCCTTGTCCATTTTACATGTACCTGAGGTCCATTAGACATTCAGTGGATGGAGCAAGTCTGAGGAAGGCATCTCCCAGACCTGTCAGATGTGAGTGAACTGCTCAGGTAAGGGGAGAATCTCAGTTTCTGTAGTCCCCCACCTGCCATGGCTATTGATCCAGAGAACACTGAGAGAACACTGGGTTGAGCTAAACATTGGATTTTAAATCAATGGGGGAATGGGGCATTTTTATTACTTCCTATTCTTTTGCCTAGAGTTGCATCATTGCCTCCCCAACATTCCGCCTTCTGCACAGCCTCAAACTCGGGGTACAGCTTTGCTCTGGCAAATTTGTTTCTCTTCTGGGAAAAAGAGAAAGAGGAAAAATGGTTACTGCTATCTCTGGATTTTGCTGTAGGAGCATTTGTGATTCTTCCTCTTCCAAAAGACAGCTCTTCCTCAATCATTTGCCATCAGTGAAGATACTTCCTTCTTGAAAAGAAGTCCACCAGAATTTTTTAAAAAGATATTATTTATTTGAGAGAGAGAAAGAGAGCTAGCAGGAGTGGGATGAAGGGCTGAGGGAGAGGGAGAAGAAGACTTCCTGCTAAGAGGGGAGCCAGATAACATGGGGCTCCATCCCAGGACCCTGAGATCATGACCTGAGCAGAAGTCAGACACTTAACCAACTGTCCTTATCTGGACACCTTAGTGGAAATTTTGAATGCAGGCAGCCAGTCAAGCCATGGTGTCCCCCCCACCCACACACAAAACTTGGACCAGTTTCCCCTCACTTACACAAAGAATAATATTCTTCTTTATCCTCCTGATTCTAGTAGATGCACAGTTAATATTCCCCACCTCTAGGCTTCCCATCTGCCCCTCCCCACCACAACAGTCCACTCCTCATGCTATTGAAAATCATCTTCATAGCTTAAATCCAACCAATGTAGTTTTATTGTTTCTAAGCTTGGATTAACAAATGTAACAAACATAATGGGGCTTTTAAACTCTGCCTCTACTCATCTTTCTGGCCTCACCTCTTTCATGGCCCCTGGCCTTCCTTGTTGCACTTAATATTCAGAAATGACCAGTTCCCTATAATTCCCAGGAATGCCATTTTGCCAATTTCTCCAATTCTTTGCGCACAATGTGCTACTTGCTAAAAAGTCTAGCCACACACATTCCCTCCTCTCCTTCCCCACATCCTTACAGGAAAGCATCACCTCCCTTGTGAAACCTTTACTTGTTTCATTATTTCTTCTACTAGGGTCCCCTTGGGAGATTGTGTCTATCTCTCTTGCAGCAACTTCCACATCAAAACAAAGTTTTTTTCATGTGCATGTCTTGAAATTTTACCCCTGTTTGGTCCATAGTTGGTTCGTGGTACATACTTATTCAATGGATGAATGTTCTTGTTTTCATACCTGCTTCCTTAGAAAATGCTGATGCTTCCCATCCTGCCCCTCACCCCAACTGGGGTCTTCTATGGCCTTCTGGTGGGTAACAGTGTGATCTGCAAAACAGGAATGGAAACAATCTCACAGGTATATCTGAACAAAGCTGACATTTTCTTTTCCTTTACGGTCTTGCGGCTGAATGTAGAATGATCCTGAAATTAAGGTCAGCTACAAGTAGTTGTTTCTATCAGCTGTCAGATTGCAGAATAAAAAATGGCTTTTATATGTTTGATTTTTATTGTTTTCCAGGGCAATGTCACTTTTTCCTGCTCCGAACCACAAATTGTTCCCATCACATTTGTCAACTCCAGAAGCAGTTATTTGCTACTGCCCGGCACCCCTCAAATTGATGGGCTCTCAGTGAGTTTCCAGTTTCGAACATGGAACAAGGATGGTCTGCTTCTGTCCACAGAGCTGTCTGAGGGCTCGGGGACCCTGCTGCTGAGCCTGGAGGGTGGAAGCGTGAGACTCGTGATTCAGAAGATGACCGAACGCACAGCTGAAATCCTCACAGGTATCGTCTTCTGACAATTGCTAGAACGGCTTCTTGTTCAGCCAGATCAACACACTTTTAAGGTTCTGACTAAAACATGCAGAATCCAGCTGTCAGTGATGTGGAATGACCCAGTAGTCACTAATTTATTCTAAGTCTGGGGAGGCTACCATGTGTATGTGTATGTACACACACACACACACACACACACACACAGAGTTAAATTAATATATATTTTATTTATTTATTTGTGAGAGGGGAGTAGAGGGGAGGGACAGAGGGAGAAGCAGACTCCTCATCGAACAGGGAGCCTGACTCAGTGTGCGGCTGCTTCCCAGCACCCTGAGATCATGACCTGAGCAGAAGGAAGACATAACTGACCACCCAGGTGCCCCAAAGCAACTTTTTTTCCCAAAAAAACCTAAAACTAAATGAACAATAACAACAAAATACCCCTGAATTCCGACGTATCTATTGAAACTTTGACAAGTCTCTTAATTTCCTTATTCTTCAGCAGATTTGTTTGAGAAGCAGGAATATGAATTCCTACCTAAATATAAATAATATAGACCACTTACTGAACAGTTTGCTAGGTCTAGACAGACATGGCATATATTATATGGACTCTTCATGATGCTCGTTCTAGGAAGGATTTTTATATGTACTTTATAGACAAGGAAGTGAAGAGTCATGGAAGCTAAGTAACTTAAAAAATCACATGTTAATACCTGTTGGAACTACATTTCATCCTGAATTTCCCTGGTTATAAGTCTGTAGTTTCCCTGTATATCACACACAATACCACAGAGCTTTTACAGCCACCAAATTTTATTTCAAGTGAAAGTTACTGAGTTTAATGAAATACTTTTTAGGGACACCTGGGTGGCTCTGTAGGTTAAATGTCTGCCTTTGGCTCAGGTCATCATCCAGGGGTCCTTGGATAGAGCCCTACATAAGGCTCCCTGCTCAGCAGGTAATCTACTTTTCTTTCTCCCTCTGCACCTCCCCCTCTTCGTGCTCTCTCACTCTCAAGTAAATCAATAAAAATAGTTAAATTTAAAAATATATTTAAAGTACATTTTTAAGATAGTAATTAAATACTCATTCATATGGCCTCTAGGTATGGCAAAACTTTTTAAAATTGGCCCCAGAATAACTAATTTTGGAAAGACTTTTATGGCAATATACAGATTCTAATATGTAGCAATACTGTAGAACAGATTTATGAAGAAGTCATGTATTTCAAAACTCTGACTCTTCCATGTGATATTTTTGTAACATGGGACAGCAGAACTTTCTCCTTCCTTCTCTGTTTGTTACCTTACCAATGTCTCCTGTCTTTAGAAGCAGTACTTAGTCAACAAGTACTTATTGAGGCTATAAAGTGCCAGGTATTATGTTAGGGTTAGAGGCATGTTCTTAAGTAAACAAATCATTTGAAAAGCCTTCATGGTTCTACAGTCTGAGTAAACACCCCTCCTCTGGACATCCTGGGCCAATATCCATCCTGGATTACACTACAACACATTTTTGTCTTAAATGTTTTCCTTCTCCCAACTGGACTGTGAGTTTTGTTATCCAAATAAATTAGAGAAAATTGATTTAAATAGTAAAGGGCATGACTTAATACCCAAGATCAGGTCAGATTGTGGGAGAACCTCATATGCCACTTAGTGAGCAAAAATAGGAGAGCCTGGGTCTGGAACTTAGGTTCAAAAAATACCTCTTTTCCTTAATGTTCTATGGCTCTGAATAAACTTCTTAACTTTGTCCCATATGTAAGTGAGAGTGTATTCATTATCTATGGTTGTGTAACAAACTATAGCAAAATATAGGGGTTGAAAATGTTTATCGTGTCCTAATTCACAAAAGTCAGGAATCCAGAAGCACCTTAGCTGGGTAATTCTGACTTCAATTAAGTTGTTGGTGGGGCTACCATTACCTCAAAGTCCAACTCTGGGTAAATCTGCTTCCAAGCTAACTCATATGGTTATTGGGCAGTCTCAGAAGATCCACTTCCAAGCTTATTCCAAGGCCTCTCCAGAAGGGTGCCTCATGAAATTATAGTACCTTTATCCCAAAATGAGTGATTCAAGAAAGACAAAGAACACTCATGGTGAAAACCATAGTCCTTTTATAACCTGACACCAGGAGTGGCATCCCATCCCTTTTACCATGTTCTGTTCAGTAGTAGGAACAAGTAAATAAATCTCGGCCTTGCTCAAGCAAAGGGCATTATACAAACCTGTGGATATTAGGAGTCACGGATCATCAGGAACTATCTCAGAGTTTGCCTAAAATGTGAGATAGGAAGAAAAAAAAAAAGAGAGTTCTTAAATCAGGAGACTGCATGATGGTGACTAAATGAAATAATGTATCTAAAATCCTAAGCACAGTGTTGAGACGTATTCAGCAGATTCCTTTCCCTCACATACTGACTCAAGACCTATAGCTAGAAGGGGCCTCACTCCACAAAGTCATAAAAGCTGAATCAATTTGTGCAGTGACAGAATTTTATAAAATTTATAAAGTTTCTAGTAATGGAGGTGAGTTAATCACTTAGAAACATAATATTCTTCATGTTCAGAGTTATAAAAGTTAGACCTCAGTCCTCTCTATTTGAAGAAGACAAATGTGACCTGGTACTAGGCTGTTTCTCTCTAATCAGCAAGATGTTTGAGTATAGAGACTTGTAGGCCTCAGGTCAATAATGCAGTTTTAACATAGGCTAGGCCCTGGTGGCACTTTGTAGTGCTGTCTGTATTATTAAGCACACGTCAGTCCATTAAAACACATTTATGACTGAGAGAGGCTGGTAAAAGCTGCCACATTACCCAGCTGCAGGAAGGGGAAAAAAATCATCTGTTATTTCAGACCCGTCTCTCAAAAAATGAAACAAGTAAAAGGAAGTTTTAAAAATGTGCTGACTGAATTCCTGAAGTCTATCTCAGAAAACTCTTGCTTTATTCTTTCCCCAATAATAATTTTTGAATTTTGGAAAATTCGGATCTCTCTCATTTTTTTTCTTTGAAATGGAGCTACGCTTTGTGTCTGCTGAAATTTTTCTACCTGGGGAGGGCAGGGGAGACAAATAAAACAACAACAAGCCAACAGAAAGTCAAACACAGAAAGTTTTCTTCATCCTTACATTTCTGAGGAAGCTTGTTTTCAAAGTACTTGAGATCATTGTGGCTTTCTAAGGAATGACAGCCCCAAGTGAGAATGTAGGATGTAATGGACATTGTCCTGTTGATGTTTGAGGCCCAGTGGGGCTACTCTTAACACATGGCACATCACAGAACATAGACAGTATAGTGCATTTTGTTAGTGGGACAGGGATTCCAGATATTTAAAGATTAATTCAGGTGTTTCTAACATCTTGGGTCTAAAAGAGAAAGTAACCCCCATGGAAATGGAAGTGCAGGGATGCCTAGCACATCCATTCCTATTTCCAGAGCTTCATACAGAGTGCATGACTTTTTGCTTTGGAGGTCAAGGACAGAAGTGCAAACTAGATGCATCCTCAAAGTAGAAAGCATCTGAATTCAGTTCTTCTAGGAGATGAAGTTTCCAGAAGATGAAAGACAACAATATAACACTTCCCATATACATATATATATATATATATATATATATATATATATACACACACACACACTTTTTGTTTTTGTTATCTCCTTTCTTGAAAGTCTTATACATGTGGAGATGAAGAAAAGTTGCGAACATCTTTTCACTGTAACTGACAAGAGAGTAGAATCACCAATCATTGTGGATCTCTCACAGGTCAGGCATTGTGTCGGGGCCTCATGGTTATTATTTTACCAACATGCACTGGGTGCATGTTTCATCCCAGGATGAAACTGGGAACCAAAAAATGAAGTTAAAGTGACCAGGATGGTATTCAACCTCTGGTCTTTCTTTTGGATTCCCAAGTTCATGGTCTTTATACTGGAACTTAATGCCATCCATATTCATATTTTATATTATAATTCAAATTTGAGGAAACTTTAGAAAAATGATTTCCAGATATATGTTCAAAAAGCTATTAAAGTAAGTAGCTATCTAGTATCTAAGTTAATTCTTCCCAGAACATTTTATTTGGTGGCTCCATTGAGAGATTCTTGGGTTATGTGAGATTTACCAAGATGTTGAGTCCATTGTCTTTAAGACCTCTTATATATTTTAGCTGAGTTTGCCTGCATAATATTATAAAATAAATAACCCATATCTACATCACACACACACACACACACCAGTATTCATCAAGTATACAAGACATAAAGCTTAGTGCCAATTCCTTAGTAAGATTATCATCTAAGGACTATGGGTATTAAGCAACATGAAGTACTACTGAGTATCTATCTGCTTCCAAAAATTTTGCCCTGTATTATGCAGCCTTTCCCATTCTGATCACCGCATGCTCCAAACCCCACATGGAAATCGTGGAGCTGCCCTGGGAGAGAGAATACCCTCAAGGTGTCCTTCTGCACAGCGAGATTTTCCATTTCTCTTTTCAGGAATCAGAAAAGATCTATAGGCAAATCTTAAATAAATGAACAAACACCTGGGCTTTCTACTTTATGCATATCAAGCTCTCAGTTCTTTACTACATTTCATGAGGTGCCATGTGTCACAGGGACTGGTCCATCTCTCACATCCACACCTGTTCATTGAGCAGTAGATACTCTGTTCTATTTTTTAATGTCAGAAATGGGTGCCATTCTAAAGACTTTTAGAGAGCTGTTGAGAGTGGAGATTGATATTGTCCAAACTCATCTGAATTACTAACAAAACAAGGAACTGTATAAAGGTAAAGAATACCACCTGCTCTGTTTCTTTGGAGAATCAGGGAGGAATGTTTTGAATTTTGTGTGAAACATTAAAGAATTGAGAGAAAAAGCCGGCATCACTATAATTACTTTAAATGTGATCTGAAACTTCAATGTTATTTTTATTTTTCTGATGGGAGGATGTTGGGAATGAAAATGGAAGAGGTCTGGGGGCTTTAGTCATTGAAGTTTGAAATCTGCTTTTGCTACTGTGACATTTCTCAAAGTATTAACTCCCCACTGAAAAGTGAGCCTGGGCAAAGAGCTTGAACTCAGGCTTTGGCATTCTGGGCTGTGGCTTACATAAATGAGGAATGTGAGTAACTCTTGTTCTGTTAGACCTCATTGTCTTGTTCTGCTAAAGGAGAGACTTGGTGTAAAATTACTAAAATCCCTTCTAGTCCTTTATATGAGTTCCTGAAGAACAGCTGAGGTCAATCCTTTTCCTCACTGTCTTCAAGGAAATCATCAACCCAAAAGTCTTCTTTTGAAAATACGGTAAATGGCCTTCATTGAGGGTATGCAGGGCCATGTCCCCTGTCAGAGATCATTTTTCTCTACTCCCCAAATTGTGGTATATTTTGTGAAGTAAGAAAGCTGAGCTTTGGGGCACCTGGGTACTGGGTACCTGGTTAAACGTTTGCCTTCAGCTCAGGTCATGATCCCAGAGTCCTGGGATCGAGCTCCATGTTGGTCTCCCTGCTCAGCTTCTCCCTCTCCTGTCCACTTGGGCTCACTCTCAGTATTTCTGTCTCTCTCTCTCTCAAATAAATAAATGAAATCTTAAAAGGAATACAAACAAACAAACAAAAAACACAAAAAACTGAACTTAGCCTTTGTCATACAATGATTTTGTGACTGAGACTTGGATGTTTCAGAAAGGTCATGCATTTGACTCTCAGTGACATGTATAGTTAGGAGCTAAAGATCCCAATATGAGAAGTTGTTTTGGGGGGAACTTTCTTTAAATGGAACTAGAAGAAAGAGAGAGAGAGCGTGAGTGTGTGTGTGTGTCTTGGTAAGGGGGTGATCAGAATGTATAGAGTCTTCAAACTATGTTAAGAGTGGAGCTATCTTAGGTAGAGAGGAAGCAAGACACAGACATGATAAGTATCTTTAAGTATGGAATAGACTTTCTTATAGTTGAAGGTTTTTTACATGTTTACATCACTGCAATAAGTAGAACAAGCACCAGTAAAGTCAAATGACATAAGGACCAGTTTTGATATTCCATTAGAGGACTAATCTATCCAGAGCTTTCCCTGGTATCACTAGAGGCATCAAACTCAGAGTAGAGTTTTCAGGATTAAGGCATGATTGGAACCTGGGAGATGGAAGAAGTCTCCAAGCTGAGAGAGGCCAACCTAACAGTTGGGCACCACTGAATGACTATTAGTTGGGAAGATGGAAACTAAAAACCAGTCCACAGGCACAGAACAGAATTCTTGGGCAAGAGGAGCCATAACTAGCAAAGAACCAGAAATCGACCAGACACCATTGAAATATTTTCAGTTAAGGCCAAGAGTTTGTTGAAGAGGCACTCCCAGCTTACCCAATTTAATTCCTAGATACAGGCAACAGTGTTCATAGTATTTCCCTCAACCACCTTACAACTTTTGGTATTTCTATATACTGATTGAATAGGAAGAATTCTAGAAAGGGCATTCCAGAAGTACCAATTAAGCAATCTATTCTAATCAGCTATCCACTATCCATACTTAGGAGACTTCTGTGACTGAAGATAAGATGAAATTCTAGTGGTATAACCTTAGGTCAGCAGCCTTGATGGATGTTTATTTGGTTATTATTTAACACTAACTACTTAAATAAGTCCTACAACTTTGGTCAACACCATCCCACTTGTCTTTCAGAATGTATCTCAATTGATATTTTCTCAAGAAACCTTCCCAAGTCCAGCCAGATGCCCCATCACCCAGCTTTCTAAATCTTCTCCTATGTAGCATTTGCCCTAAGGATATGTGTGTGCATTAGTTTGCTGAGACTACTGAATGGAAACAGTACAGACTAGTGACTTAGGAATTTCTTTTTGTATAGTTCGTGAGGCCTAATATTCTTGTAAGGACACCAGTCATATTGGATATGGGTCCATTCATATAACCTAATTTTACCTCTATATTATCTTTTTAAAGGTCCTTATCTCCAAATACAGAAAATACAGACTCATTCTCAGGTACTGAAAGTAAGGACCTCAGCCTACGAATTCTAAGGAGCACCATTCAGCCTGTAACAATGTATATTAATCATGTGTCTATTAATTGGTTGTTCATTGTTGTCCTGACCACTACAGTGTAAAGTTTCATGGGAACAAGAACACTGACTTGCTCATCACTATTTGCCCAAGGCCTATTATAGCACATTCCTGATACACAGATTTTTGATAACTATGTGCCCAATGTATAAGCAACTGCCTAAATGAATAAACACTAGAGTTGACCAACGAAATGATTCAGAAGGATGTAATTTTAACAGTGAAAGAAGAGTTAATAGTGATTTTTTAACAAACATTCATGTTACCACAATTTTATGCTGCAGAATGTGTCAAAACCAGAGATGAGCTACACTCAGGGGAAGTACTAATTAGATAAAGGCCAGTGGAACTCCCAGAGGTGGAGAGATGGCTGGGAGAGCTACATCACGCAGGATAGAAGTGCTCACCCTGATTAATACTTGTGGCCAGATGGTTTTAGGCTACAGCCCTGCAATTAACAGAGCTGCTCCCCAAATATTGCCCTTTTTCATTTAAGCCATTTGTATCTAGCCACCATCTGCACATCAAGTAAACGTGATAACTTTGTGAACTTCCTCCTCTGCTTCAATTAAGTTGTCATTAATGCCTCTGTATTTCAGCTAAGATAATGTTGATGAGAAAATCCCATCAGCAAGGACAAATACATAAATAGCCCCAGGGCTATGACTGTCACAACAAGCTGTCTGCCTGAGCACAGAGTTCAAGTTTCAGAAGACAGAAATGTGATGAGACATTCCATTTTATGGGAGACTGAGCAATGCAATTGCCTGAGCTTTGAGATATCTTGTAGAGGTTGGGAATGTTTACCAAAACAGTGATCTCTTGGGCACCTACAGCTTTTTCAAGTCCTAGTAATGGCAGTGGGGTCATTTCATTTCTTAACTTACTCTTCCTTCTTCACCACTCATTCAAAAGAGGAACTGGGGGAGCTAGATTTTCATTGCTACATCAGAACACTCTAATAGTCAAACCTGATCTCACTTCCTTTGTTCTTTCCTATTTTCTGCTTTGGTAATTCTCTCATAGAATTCACTTTGCTGCCACTTAATTTAGGAAGATTTTGAGGTATCAACTCTCTGCTGGCATTATACTCAGACTTGAGGATGGAGTTATTGTCCATCCAGAGCTCATAGGCACAGTTGGAAGGGATGGTCTTGAGGCATTTGTAGTGCAAGATGAGACATGCTCAGGTTAGTAGGGGAGCATTGAAGAGAGGAACTTGGATGTGTGAGAAAGGAAAGGCTTTCTAAGGACAGGGGCAACACAGCTTGGTTTTGAAGAATGAATAGATTCTGGCCAATAGAGAGGGAAGGAAAGTATGTGCCAATCAGAGGAGAGAAGTAGGAGATTGAGAAGTATAAGAATCCACAGTTGACTCAGGATAACTGGGTCACAGGGCAAAGAGAACAGACAGAATATAAAGCAGCATTCTGGCAGGGACATCAGATTTTGGGCTGTATCCTGAAGGTGATGGAGAAATACCTCTCTGGAGCTCAGCTCACTTTTTACCATGTTGATTTTTGAACTAAGCATTCAGGCCTATATCAAGGAAACAAGGGGGTAACCATCAACAACAATTCCATCACAATTCCTCTCTGACTCTAGTGGATGGCAAACCCTGGTGTTTTTCTTACATACCCTGACCAAGGGTTTTCAGGATCCAGGTTACTGTGACATACGCACCAGGCTTTAACACCTAGGAAAGGTTTAACCTGTGATTTATGGGCCACGTACCAGGGAAACCCTGCTGCTGACACTTGGCAATGGAGATTCAGCTGGTGAGATGTTCAATCAATCAATGAGCATTTGGAAAGGAAAGGATGCTGCCCTGTTGATGATGAGGTG
The DNA here is from genome assembly GCF_902655055.1 of Lutra lutra. Classification (NCBI taxonomy): domain Eukaryota; kingdom Metazoa; phylum Chordata; class Mammalia; order Carnivora; family Mustelidae; genus Lutra; species Lutra lutra. The sequence goes on from NC_062280.1 coordinate 109,651,683, forward strand.
GATACCAAAACAGAACTCAGACTCTGACCTCCAGGAACTTATAATCTCATCGGGGTGATGAGACTGGCAGTGATGCATTCTTAATTAATGGTAAAAAGCAGTAAATTATATGAATTAAATGCATAGATCAGACAGCAGATGTTATAGGAATTTGGAAGGAGAAATGACTATATTGGTCTGGTAAAGGTAAACCTCCTTTGCTCATTTCTTGGTTTATTAACTGATTCACTCAATCATTCGGCACTTATTAAATGCCCTGCTCTGTGCTAGATAGAGAGTCTAGTGACTATGATAGAAAGTCAAAAAAATGTAGGCACCTGGGTGTCGGTTGATTAAGTGTCTCACTCTTAATTTTGGCTCAGGTCATGATCTCAAGACCCTGAGATCGAGCCCCACGTCAGGCTCTGTGCTCAGCAGGGAGTTTGCTTGGGATTCTCTCACTTTCCCTCTGCTCCTCTTCCTGCTCTCTCTCTTAAATATATATATATATATATATATTTCCTGTCCCTATATTTGAGGATAAGAAGCTCTAGGAAAAATATTGGGTATTGGAGGATAGAGAGATGGGCTTGTATACTGGAGATCTGGGAGTAGAGGCAATGATTAGTAAGTGTATTCACTTGGAGCATAATGAATGCCCTAGCTTAGCTACAGTAGGGAATTTGTGTAGAAACATTAGGAAATGGGATTGAGAGGACAGGTGGAGACTTGATTATAGCAGGCAAAGATTGTCAAGCTAAGCCTTTGGATATTCAGTGACCCACTAGAAGGACATTTGCTGTGAGGTGCTACTTAGTTCAATCTAGCAAGCTGTCCTGGACCAGAAAGAAGTCAGAGGCTTGGAAAAGAGGGAGGCCATCATAAAAATTCTCAGCTGTAGTGATAAAGGGTAGAATAAAGCCTGGAGAGGGAATTTGAAGAAAAATGTGAATTCAGTCTACTGTATAGGGAAGGGTTAATAAAATTTCATAATTGATGGATAAACGGTATCCAAGAAAAACAGAACTCAGGATCTAAATTGTAGCATAGTGGTACTAATAATTGTAATATGCTCTTTTACGACATGATTGACATTTTAAGACTGCTTTGTTCAATTATTTATGTATTCCCCACTTTGTTCTCACAAAAATTGAAACTGCTTTTGAACTATTAAGTAAACGTAGATATGACAGAATGTGGAAAAAGCAGCTGAATTGGGTTTTCTGGAAAAGATAAAGCCTAGAATCTTCCAAGTCAAGCCAGGTAATTCTATCTCCATTTTACAAATGAGGAAGCAGGTCTAGAGAGATTAAGAAATCTGTCTAAATTCCTAGAAATTTTAAGTGGCAGGGCCTTGAGCAAGGGGTACAAGGTAAATAAAGGTATCACAGAAATCTGTGACAAGTTATTTTCAGGGTCAGAAATAGAGTCTCTGGGGACTCTGCTGTGGCTTGAGCTAAATTTCTGCATGTTGATGTGTGGCTCTTAACAGTTCATGCTTAGAAGTCCTGGGACAGCCCCTCTGTTTCAAGGGTTTTGTGTTCAAACCATCAAGAAAGATGCTGAAATTAAATGAAATCTAAAAGGCAAATACCTGTCCAGTATTTGAGGACAAGAGAAATACAGAAAGGAAGAGGAGGTGAGAGAGAGAGCATCAAGGCTCTGCAGCCTCCAGAATTATTGAATATGTCATTCTCAACCAACGGAGATTCCCCATCTGCCAACCCCAGCCTCCCCTCCCGCTAAACTCACCCAAGGAACTTTTTTTTTTTTTTTTTAAGATTTTTATTTATTTATTTGACAGAGAGAGATCACAAGCAGGCAGAGAGGCAGTCAGAGAGAGAGGAGGAAGCAGGCTCCCCGCTGAGCAAAGAGCCCGATGCGGGACTCGATCCCAGGACCCCGAGATCATGACCTGAGCCGAAGGCAGTGGCTTAACCCACTGAGCCACCCAGGCGCCCCAACTGCTAAACTCACCCAAGGAACTTTTGTCAGTATCTGGAGACAATGTTGGTGCTGGGAGTAGGAGCTGTTACTGGCTCTAGTAAGTCAGGGGTGCTGCTAAACATGCTGCACAAGAGGCATAATGCATAACACCCTACCCCCAACAAAGAATTATCTGGTCCAAATGACGCAATGCCTGTGTTGAGGGACTGACTCTCTTTCAAGGAAAACCTTACTTCCATAAAAAAAATTTAGGATTTTGGTCTTTCAGGATATTACTTAACTGCTCTGAATCTCAGTTCCAACAAATGTGAACTCTAAGTTCCTGTGAAGTTCTCATTACAAAAAGTATTTAAAAAGACATATTAAGGGGCTCCTGGGTGGTGCAGTCGGTTAAGTGTCCAACTCTTGGTTTCAGTTCAGGTCATGGTCTCAGAGTCCTGAGATCAAGCCCCATGACCAGTTCCACACTCAGCAAGGAGTCTTCTTGAAATTCTCCCTCTCCCTCTGCCCCTCCTTCCCTCTTTCTTTTGCTCTCTCAAATAAATAATTAAATCTTTAAAAATAAAAAATAATAATAATAAAAAAGAAAAGATATATTAAATGCTCAATGAGATTACCTACCTAGAAAAATAAAGTCAAAGTAATTACAATTAGCTAGAATTCCAAGTTAGAGCTAAGCAGACATTCTAAGAAACAGAAGTTGAATGTGTTTTAATTCTTAGAAGCTAGAAGATCCACATAACACCAGGACCAAAGTTTCAACTCCGTATGGTCAAGATAGTGTATTATTTCATGCACAGGAAGTTCCCAGTACAGGGAAATCCATACAGACAGAAAACAGACTATAATGGTTGACTAAGGCAGGAGGTGAGGGGATGAAGAGATTAGAGAGGTGATGGCTACATGTTACAGCATTTCTTTTGGGGTTATGAAATGCTTTAAAATTAATGTTTTGATGGTTGCCTAACTCTGAATAGACTAAAAACAATTAAATTGTGCATTTTAGATAAACAAGTTGCATGGTATGTGAATTTTATCACAATCAAGCTGTTCCAAAAATACAAATAATGAAACACCAAGTTGAATTCAATGTCAGAAAATAGAGTTTTGCAAAAGAATTGGCCATCAGTTCCTGGAGAATGGCAGGGCTGGCTTTGGAGGGGTGGAGAGCAGGAGCTCAGCCTGGGTCCCCCATACCACCTCTTCAATTCTGGCTTCAACTCTGTAACCCCATGAACCTGAGCAGCTCTCTTACTTTTCATTTTGTACCTATAGCATAAAGACAATAAAACTTGGCCTCCTGGACCATTGTGAGAGTTAGGAATTACACATATAAAATGCGTGGCACATCACAAATATTCGATATCTTTAGCGTATTATTAGCTATTTTTACAATTTGCCTGTGTTTCAAAGTTCATTTACAAGTTCAGTTGCAAGAAGGGAAGCTGATTTTGTTTGTTTGTTTTTTGTTTTCATGGAGAAAAACTTTTGAGTCTTGGTTCAGATCCTGAGCAAAGCACAGAGCAATTTCTTTAACTCTCTCTATAACAGATCTTTCCTAGGAGTGCCTTAGGCTGAGTTCAGGGACCTGTGAGCAGCAGCTTTAACCCATGAGGGCAGGAAGTGAGAAAGAATGAAAACATTTCCTAACCTTTATCTCAACTTAGTTTGTTAGTCTTAAGAAAAAAAAAATTGTTTACATTTTGTTTTTAGAAACTTTGAAAATTCCACTCCTCTTTATTAAGAAAAAAAGAAAAAAACAAAAACAAAACTCTAATCATTCCAGAGCATTCTAGTATTTTCTCTTTGTAATAATTTTTAACAAAATGGAAACCATAACCACATATACTATATAGTCTCAGTTTTTCTCTTATCAGGATACACTTGCATTCTTGGACATGGTCATTTTTAATTACTTTATAGTTCATATTATTAAGTATACCATGTTCAATTTAGCTAACCTGGAAATATTGGTGGTTGTAAATTTTTGCTCTTAGAAATAATGGCATCATGAACTCTTTTCACTATAAATCTTGGCTGCAGCTCTTGTACTATTTTAGGACTAATTCTTTGGATTAAAATTTAAGGAAAATGAATTATACTTTTAGGAAATTTTTTTTTCATATTTGGTATTTTGCTTTCCAGAAAGAATGCACAGAATTATGTTGCCACCAACAATATATGAAATTTCCTATTTCCCTCTCTATCCACTAACTTGGTATATTGGTTTTTCTTCTTTTTCTAGGGGATGGCAAATATTATTTGACATCACTTACAGGTCAGAAAATTTGTATTTGTCATTATCCAATGATTTTTCCAGAATCAAATTCCACATATGAATTCTTAGAACTCCAAAGTCATCCTAATTACATCATTTTACCTCCAGGGGCTTTTCCCCATCAGATGTTCCTGGACTCAAAGCTACTGGGGCGCCTGGGTGGCTCAGTGGGTTAAGCCGCTGTCTTCAGCTCAGGTCATGATCTCAGGGTCCTAGGATCCAGTCCCACATCGGGCTCTTTGCTCGGCAGAGAGCCTGCTTCCCTCTCTCCCTCTCTGCCTGCCTCTTTGTCTACTTGTGAGCTCTCTCTGTCAAATAAATAAATAAAATCTTTAAAAAAAAAAAAAAAGCTACTGCTTTCGCAGTCTCTCCACTGAAAACTTCTATTCATTCAGAACTTTTGGTCTCAGGGAGGTTTTTGGAGGAAAGCAACCCGATAAAATTGCTTTTCCCTAATTTCTGAATAATTACTAGGACTTAAACCTGTACTTTTAAAAAGAGAATTCTTAGAAACTAAACCTTGAAGAACCTCCAGAGCTGTTATTTTGTTATATATATATATAACATATATAGACGTATTTATATGTAACATATTATATATATATATGTATGTATGTATATATATATACATATATAATACATATATAACATATAAACAGAATGAAGTAGGAAGGAGGACCCGGGCAGAAAGCAGATTTTTAGAAGGAAATATATCACTTTGCTTGCCTTGGAATCTGTTCCCAGCTTCAGCACCTCTAAAACAAGCCTTGTTTTTCCCAGCTTCTTTTCTTCCTCTTCCAAAACCTCAAATGCTGTACTTGTTAACCATGCTGCACAATGGGCTCTCTGGGGATCTCTGAAACTTCCAAGGCCTGGGGCCACCCTGAAGCCTGCCTTAATTAACCTGGTGTGGGGCCCTGGGACCTGTCTTTTCAGAAGCTCCCCAGGTGCTCCCTTTGTGTGGTCAGCACCGGGAACTACTGACCTAATAATTTTCTTCAGAAGAGTGAAGATTTCACATAGGCTCCCCCTGCAGGGATTCAGGACCATGGAAGAAAAGATCCAAAAGATCAAACCAAAAGGAATTGCAGACCAGAAAAGAGAAAAAAAAAAAAAAAAAGTGAAAGAAAAGAAAAAAGGAAAAAGAAAACAAACAACCAAGCAAACTCTTATTAATAACAATGTGAAAGAGAGCGACATGGGTAGTGATGGGGGAAGGGGAGGGGACCCAGAGTCAGAACACAAAGGCCAGTGCTCTGGCCCTGCCACTCACAGGGCTCAGACTTCTTCCTTTAGGCCACGTCCATTTGTAAAAGGAGCAGAGGATGTATATCTGATTAGCTGGGGTTCTCCCCATGGCCTCTGATTCCTTCTTCTTTACTCTAGCTCTGATGCTTAGCAGAGCGCTGGGCTCTTAGGGGTTATCTTTTTACATCCTCTAAGTTGGATTAGTTAAGGACTTCTTTTCACCTCCAACAATCTATAGTTTGTCTGAAGATGCAGTCTTCTATATTATGCAAATGTATTTCAATCAGTATGCAAATAAGAGTAAAAAGAAGTAAAGACCTGCAGCTGGCTATGCCCCCCAAGTGCCCCTGCCAGAAGTCAAATGTTCATCACCAGGAAACACCTGACAGAGCCTCTACCTCATTAGCAGAGTCCCTGTGGTTAGGACCCAAACACTGGCTTTTGGGAGGAAGTAAGGCTGCCAGGTGGAGCAGCCCTTGGGTTCACCCCAAGCAGATGTTCAAGGCTGCAGCAAAGACTGCTAGAGAGCTGGCTGGAAATAGAGGAAGGTCTCTTACATCTGGCCTATTGTGAGCAGATGGGGCACAGCTGCCTTGGTGCATCACAGCTGGGCCCCCAGCCTGGTGCTGTGCTTCTCCCTGGGCATCTTCTCCAACCATCTGAGGGCTCAGGGGCACAAGCTCTTTAGTAGCTATTCTGAGAACCCCTGCAGACCTTGGCTCTGATTTTCAGTGCTTCCTTCCCAGCTTGTTTCTTAGGGACTGCTCCACTAGGCTCTACAAAATCTGATCTCTTTTACCTCTAGGAATAGCTCTTAATCCATCCCTTGCTCTCAATTTGCATTGCTGCTACTTTGGCTGAGACTCCCATCATTCTGTATCCTGGGACCAGTGCATGCAGTAGGCCCTATCAGTTCTGCTTCCAGCCTTGATTCCTCCTAGCTGTCCTCTGCCATGGCAGTCTTTGCATATGTACCTCCAGCCATGTTGTTCCCATGCTAAGGACCCCTCATGGACTCCCATTGTTCTAAAGCAGTGATTTTCATTTCTGGCTATACATTAGAATCACCCAGGGAGCTTTTAAAAAAAATCAGATGCCTAGGGTCCCATTGCCAAGGGTTCTGATGAAATTAGCTTGACTAAAGCATTTTCCAGAATCATTTGTTCAAGGAAATTGTGGAAAGCCATTCCTTGGCTTGGCATTGCAGGCCCCTGGGTGATTGGATTCATCCTCAGTTACCTTCCTATTGCCCTCTCCTGCTTCTCAGTCCAGACCTGTGCTTTTTTGTAGTTTCTCTGTCTCCTGAACTCTTGCTCTATGAGTAGAGAGCTCTTGTGCATTTTAGAAACTCCCTGAACCATCTCTGCTTTGAAGCATTTTTAGGATCCTCACATGCCATTACTTAGGTTTTCTTTCTTCTCTTCTCCCATATTACTGCACCAACCAAAACAGCAAGTGTTGTTCTTTGCTTGCATCTCTGTTTATCCCACTACCCTGGACTCAAAGGACAATGTTCTAACCCGTGTTGCATACATCTCTTCCATTTAATGAGAGATTATAGGCACCATGTGATGTCTTCACACTTCCAGAAGGGAGGGACAACTTCGCAGTTGCTGTTCTGTCCGTTTGTTTTAGCTAACATTGTCTACTTACCATGTGGCATGAACTGTTCTACATGCACCACCGTATTAACTACTGTATAATTCTCACAATGGCGAGTAAGTCCAATCATTTCCTCCTTTTGCAGGGAAGAAAACTGAAGCAATAGGAGTAGAAACGCCGCTCAACACACAACAGGGCACAACAGATGTCTATTGAGTGAAAACATGTGTGGCAACGTGATTTTGTCACAGACACATCTTTGGGACTGGATCGGTGATTAAGAGTCTGTTTGCTTCAGCATGCACCTGACGTGAACAGTCTTAATAGATGATACACTTTGTAAAAGGAAACAGTCCCTATCTTTATGACTAATTCCCAAATCAGTTGTCTCAATCAAATAGTCCATCAGGATAGTATGCACCAAAGACATCTAGGGCATGAGAACAAGCAGGATTAACTTGTAATAAACACCTACTATGGGGTGCCTGAATGGCTCAGTCTGTTAAGCATCCACTCTTGACTTGGGCTCAGTCATGATCTTGGGGTTGTGGGATCAGAACCCTGCATCGGGCTCTGTGCTAAGTGAGCAGTCTGCTTCAGATTCTTTCTCCCTCCCCCTCTGTCCTTCTATGCTCTCTTTCAAAAAAAAAAAAAAAAACAAACAAATAAATAAATAAAATCTTAACAACAACAACAACAATAAAACCCACCTACTATGCCTGCAACTGTCCTAGAAACTTCCCTGCCTGATCTCAATTGATCCTTTTACAATGACACAAAGTGGGAATTATGATCTTTGCAGATGATAAAGCCAGAGTTCGGGGAAGGCAGGTAACTCAGCCAGTGTCACAGCCAGTTGAGGAAAAACGTTGGGAATGAACTGGTCTGTTACTTCTCTCAGATGGGAGGCTGCCTCTGCCTGGGACAAGAGTTTAGTATTCTTCATCTATTTTTGCCTTTAAAAACAGTTTATTTTTTCCTAAAAAAAAAAAAAGGCAGATAAGGCATTTGTGGAAAACTGTGAGAAAACTGAAGTCACCTATAACCCTACCGCCAAGAGATGAAATCACCATGGACATTTGGAATTTTTTTTTCCTTTCAACATTTTACTCTGCATTTATATAGCAAGAGATCTGTTCACATGGCCCCACCTTTTGTTGTAGTATACAGAAAAATTTGTGTTTTCCCTTTTGTTCTGAAACCAAATGTATCAGATGCGGTTCAGCCCCTTTAGAAATAATAGAATTAGAGCAGTAAACAGAGGAAGAAAGGTGAAGTGTGTGGAAATGCGGGGTTTGTGGTTTAAGTACAGGGACACAAGGGGCGCTTGCTGAGACACACAGGGAGCACAGCAGGGGAGGAGCGTGAGCCCCCCTTGCTCCAGACCGCCCTACTCAATCAACCCCATGCCGGCCTTCCCTGTTTCTTTTGCAGGAAGCAGCTTGAACGATGGCTTGTGGCATTCCGTTAGCATCAACGCCAGAAGGGACCGCATCACTCTCGCTCTGGATAATGATGCAGCATCCCCAGCCCAGGACACCACCCGTGTGCAGATTTATTCTGGAAATAGCTACTACTTTGGAGGTAAATTCCCCAGGTTTTGAAAGTAAAGGAGGGAGGGAGAATGCAGTGAACAATTATTTTGCCCTGATGATTTTTTTTTCTTGCCAATTAGACCATTCACACATGTACACACACACACACACAAACACATGGGTACCCACTCCCAAGCATGAAATAATGAGAAGCAAACTCTCTGACAGCTGTGCAAATATAAACTATCTAGGTCAGGACAGAGGAAGGAAAAAAAAAAAAAAAACTTTAGCTATAAGAGCCAGTGTTATATAACATGTCCAAAGGAGATTTTTGTAGCTATGCCAAGCTCTGTGATCACATTGGTAAGGAGAAAGTCAGCTGAAAACTTGGGGAATATGTATGAAGAGTCAGCAATACGTGCAAAAGGAAAAACCCAGGCAGAAAGGCACAACCAGCAAGTTCAGCTGTCTAGGCTATTCCTCTGCCGCTTTACTGTCTGAATCCCCTATCTGTTTCTTCCTTCCTGACATCCCTGGAGGCCGTGTCCATGAAGTGGGGCTCTACAAATGGGAAAGGTCTAGAAGGCCCATGAACCTGTAGCTTCACATTTTGCTGACGGTACAGATCCAACTCTCTCCATTGCAAGGTGGCTCCTAGGGACCTTCCCAATGAAACACAGGGCAAACTGGAAAGGATGAAAAATATATAAGTAGGAATTTACTGCATTTTTATGGGTGCGTGTGCATTTGTATTTAGTTTTTTTGAAGGCATTTCTTTCATGAAGAGTATTAGTATCTAATTTCCTAGTCACCTGTTTGCATTAGAGAAACAGTCACTGAGCGTAATCTCAGTCACTGTCTGACCTTGAGTGAGACACTGATGGCCCCTGAACTTCTTTACCGAGGATATGGGGAGCAGAGCCAAATTGCTGGAAGACTGCAGTAAGGGCAGGGTGTGCGTGTATAGCACAGTGCTCCCAACACGGCAAGGAATGGACAAACTGGCGTTGACTTTTGCAAATATGGGCATGGGCTGGCCTGTTCTCAGGTTGCTAATTCTTTTTCTGTTAGGAAACGGAAGGGAAGTATTGTGTAAAATTATAAAGTACAGTCTCTCAAGTAGAATTTACAAATCACTTCTCTCATGTCACACACGTGGGTAAGCCTTGAAATACAAATGGGCATTGCACAGATGTAACAAACGCATCTGGACATCCTGGAAGAAATGAAGCGTAGAGCAATACTTTTGTGGTTTGATTTTAAGACACCCCAGGAGGGGCCTCTGTCCTCTATTCTAAATCTTCTCCATATATGCAAGGACAACGGATTCCTCCAAGAAGGGAGAACTTCCATTTGCTGTACATGGTTTATGGATCTTATCTCACTTAATTCATGGGGTAACTTTGTGAGGGAGACAATTTTAGCCCCATTTCACAGATAATAAGACTGGGGTTTGTTGAGATGAAATCATTCGTGCAAATATTAGAACTCACCCCTAAGTCTGTGGTCTCCACAAACCACTAGTTTGGGACAGCAAGAGGATGCTAGAGAATGTAGCATAAAGGCTACCAAAGAAGGGCTCTTGGGCACCCCAAAGATACATTTTACAGGCTGCATCATTTTTGCATCACATTCAATGTTTCCCCAATAGAGAGAAGCATTCTTGTACTTATTTCTGGGGAAAACAGTGTTCAATAATGATGGCATCTGAAATGTCTCAAAGGGAAAATGTTTGCCTTCCCCAAGTTTAGAGGGTACTGGGTTTAGAAGGGGAAGGTTTATCTGTGATTTAAACAGTATTTAAAGAAGCGCCCCACATGTAGACTGTAAACTTAAGGAAGGTGAAAAATGAGTTTGAGTAATAATAGTCAGCTTACATAAATTCTCTCTACAGCTTCAATTAGAACTTGTAGCATCTCTCTTCACTTTATAGTGTGCCTGTAAGCTGTTAGCCAGCTGCTGGGCTTCTGCCCAACAGTGACTGTCTATTAGAAATGGCTGAAATAATTCCCAATTATTTATGGGTTATTGCCATGTTTTCAAGCTTGCATTCCCATATGCTCTGAACCTATTAAAACCATCAGGATGGAGTTTATAAAGAGCACAAGCACTCATATACCTACGTTACTCTGTACCTGTCTTAATGAGAAGCAGATATGCCCTAGTTGCTAGCTATGCTAAATCAGTGTAATGGATTATTTTTTTTTTTAAGAACACTCTTTAAAAAGGTACAGTGTTAACCTTTCACGTGTGCTATTAGAGCCCTATAACTATGTGCATTTAAACCCTTGGTTCGTTTGGCACCGGGATTTGCTTTGCATAACTCTTCAAAATTCCAGTTACATTCCTATGTGTACCTTTCTCAGCAACTAAGCCTGTTAATGCTAACAATTAACCAGACAATTACTCTGCCACCATCTTTACCCAAAGCATAATTTCTTTTGAAAGTGTAATTCAGAATTGAATTTTGCATTTAGATCGTGTTTTGAGACAGAACTAACAGTCCCAAGAAGTGATAATGTGTTGCCTCCTTGGGATGAGTGAAGTATACCATGCAACAGAATTGTGGGTAGTTTACTGATAGGCAAAAAGAAATAGGAATGAGATAAATGTTAAAGTAGTGGTATTCCCTCTAACATATTTTGTTTTCAGTTCTGTACAGCGATTGAGTATGCCCCATTTTGTACCAATTCCTTCTCTGAGAATGCTAGGATTTACAACAAAAATGCGTGCACTGCTATGAATGAAAAAGCCCCAAAATAATTAGACCTCCAGGTCCTCCATCAATAGGTTGCCAAAGCAATGACTGATAATTTCAGTATTCTTCTTCATTTTTTTTCTCTGTCCCACAGGGTGCCCCGACAATCTCACCGATTCCCAATGTTTAAATCCCATTAAGGCTTTCCAAGGCTGCATGAGGCTCATCTTTATTGATAACCAGCCCAAGGACCTCATTTCAGTTCAGCAAGGTTCCCTGGGGAATTTTAGTGATTTACACATTGATCTGTGTAGCATCAAAGACAGGTAATTATTGTCTCTTCTCTGTTCTCCCACCCCCTTCCCATTCTCACTGTTCTAAATATGAGTTTCTTTAAGCAAAATTCTAATCCACTGACATTAGCCACATTAGACATAATTGAGTTGCTTAATGGAAAATATTTCTGAAAGGATTTCAGGCCCAGAGAAAAATGGTTTAAATTAGTTGAGTCTCTCTTCCTGTTGACTTGCAGTAAATGGGATATGCAAATTAAATCAAAATACAAATTTGTGACAGGATTAAAATTTTATGCATAAACAACATTCGATTAGTTTGAAGTTATGAGTAAAGCATAAAGGAGGGAGGGATTACTTTTCTCTTAAACCATTTTTATTCTCTACTGCAGTGAGCGTCCCTTCTAATGGGGGCAGGTGAGCATCAGGCCCTCAGGTTCTAGACCAGAGGTTCAGATGGTGCCAGGGGCGATTCCTGGAGTGGCTGACCTTTGCTGTTGCTACCCCTAACCCACTGCTTCTTTGGCCCAGAAGAGACTAGGCAGCAGACAGAGAGAATCCGCACTTACACTCTGCAACCCACAAATCTAGCAGAAGCTTGGTTTCTCTCTTTATTTTTTTCTGGGCCCTGACTCCTCTTGTATTTAAAGTTTCTAGGTTCAAAGACCTGCTGCAGGAAGTTAAAGATTCTGAATTTTCAACCAGGTTTATCATGATCTCCACGTTTTATCTCTAGCACTTACTTCTTTCATTCTCACAATTTTGCTCATTCCTGTCAAAATAGCACTTATTAAATGGGTGAATAATATGTGTTAAGTGCTTGCCTATGAGTTGGTGATACAGGGTCTCTGCTCATGTCTCATTGGGGAATAAATTAGCCATTAGGATAAAGTACAATAGACACCCACGAAGTACACCCTTATTTGTGGGACATATGGCAGCTACAACTCAGTCTGACCTTGGGAAGGATGAGGTCAAAAAGGGTTTTAGGAAGTGGTGCTGAGCTGGATCTTAAGGAACCAGTAAGACTTGGCTGAGGAGTGGAGAGGAGGTGCTGGGATAAGATGGGTTCTCTGGACGCAATGTCAGAAATGACAGAGAAGTAGGAGAAATCATGGCTGGCAAGTATTTCATCAATTCAACATGCCTATTTTTCATTTTAAAATCTCAAATGTTGGGATGCATTTTATAACTGATGGTGTATCATCGTTCAATCAGCATTTCTTTCTTAGTGGCATATAAAATAATGGTATGTCAATTTCTTTCATGAGTACTTTATAGTTTTCTGAGTATAGATTCTTAGTCTCTATCATGCTTAGCGAAATAAGTCAATCAGAGAAAGACATCTATCATATGATCTCCCTGATATGAGGAAGTGGAGATGCAACATGGGGTGTGAAGGGGGTAGGAGAAGAATAAATGAGACAAGATGGGATTGGGAGGGAGACAAACCATAAGTGACTCTTAATCTCAGAAAACAAACTGAGGGTTGCTGGGAGGAGGGGGGTTGGGAGAAGGGGGGTGGGGTTATGGACATTGGGGAGGGTATGTGCTATGGTGAGTGCTGTGAAGTGTGTAAACCTGGTGATTCACAGACCTGTACCCCTGGGGATAAAAATATATTATATGTTTATAAAAAAAATGCATGGGAAAAAAATGGTATGTCTTACAATGAAGAGTGACAGAGTCAACAAACTATAGCTTGGTGGGGGTGTAAGGTCATTGTAGTGGAGTGTAATGTGAATATGGTTAGAGATGGGGGCCAGTAGCCACTATGAAGAAATTTGTGTGCCTGTGGGTTGTGGCCTCATGTGCTAGGTGAGAATCAGGAAGGAAGGTATGAAACTTGCTTCCTATAAAGAGTACTCAGGAAAAAGTAAGAAGGATGGATTGGAAGAGAACCAGCCCATGCTGGGAAGGTAACTGCCCCTGTCTAGGGGAGCAATGATGAGAAGTAGCAGGTGCCTCTTCTGAGCAGCACAGAAATCAGCTCTGCAGGTTATAGTCTCCGCTGATGCTCAGAATGACCAATATAAATTGATGGAGCTTTATGTACATGTTTCTCTGTTAATACCACGACACATGGGATCCTCAGCAAATCACACAGACTTCCTGGCTCTTCTGCTTCATTTTTTTCTTCTTTTTTTCTATTTGACCAGCTGGAAAAGTGGGTAATAAAATGTGTGCTTCATTAGAATGTGCTAGCTTAGAGATCTCAGAATGAAAGATACTACACAGAATGGTTGCCACCCCTATAGTCTTTATTCACAATGAGGGGGAAGCGTCCAACTTCATCAGCCAGCAGAGCCTTTTGCAAAGTGGAGTTCAATAGAGGGAACATTTATCAATAGGGATCTCTTATGATACCTTAATTTCTAATCAAGGATGCTCTCATTATTTTCGATTACATGAAAGTCATTGCCATCTATACTGCATCATTACTTTTGTGTAATTGTGGTCTGTATAATTGTATTACATACAATTGTGTTTTGGTTAATTGTATAATAAGGGATTGTGTTTAGTTTAGTGAGTAAATGGTACGTTTGTCTTGATTTACCAGACAACGCCTCTAACAGAAGGGGATACTGTGGTAAAAGGCTTTGCTTGATTAATTGTTTCTTGAACTTATATTTAACATTTGTTGGAGAGGATAAGAGTTAGAAAAACTGGTGGGTTCTAAGTTGTGTGTTTTATTTTTAATGTGTTGGCTAATTGAACTTGATTTAAGAGCAAATGCAAAGTCTTTGTTTAGACGGAGTTTGCCACTTGGAGGTGGCATAGGGTGGGGTGGAAGAGGTTGGGGTGGAGAAGCCTGGTTCTGTGCGTGTGTGTGTTTTCTCTTGGCTGTGTTTTTCTTAACTGTGCTCCATTCAGGAAAGTCCAAGGAGAATAGCATTTTATCTGACCCAAGAGTCTCTTCTCTCCCAGACTCAATTTTCTGCCCCTTCGTCTTTGCCTGTAGAGACCCAGGCCTCCTTCTGGCCTCTCTGTGGTTGCCTGCCCAGCCCTCGATCTCCCTCAGAGTGAGCCGACCTGGCTGGCCAGAGGGAGTCTGCCTTCTCAGTGTCCTTTAAGGCTCTCAGTGTCAGTCACTGTGGGAAAACCAAGGTAGCATTCATAGAAGAGACAAAAACATTCCAAAAAT